>NW_020664757.1:2859887-3045921 GCF_002925995.2 Terrapene triunguis | reverse complement strand
TGGTAGCCTTGTCTCAGCTCCTTGATTTTCACGCGGCACTGCGTTGCATCCCGGCTGTAGCCTCTCTCTGCCATGGCTTTGGAGATCTTCTCGTAGATCTTAGCATTCCTTCTTTTGGAGCGCAGCTCTGAAAGCACGGACTCATCGCCCCACACTGCGATGAGATCCAAGACTTCCCGATCAGTCCATGCTGGGGCCCTCTTTCTATTAGATTGCACGGCCATCTCTGCTGGAGAGCTCTGCATCGTTGCCACTGCTGCTGAGCTCACCTCGATGTCCAAACAGGAACTGAGATTCAAACTGCCCAGACAGGAAAATGAAAATGAATTCAAATTTTCCCGGGGGTGTGGCTGGTCAGAGCATCCGAGCTCGGACTGCTGTCCAGAGCGTCAACAGAGTGGTGCACTGTGGGATAGCTCCCGGAGCTATTACCGTCGATTTCCATCCACACCTAGCCTAATTCGATATGGCCATGTCGAATTTAGCGCTACTCCTCTTGGGGAGGATTACAGAAATCGATTTAAAGAGAGCTTTATGTCGAACTAAATGGCTTCCTGGTGTGGACGGGTGCAGGGTTAATTCGATATAACAGCGCTAAAGTCGACATAAAAGCCTAGTGTAGACCAGGCCTTAGATTGCAAATATTTCAGGGAAGTATTTAAATACAAAAAACATACTTGCATTTTTGTAAACCATGAAAATATTTAATTAACATGATTTTTGTAAAATGCAAGCCTTTTATGTTTAATATAAAACCTAAAATTTGGGCCTGGACTGCATGACACAGTGCCGTTGTAGCAACAATTCTTCTTTGAGTAGTGTTCCTATGGGTTCTCCACTTCTGGTGCACATGTGCCCCATATGCCTTTGATCAGAGATTTTCAGTAGTAGTGCCCATTCGGCCTGAGCATGCACTCCAGATGTCTGTAGAGCTGTGTGGCCAAACCGTCTTCAGTTCCTTCTCAGTTGCCCTTCAGCCTGAGGCAGAGCATTGAGCATGCCCACTTCACTTTAGGCACAGTTAAGTATAGTTATTCTTTTATTTCTTTAGTTTAGTCTAGTTCACAGTATTTAGTTTTTGTGGTTCTGTTGTTTGTTGTTTTCCCCCTTTCTTTTTTCCCACTTCAAGGGTTATTCTGTACATTGGCATTTTTTTGATATGCCGGGATCCTTAGGTTTTAAATGTTGTCCCTCTTGCCGGGAAGCTATCCTAGTCCATGATGAGTCTCTTTCCACAGATTAAAGAACCCACCGCAATATGGGATTTGAACTTTTTCCTCAATTCCCTTACAAAATGTTTCTTTAGGAGCCATTAGCTACATTCTCTTTACTTCACCTATCCATTGAAACAGCATTCTTGGTGGCCGAACCTTCTGCCTTCAAGGAACAGAGAAATGGGGGCATTAATGGCAGATTCTCCCTTTACAGAATTTTTCAAGGGAAAGGTTTTGTTATCACTACATCCCAAATTTCTACCTCAGGTGTCTTCTGAATTTAATATTAGTCATGTCATTCATCTCTCAGTTGTTTTCCAAAAGCCATATCAGACCAGGAAGGAAGCTACCTTCCATACCTTGGATATCAGTAGGGCATTACCTTTCTATCTAGAGAGAACCAATCCATTTAGAAAGTCTCCAAGACTGTTTCTATCCAAGGAATCTGCAGTCTCTGCCCAAGAGGACCTCTGGATGATTTATTTCATGTTACAATCTATCAACATCCAATCTCCTTCTAGGATGCTAGCTCATTCTACAAAGTCTCAGTCTACTTCCGTGGCATTACTCAAAGATGTTCCAGTTGCTGAAATTTGCAAAGCTGCAACTTTCATATTTTTTCTAAACAATGTGCTTTGGTTCATGCCTCTAACTCAGATGCTGCAGTTGGCAGTGCAGTTCTGTCCTTCAATATTAGACTTAACTCTGAAGCTCCCTCCTCTTTCCAGGAATAATGCTCAGAAGTTACCTGAAGTGGAGTATCCATAGAGACAGTACTCAAAGAAGAAGAAGAGGTTACTTTGTGCAGTAAAAGGAGTTCTTTGGGATGCGTCTTTCTATAGGTGCTCCACTCCCCAGCCTCCTTCCCCTCTGCCTCAGCATTTCCTTTCGCAGAATTTTGTGGTAGAGAAGGAACAGAGAGTGGTTCACCTGCACAGCTCTATGTATCTTTAGTATTGGGCTCAGGGATGTCTGGAACACATCCATGGGCCGAATGGGCACTGCTACCAAAAATCTCCAATCAAAGGCAAATGGGGTGCATGTGCACCTGAAATGGAGCACCCATAGGGGAACACATCTCAAAGAACTCCAGATACTGCACAGGGTAAGTACCCTCTCATTCGAATGAAACAACATTAACATTGGTAGAATAGAGTAATGGTAATGTAACAATGCTGTTTTAACATCCAAAAAGCATAAACAGTAATCTTTCTACATAGTCTCCTTTATATTATCAGTTTATGATCAAACTTAAGTGAACAGACCATAGTTACTTTTTTTGCATCAATTAATTTTACTCATATGACATGTGGATGAAAATCTAAGAAGCAAAGGATTAATCCTATAATTCTTGTTGCTTAGGTTCATATATGTGTAATAAAACTCCTTGTCTCTGGATTACTGAATCTATGTGGAAGGAATGTCAGTACATGAGCACTCACATGCAACCTTTCAATCTCTTGTGTGACTCCCTTGCATCAAATTCCCAACAATGGAGTTCTTTCCTAAACAGTGGTAACTTATATTATTTACTTAGCACACGTTACAGACCAGCATCGTCACAACAAGGTACAAGCTTGTAATTTTACTTTATTTTGTTTAAAACGTTAAGTAATCTTGGGTAAGGAGTCATGTATCCTCAACTGTGCCTGGTAAATCTATATGCAGTGTTGTAGCTGTCAGTACCAGGATATTAGAGAAAAAAGGTGGGTGAGGTAATATCTTTTATTGGACCAACTTCTGTTGATGAGAGAGAGAAGCTTTCAATCTTACACAGAGCTCCCAGACGTGAAGAAGAGCTCTGTATAAACTCAAAAGCTTGTCTCTTTCACCAACAGAAGTTGGTCTAATAAAAGATACTACCTCACCCAGGGCCGGTGCAACCATTTAGGCAAACTAGGCGGCCGCCTAGTGGTTGGGGGCGCCTAAAAGCCCGCTCAGGCGAGGAGGTGGAGGTGAACTGGGGCAGGGCAGGTGGGCGCGGGGAGGGCCGCCCGCAGTAACGGGGGGGACGCACAGGGAACCGCTCCCCGCTCCAGATCACTTCCACTCTGCCTCCTCCTCTGAGCACACAGCCCCCGCTCTAATTCTCCTCCGGGGGGGGCGGGCTTCCCGGGGGGGGGGGGGGGTGGGCGGCGGGGGGGGGGCGGGGTTAGCGGGGGGTGGGGCGTAAGGTGGAAGTTTCGCCTAGGGCACGAAACTTCCTTGCAATGGCCCTGACCTCACCCAACTTGTCTGTCTCTCTAATATCCTGGTACTGACACAGCTACAACAACACTGCATATAGATTTGCTAGGCACCTCTACCTCCTAGTAAAGCTGTATGTCAATCTGGAGGTTTGTGGTGACTTTATAAACCAGAAAAGTAACGTTTATAAGGCTCTGATTCAGCAAGATACTTCAGGCTTGTGTACACACACAAGTTGTACCACTTTGATTGTACCAATATAGATAGTGGTACAACCTTTGACAGGGTTATTGGCCTAGTGCAGTGGTCCCCAAACTTTTCACGGACAAGCCCTCCCTTACACCTGTCTGTGCCCCTGCAAGCCAGAGCCAGGAGCGGGGCCACAGCTCCCCACGGGGGATGGGTGTTGACAGGAGTAAGGGAACCAAGGCTAGGGCTGCAGCTGGGGGTGGATCTGGGGCCAGGAACGGAGCTGTAGCCAGGGCCTGAGGCTGGGGACAGGGCTAAGGCTGGGGCTGTGAGAAGCTGTGGCTGGAGGCCAAGGCTGGGGGTGGGTCTGAGGACAGGGGCAGGAGCAGAAGCTGCAGCTGGGCCGCAGTCAGGGGCTAAGGCGGGGGCTGGGAGCGAAGCCACAGCCAAGATCAGGGTGCCAGGTCTGCGGCAGAGCTGGGGGCGGAGCAGGGCTGTGTGGCGTTCCCTCCCCACTCCCTGTGGGGGCTGGCTTTGGCCCTGCCGCTTCCCCCCATACATTCTAGGGGCATTGTCCCACAGTTTGGGGACCACTAGGGGTCTAGGGGATGGGAGGGAAGCTGTTGACATGATATATCTTTAATAATGCTTTTGACACAGTTCCACATGACATTCTCATAAGCAAACTAAGGAAATGTGGTCTAGATGACATTACTTATAAGGTGAGTCAAAACTGGTTGAAAGAATATTCTCAAAGAGTGGTTATCAATGGTTCACTGTCAAATTAGAAAGACATATCTTGTGGGGCTCTGAAGGGGTCTATCCTCGGTCTAGCACAGGGGTCGGCAACCTTTCAGAAGTGGTGTGCCGAGTCTTCATTTATTCACACTAATTTAAGGTTTTGTGTGCCAGTAATACATTTTAACGTTTTTAGAAGATCTCTTTCTATAAGTCTATAATATATAACTAAACTATTGTATGTAAAGTAAATAAAGTTTTTAAAATGTTTAAGAAACTTAATTTAAAATTAAATTAAAATGCCAAGCCCCCTGGACCGGTGGCCAGGACCCGGGCAGTGTGAGTGCCACTGAAAATCAGCTTGCATGCTGCCTTCGGCACACATGCCATAGGTTGCCTACCCCTGGTCTAGCACTATTCAATATTTTCATTAATGATTTAGTTAATCAAGTGAGAGTATGCTTATAAAATATGTGGATGACACCAAGCAGGGGGACTAGCAAACAGGTGGAGAGCAGGATTAGAATGCAAAATGACCTAGACAAATTGAAGAATTGGTCTGAACTCAACAAGACTACATTCAAGAAAGACAAGTGCAAAGTACTTCACTTAGGAAGAAAAAAATCAAATGCACAACTACAAAATAAGGAATAACTGAAGAGGCAGTAGTACCACTAAACAGGGTGTGGGGGTTATAGTGCTTCACACATTGAATATAAGCCAACAATGTGATCCAGTTGCAAAAAAGGCTAATATCATTTTGGGATTTATTAATAGGAGTGTCCTATGTATGACATGGGAGGTAATTCTCCCACTCTTCTTAGCACTGGTGAGGCCTCAATTGGAGCACTGTGTCCAGTTCTGGGCATCTAGGAAAGATGTGAATAAATTGGAGAGAGCTCAGAGGAGAGCAACAAAAACTATAAAAGTTTAGAAATCCTGACCTATGAGGAAAGGTTTAAAAAACTGGGCATGTGTAGTCTTGAGAAAGGATGACTGAGGATGGCACCTGATAACAATCTTTAAATATGCTAATGATTGTTATAGGAAGGAGTGTGATCAATTGTCCCCCATGTCCACTGAAAGTAGGACAAGAAGTAATTGGCTTAATCTGCAGCAAGGAAGATTTAGGTTAGATATTAGAAAAATCTTCCTAACTAGCAGGATAGTTAAGCATAAAATAAGCTTCCAAGAGAGGTTGCAGAATCCCTATCATTGGAGGTTTTTAAGAACCGGTTTGATAAACACCTGGCAGGAATGGTCCTGTTGCAGCACAGGGGCCTGGACTAGATGGCCTCTCAAGGTCCATGATTCTGTGATAACCACCTCCCACCCCACATCAGAAGGGACGCAATTATACCACTATAAAGGTACTCTATCCTGATAGAGCTATTCCTGTATGGGAAGGGGAATAAGCTATACTAATATATGGCATCTTTATACCTGTATAATTGGGTCCACGTGAGGGGCTATATCAGAATAACTATATTGGTAAAACTTTCACACAACTCTGTAAATCATCCCAGATTCACTTTTGTGATTGTGTTGATATCAACAGACCTTAAGGCTTATTGTGTAAAGTTGGCTGCATATAATGCTATGTACTGTAATGAACTGGTTGCTGTGCATGTATACCACTGCTCTCCATTGGATAGAATCAGAACTGCTCCAGTGTCATAGGCCCTGTACTGCTAATAGCTATTGAGATTCTCCTTTAGCTGAAATGGTAGGGGTTTGTGCTTTTGGAGCAGGATGTCTACATTCTGTTACAACTGTAGAATCCTAGGGAGGCAGGGATTTGTTACAGTATTATTCAGATGGTGCCATTCTTGAAACTGATTCAATTGACAAAAAACTTATGTTTAACTTTTAAAAGGTAAACAAAAAGACATCTAAAGTCTTTGATCAATGGCTACTTTTGGTGAGGTACTCACTGGAAAATATAGTTAGGCAGCTAGTGCTAGTCTTTTTTATTACTGTTGTATATTTGTAACTCTGGTTTTATGATTCTATAACAGATACAGACCTGCAATCAGATGCACCGAAAGAAAGAATTGGGCTTGATAGTGCCGTGGTAGACTTTCATTGGGAGAATCTTTCGTCATTTCAAAGAATTATATTGGTAAGAAAAGAAAATGATGAGGGGATATTCTTTTACCAAAAATTTTAGACACTGTTGACCACTTAGCTAGATATAGATTTGAGAGGACTTTATAGCTCCTACATTCCAAAATATTTGTCAATGATGTAATGTTGAAGACACACAAAATAAGTTCTGCAAAACTCCTGTAAGAAAATAAAGGGGGCAGGTTTCATAGAAAGCTATTTATAATGCAATTAAATTGTGTTTTTTTCTGAATAAATACATTACTGTTCATTTTGTGAAATAAAAAGAATTATACAGAGGCCCAAATTCTCATCTGCATTCAGGTTGCTTTGCACCATACCACAAGTACAAAGCAACCTGAAAACGAGCATAGTAGAGTCTTTTATCACCCTTCTCTCTGCAGTCAAAATAGGAGATGTGTCTGGGAGTTTCCTGGGGCACAGCGATCCCCAGCTACCATAAATAGCCCCTGGTGGCTATCTGCAGCCTGAATAAGTTAAAACAGGCTTCAACCGGCCTCACTTCAATAGGCTTCACTTAGACCAGAGCACTCTTAGGTCCACGGTTCACCTTAAATCAGGAGAACACAGAAGTGGCTTACAGCCGTCTTTGCACCACCTCACTTGAGTTACGTTGTGTGCTTCTTGACTGCAACCCTAGATCTGGGCTAGATCATTTTTAATCATGCCTGGATTAAAGAATTTTGGGACCATGTGCACTATGGAAATTGGGGCACCCACATCTTCCATAAACTAGACAACAAAGGAACCCAACCACATATATACCCCACCCCACACAAATCCCTGAATGCCACCGTCTCCCCACCCCACACACAGACCCTCAAATGCTCCTCTCACCCCACATGCCCCAACAACCTTCTACAGTCCTTTATCCACTTATCCTGGCAGTTCCCACACACATCCCAGCATCCCTGACATACATCCCTCTCACTCACACTTCTGTTCCACTAGCCATAGACCCCAACATCCCTCACTCACCCCCAACATCTCAGATCCCAACTGCCACCACGCATCCTCCATTCCCTCCACAGCCCCCACAACTCACCTTAGCCCACCATCTTTCACTAGTCTTTAACCCCTCACCATGTAGCCCTCCAAAATGCCCCTCTCACCCCATAGCCCATCACCCACCACTCCCAGGACCTTCTTAGCCACTCACCAACTCAGTGGTCTGCTTTTGTCCCAGGCTATGTTGGCTTCTCCCAATCCCAGCCACCCAGCTCTGCTCACTTCCATTGCCCACCCTGCACTCACAGGGCCCTGTGCTGCTCAGGTTTGGTTCAGCCACTTCTCTGTCATGACAGAGGGGTAGCCAGGCCAAACTTGAGTAAGAGGTGTTGCAACCTGGTGCACAGGGTTGCAGCACTGCTCAGGTTTGGTGTGGCCATCCCTCCATCTGACAGCAGGACAGCCAGGCCAAATTTGAGTGAGTGGCATTGTGACCCAGTGCACAGGGTCACAGTGCTGCAGAGTTTCCTTTGTTTTTTTGTTTTTCCCAGTTGTCAGCAACCCGCTGAGATGGGGGTCCTGTGGAAGTGAAATGAGTGTACATTGGTTAATCTGGCCCTCTCTCCAATTCCCCGTTTTATTAATTTTAAGGATTTCATAGACTCGTAGGACTCGAAAGGACCTCAAGAGGTCATCTAGTCCAGTCCCCTGCACTCATGGTAGGACTAAGTATTATCTAGACTCTCCTGACAGGTGTTTGTTTAACCTCCTCTTAAAAATCTCCAATGATGGAGATTCCATAACCCCCGAGGCAATTTATTCCAGTGCTTAACCATCCTGACAGTTATGAAGTTTTTCCTAATGTTCAAGCTAAACCTCCCTGGCTGCAATTTAAGCCCATTGCTTCTTGTCCTATTCTCACAGATTAAGGAGAACAGTTTTTCTCCCTCCTGCTTGTAACAACTTGTTATGTACTTGAAAACTGTTATCATGTCCCCTCTGTCTTCTCTTCTTCAGACTAAGCAAACCCAATTTTTTCGATCTTCCCTCATAGGTCATTTTTCTAGACCTTTAATAAATTTTGTTGCTCTTCTCTGGACTTTCTCCAATTTGTCCACATCTTTCCTGAAATGTGGTGCCTAATCAGCGTGGAGTAGAGCAGAAGAATCACTTCTTGTGTCTTGCTTACAACACTCCTGCTAACATATCCCATTTGCCTGATTTAAATCCTGCAGCAATACTCCATTCTCTCACACACAAATACACTGCCTCCCCTTATACCCATGTCAATATACACATACACAAGAACCAATCATCCAATCAGTTGTTCACTTACTGTCTCCTAAACACACCTACAGATGCTCCCCGACTTACGCAAGCATTCTGTTCCGGAACAACTTGCGTAAGTTGAATTTTGCGTAAGTCGGGAATGTATACCGAACAATTACGCCAAAAAAAAAAGCTTACGGAACTTACGGAACTTTTTCCGTAAGTGCGGATTTGCGTAACCTGGGGAGAGTCTGTATTAACGTTGTTGTGCCCCTTTCCTTCGATAGTCAGTTATCTCTTTTTCCAAGGCTTAAGCCCCTTTCCTTTTTACCAAGACTTTCTTAGAACTTTCTTTGTATTTAGGATTCTTCTGAGAGTGATTGTCCACACAGATTCCACTCTAGGTGCACATGTGTCCCATGCATGTGAGATCAGATTCTTTTTGAATAGCAGTGTCCATTGGTGCTGTACCTGTACACTGGGAGCCCTCATGACTACCATAGCTCAGGGTGCTGTTTAGACTAGCTACCCCAGACAGAACCGTTCCATTTATTGAGGAGGGCTATTGCTTCTCCAGAGCACAGAAGATGTTCTCCTCCGAAGGATTGTGTACATATTCATTCCACTGTAAGAAACAAGGTATCTCTGAAATCTGTTCACCTTCCAGGGGTAAGGAACACAATTGTGGATTTCCTCCGAAAGGATTTCATAGACCAGCATAAGTGCCCAATGAGGAAGGATATTCTTCTCCGGATCTTCTACCAGTGGAAACATCTGACAATAAATTTATTTCTGGCTTATCTGAACAACAATTGCAAGAGTGTTTGCTCCAGGGTGAGCCACAGCCCCAGTTCCATTACAGATGCCTTCCTTCTCCCCGGGTCCACTCATTTCCTATTTGCATTCCCTCCAGTTCTTCTCATCCCAAAAATACTCCGAAAACTGAAAAGGCACAAGGCAACATTAATCCTAGTCGCATTGGCTTGGCCAAGCAGTATTGGTTCACACACCTACATCAGCTCTCCATCCAGTCACTGATAACCTTGCCCCGAGTCAAGGATCTTCTCTCTCAGAACCAGGGCAAGTTTCAGCTTCCCAACTTCCAATCTCTCCACCTCATTGCATGGATGATCTCTGGTTGCGTACTCACAAGAGAGTGTGTCCAAGACAGCTTGGTGAGCATCAGAAAAGAATCTACTAGAGCCACATATGCAGCAAAGTGGAAGAGGTTTTTGATCTGAGCGCAATTTCAACAGTTACTGCTCCATCACACAGAGGTTAGACATATACTAGACTGCCTACTGCATCTGAAATCATCTGGCCTTTCAAACAGTTCTGATCACTTCGCTTCCATATCTGCAGTACACTCACCAGTAGGTGGGTTTTCTATTTTCTCTTACTTTTTGGTTTCCGGATCTAGTCAATGTCTTCCTTCCCATGTCTGATCCAGTAACATGAAGGGATCTTAACCTAGTTCTGTACAGGCTAATGGTTCCCGCTTTGATCTTCTGGCAACAACTTCACTATCTGTGTTATCTATAAAGACTGTGTTTTTGTTGGCAATCACCTTCACAAGGAGAGTTTCAGAACTTCAAGCTCTCCTAGCTGACCCTCCTTTCAATGTCTTCCATAAAGATGCAGTGAAAAGCAGTCTGCGTCCATACTATGGAGTGTAGCTACATATAGCAAAAAAGGTTCCGGGAGCAGGGAAAGGCTGCAGTGGGGAAAACTTCCCCCTACCCAGAGCCTTTTCCTGTTGCTGGAGCAGCAGCAGGACATTACACTGCTAAAAATATCAGTCTAGACATGGGATGCACTTCTTGGGCATGTAGAGAGCCATGAGGTTCTCGTGTGTCTTTACTCACCTAAGCAGTGCCTCACCATCTACACTGCTATTTACACCTGTGCTAGCAGGGGTGAAAGTAACTTAAAGGACTTACCAGTACTCCGGAGTCCTTAGGAGGGGGTGCGGCCTCAACCGGAAGACGCGTGGCCTCTACTGGAAGAGGCGGAGACTTTAAATCCCAAGGCACTTTAAATCAGGATTAAAGGGCCTGGGGCTGGGCTGTGGTAGCAGCAGCTGGGAGCCCAGGCCCTTTAAATCACCCCAGGAGCTACCAGCTGCAGAGGCGGCTGGGAGCCCCAGGGGTGACTTAAAGGGCCCGGGGCTCCAGCTGCTGCTACCGCAGCGGAGCCCCGGGCACTTTAAATCACCATCGGAGGGGCTCCCGGCCTCTGGCGGAGCTTTAAAGGGCCCGGGGTTCTGCTGAAGTAGCGGCAGCTGGGAGCCCCTGGCCCTTTAAATTACTGCCAGAGCCCCTGGCTGCCGCTGCTACCCCAGGGCTCCAGCAGCGGGGCTCGGGTGGCGATTTAAAGGGCCCCGGAGGGTAGCGGCAGTGGGAGCCCCGAGCCCTTTAAATCGCCACCTGAGCCGCACTGCCGGAGCCCCGGGGTAGCAGTGGCAGCCAGGGGCTCGGGCGGTGATTTAAAGGGCCCGGGGCTCCGGCTGCCGCTACCACCCTGGGCCCTTTAAATTGTCCCTTGAGCCCTGCTGCCGGAGCCCTGGGGTAGCGGTGGTGGTGCTCCGGCAGTAAGTTAAAGGGCCTGGGGCAGTAGCGCCGCCTGAGCCGCGCTGCCACTACCCCAGGGCTCCGTCAGGCTCCAGGGACGATTTAAAGGGCCTGGGGCGGTAGCGGCTACCAGAGCCCTGGACCCTTTAAATCGTCCCCGGAACCCTGCTGACGGAGCCCTGTGGAGGCGGCGGTGGGGCTCCGACGACTATTTTAAGGGCTGGGGCGGTAGCGGCTGCCGCAGCCCCAAATCCTTTAAATAGCCGCCGGAGCCCTGCCACCGCTACCCCAGGGCTCCGGGGACAATTTAAAGGGCCCGGGGCAGTAGCTGCGGCAGGCGCCCCGGGCCCTTTAAATCGCTCCCCACGCCTCTCCCCCACTTCGCCAGGGCTCTGGCAGCAGGGCTCTGGTGGAAATTTAAAAGGCCTGGAGCTCCAGTCTTTTCTGGGAGCTCCAGGCCCTTTAAATTGCTGCCAGGGAAAGCTGATCTGCCCCAGTATGGTGCGCCGGCTCTTTCATCTCTGTGTGCTAGGGAACCATGCAGTGTCTGTACTCTACACACTGCCATAAGTGTAGACATAGCCTTAGGCTACACCCAAGGTTTATGCCAAAAATAGTGTCAACTTTCCACCTGAATCAAACTGTCCATCTTCCAGTGTGTTTACCAAAACCCCACACTTTCAAAGTTTAAAGATTCCATACCTTAGATGTTCCCAACGTTCTGGCGTTCTATTTGGACCACACTAGGTCCTTCAGAGCTCTTTTAAGCTTTTTGTAGCCTATGCCAACATAATCAAGGGCCAACCCATGTCAGCTCAGAGAATTTCACGTTGGATTCCTGACTACATTAAACTCTACTATGATATTGCTAAAGTCTCTCCTCCCCTGAGAATAACATCTCACACTACCAGGGCGTAGTCCATTTCATCAGCTTTTCTGAGTAACATCCCAATAACAGATATCTGCAAAGCAGCAATGTGATTCTCTGCACATACCTTTTCCAGACATTATGCTATCACGCAAGCCTCTTGTAACAATGCAAAATTTTGAAGTTGGTGTTACAGTATTTGTTCAGATGATCCTAAGTCCTAGCACCTGTAAGGGAACTGCTGATGAGTCATCTGCAGTGGAATGTATACGTGCACAATCACTCAAAGGAGAAAAATCAGTACTTACCCATACAGTAACTGTTGTTTTTCAAGATGTGTTGTGCACATATACATTCCACAATCCTCCCTCCTTCCCTGCTACTTCAGACACTAGATACACAGCAGTGCAAAGGACCAGAGAGGGAGGCAATAGACACCCCTTTTATGCCCTTGGCTTGGCACAAGAGGACAGCAGGGTTGCATGCGCTGCCTAGTGGTACTTCTGGCACAAATCACAGACTCAAGTGTGTTGGGCACCCATACACTTGCAATGGAATGTATATGTGCACAACACATCTTGAAGAACAATAGCTACTCTTCAGGTATGTAACTGTTTTTTTCTTACTGATTCATCTTCACTCCCCACCACTTCCCAGACCACTGGGAATCAAGAAGGACACAGGGCAGGGACCCACAAAGCATATCCATCTTTGTACCCCCCATGTGCCCTCCACCTCAGTATGCCTAACAACCTATCAGTTGTGGCCTTACTGATCTCCATGGGATATGAACCTTTATACTACAAAGCCCACTTCTACTGTGACTAGATAGAAGTCTCCCTCTCTGAAGAAGCAGATTCAACCTCCTCTTGTTCATCTACTGCCACATCAGATTCTGGAAGATGAGGACATTGAGAATGTAGATGACAACTCCCCAGACCAACAACACCCTCTCCCTCAATGGGTGTCTTCTTCATTGCTTGAGGAAGCAGTTAATCCACTTCTTTGTGATTCATTTTTATATTTATTTTCATAAAGAAACAGACAATGAAATGTAAAAAAAGATAAATGACTTATAGCTTTTATATGTTTCTGAATACTGCACGCTTCATGGGATTTGCAACAGACTTATGCAATTACACAGTTTTACAACTTATTAAAGCTGCAAAACCAGACAATACAAAACCAAACCATGCTACATAGACATTATGTGTTAGGATGGGGGTAACAGTAATAAAATAGGAGAAGTACATGAATAGGCGGAGGGGGCTGTAGTATGAGGAAAAAAGAGGAGGAGTTAGGTGGAATCAGAGGTTTGGCATTCTTTGAGCTGTCTCAGATGCATCTAGAAATGGGGTCCAGACTTCTCTGAATTAATATAATTTCTGTCTACTGTGATAAGCTATTCTTTCTTTGGCTGCTAACTCAGAAAGGTCCAAATATTGCTCAGTGCTGGAAATAAGCCTACTCTTCTATTTATGTAAAATCATGGGCTTGATGATAAGTGCAGCCCTCACAAACCAGACTTTGTGTCAAATTTAAACCTAGCTTAGCAGGTAAATAACCTAAGATATAATTTTAGGATGAGGTTTGGCTGCTGAGGTCGAGCACTGTTTTAACTCTTGAGTTCATCTTTTTCCACAGCTGCCATTGAATAGTATCATAGCATATGTATCAGGGTTCCTTTTTCTTTGTTATAAAGAACAAGCATCAGAAGTTAAAACCTCTTTGGCATCCAGTATATTTTGAATAAAACCTTTTGTTGTATTAAGCATAGCCTGAGATCCACAGAGGCATTTTTAACATTATGTAATATGCTCGGCCATTGAGATTCTTTTAAGGGCTGTGATAAATCCCCTTCCCTCACTTTCACAAAGAACTCCAGACTAGAACAGAAGAACAGAAGAACGGCCATACTGGGTCAGACCAAAAGTCCATCTAGCCCAGTATCCTGTCTTCCGACAGTGGCCAATGCCAGGTGCCCCAGAGGGAATGAATGGAACAGGTAATCATCAAGTGATCCATTCCCTGTCGCCCATTCCCAGCTTCTGACAAACAGAGGCTAGGGACACCATCTCTGCCCATCCTGGCTAATAGCTATTGATGGACCTATCCTCCATGAATTTAGCTAGTCTTTTTCTTAACCCTGTTATAGTCTTGGCCTTCACAATGTCCTCTGGCAAAGAGTTCCACAGGTTGACTGTGCATTGTCTGAAGAAATACTTCCTTTTATTTGTTTTAAATCTGCTGCCTATTGATTTCATTTGGTGACCCCTAGTTCTTGTGTTATGGAGTAAATAACACTTCCTTATTTACTTTCTCCACACCCGTCATGATTTTATAGACCTCAGTGATATCCCCCCATAGTCGTCACTTTTCAAAACTGAAAAGTCCCAGTCTTACTAATCTCTCTCCTCATACGGAAGCCGTTCCATACCCCTAATGATTTTTGTTGCCCTTTTCTGAACCTTTTCCAGTTCCAATATATCTTTTTTTATATGGGGCAACCACATCTGCACGCAGTATTCAAGATGTGGGTGTACCATGGATTTGTATAGAGGCAATATGATATTTTCTGTTTTATTATCTAGCCCTTTCTTAATGATTCCCAACATTCTGTTTGCTTTTTTGACTGCCGCTGCACATTGAGTGTACGTTTTCAGAGAGCTATCCACAATGCCTTCAAGATCTCTTTCTTGAGTGGTAACAGCTAATTTAGACCCATCATTTTATATGTATAGTTGGGATTATGTATTCCAATGTGCATTATTTTGCATTTATCAACACTGAATTTCATCTGCCATTTTGTTGCCCAGTCTCCCAGTTTTGAGAGACCCTTTTGTAGCTCTTTGCAGTCTGTCTGGGGCTTAACTAAGTTCAGTAGTTTTGTATCATCTGCAAATTTTGCCACCTCACTGTTTATCCCTTTTTCCAAATCATTTATGAATATGTTGAATAGGATCAGTCCCAGTACAGACCTCTGGGGGACACCACTAATTACCTCTTTCCATTCTGACAACTGACCATTTATTCCTACCCTTTGTTTCCTATCTTTTAACCAGTTACCAATCCATGAGAGGACCTTCTCTCTTTTCCCATGACAGATAACTTTGCTTAAGAGCTTTTGGTGAAGGACCTTCTCAAAGGCTTTCTGAAAATCTAAGTAATGGAGGTCCTCTTCATTAACTAAGTATATATAGTGGACGTAGGCCTGGGGAGTTTATGAAGCATTTCTAAGGCTCCCAGTATTCTGGAGCCTCTGGCAGCCCCAGGGCATCTGAACCAAATTGATATGTTAGCGAGTGTCTTAGCTGTAAGTACTGCCACTCAGCTGATGGTCACAGGTCATAATGCTGCTTTAGCATTATAAAAGTGAAAAAATCCTCATCATTGACTAATTGGGAAATGCATATGATGCCTCTGCTTGCCCAGTTCTTCCAAATTATAAATTAATTCCCAGTTGTGAGTCTGAGTTGCCACAAATAGGTGATTTTGCATGATGTCAAGGATGACAAAGCTAGAAGACCTCCACATTCTTTGACCTCAGAGGATGAATAGTCTTTCAAGATATTCCACCAGAAATAATCCAGGAGAACTAGCATAAATTACTGACATACGTAACTCCTCAACACCTGGTAGTCTAGCACTGCACATAAACAATGGCATTCTCAAACTCACAAAAGCATTTTGGCATGCTCCCACTTCAGTAATGGCGATCTCCAAGTGAACAGATCAGAGGCCCAAACAAAGGGTATGGTATATTTATTTCATCATTCAAGCCCAGGTTCACTGGTCATGCGAGTAGCCCAAGAGAGGTCAAAATAGCAAGAGTCCTTCAAAACCACTCCTTGCAACAAGGACCTAAGAAACTGTACCTGTATGTTTATAATATATACTCCTCCATGAGACTTCAAATGAGAGTGGCCAACTGCAACACCTTACTCCTGTCTAAATATGAATTCTTCTCTGGGACAGTCTTTCGAACCTCCTCAATAAATTATCTAAGGATCATCAGGAGGAGTTAAAGATCCTTATGACCAAAGACCAATTCACTGTGAGAACATCCCTCCAGGCCACTCTTATTGCTTCTGACACAATGGTAAGTACTGTGACCATGGCCATCTTCATGAGATGTTCTTCATAGCTACAGGCATCTGGGATCCTTTGGGAGGTCAAGATGACTATAGCAAACCTTCCTTTCAAGGGCTGTGAGCTCTTCAGCAGCACTACTGATGAGGTTCTTCACAGACCTAAGGACATTTGAGTGACCTGCGATTCCAGGCACTGTAGGTCCCTACTTCTCAGGGGAAACAGCCTCTGAGGTGGCAGCCTTGCTATAGGCAAAGGCCACAAAACCTGTACTACTCTCAGCAGTGACTTTCTGAGCCTTTGAGGTAGACAGAGATTCCACAAGTATCACCCTTTCACCATCTCCTTGACTGTCCCACAGTTTTGACACAAGTATCAAGAGCCTGCTCAAACTACCTGTGGATGCTTCTGTCACATCTTTTGGAAACTGATTTTGCCTCTTTCAAAAAGCCGAGAATGGGATAACTTCAGACCGGTGACTTCTGGATACAGTAACCCAGGGGTGGCCAACCTGAGCCTGAGAAGGAGCCAGAATTTACCAATGTACATTGCCAAAGAGCCACAGTAATATGTCAGCAGCCCCACATCAGCTCCCAGCGCCCCACCCACCAGCAGCCCCGCTGATCAGCACCTCCCCCTCCCTCTCCGCACCTCCCAATCAGCTGTTTTGTGGTGTGCAGGAGGCTCTGGGGGGGAGGAGGAGGAGCGAGGGCATGGCAGACTCAGGGGCGGGGGTGGGAAGGGGTGGAGTGGGGGCAGGGCCTGTGGCAGAGCCAGGGGTTGAGTGAGAACCCTGCAGCACATTGGAAAGTTGGTGCCTGTAGCTCCAGTCCCGGAGTCGGTGCCTATACAAGGAGCTGCATATTAACTTCTGAAGAGCTGCATGTGGCTCCGGAGCCACAGGTTGGCCACCCCTGTAGTAACCAATGGGTATTCCATCCAGTTTTAGACAGTTCCTACCCCCCTACCCCTTGTCTCTCTTCAAGAATCCCTCTCACAAGATGCTGGTGAGGCAAGAAGTAGGAAATACCCTTAGAATTCAGAAGAAAGGGCTTTTATTCTCATTACATCCTAATTCCAAAGAAGAAAGGGATCTGGGCATCCAGTGCCTCAACAAGGTTATTATTCAATGTTTCATATTCCATCCTACCCTTGAGCCTCTTGATGTCCCCACAGGTCTTTACCACGTTGCTAGCCATAGTGGCTGCACATCTATACAGACTGGGAATACAAGTTTGTCTATATATGGATGACTAGCTAGTTCAAGGAAGATCCCCACAGCAAATATTCAACTCAATTCATGTAACTCTACAGGTCTTTGCATCTCTGTGCCTCAGAGTCAACAAGGACAAAGTCCACTGTGACCCCAACTCGAACCATAGAGTTCATCAGCACAGTGCTAGATACTTCTCCAACTCCAGAACACTCTGGCAGGCCAACTCAGCAGATCATTTTCAGAGAACCATGAATGGCCCCAATTCCATTTTCCACAACATATTAATCAGGTCAGGATTTCCCGTTGTGGTCTTGTTCACATCATACAGGAACAGCAACTGCTGGATGTTTTGCTCCTGAAGGGATGTAAACCCAGGCTCGCTGACATCTTTCTTTTTCCCTGAGTGCTGGATCAGTTCTTCACCTTTCCACCAACTCACTTAATTTCCAGAGTTTGAGAAAGCTGAAACAGAACTCTTGCCACATTATCCTGACCACTCCCATCAAACCCATCAAACCCAGGGCGATTTGCTCCTTCTGTCATCTGTCAATGAAGACACCTTTTCTGGTGGCCATTATCTCAGCTTAGAAAAGTCAGCAAAATACAGGCCCTCATGTCCCCATAAGGACAAAGTAATCCTTAGGCCTCATCCCAAATTTCTGCCTAAGGTAGTTTCAATCAATCAATTCATCTCAATCAATTAATCTATCTCCCATTTTTTCCCCAAAATCTCACTGCAACCCAGGCAAAATAAAACAGCACATACTAAAGAAGGTGAGAGCTTTATCCTTTTACTTAAATGGAACAAAGTTATTCACTTCTTCCCCCAGACCATTTATGGCTTTCCCAGAAAAAGTTAGAGGGCAACCCATGTCCACAGAGAGGTTATCCAAGTGTGTTTCTGTCTATATTTAGTGGTTCTCAGCACCCCCACTACACAAATTGTTCCAGCACTCTGCAAGCCACCCTCCATCCCAGATAATCAGAGTCCTGTTCTCTTGTGAATCTTGTTGGCAAAGGAACCGAGTGGCTCTTGAGGCCACCCTGCCCTTTATGCCCTCAGCTGTGGTGGTCACAAGGGATCTCAGAGTACAGGTACAACCCCAAGGGACACTGCTATCCAAAAGAATCCAATCTCACACATGGGACACATGCACAACTTGAGTGGAATCCGTGTGAAAATACATCTCAAAGAACCACAGTTACCATGGGGTAAATAACATTTCTTTCGCCTTCTTTTCAGCTCCTAGTCCTGATTTTATTGCACTTCTTCCCATATTACCTGATAAGTGCTTTACTTTCCCATGTAGATATCTTTTGATTCATGTAAAGTGAGAGGTATACAATGACCTAGTGGTATTAATATTGGTTAAGTAAAACACAAATGTTGAGATTTTGGAATCTTTTAGAACTGTATTGTACAAAACAACCTGACTTTATTTTTATTACAGGCATAATTATTATGCTAATGTTAATTTAAATGACTTGATGAATTTGTTCTCTCATCTTTCATATTTTATTGTTAGATTAAAATTCTCAGACCAGGAAGTTTAAATAGTGCAATACGAGAGTTTGTTATTGAGAAATTAGGAGCCAGATATCTTCAGACTGGAGGGATTAACTTGAAAGAAGTGTATGAAGATTCCAGTGCCACCACTCCATTAATATTTATTCATTCTCATGGTGAGAGACTCATAAACTAAGAAGGGGCACATAAAACCTGGTTTATGAAGCATTACTTTTCAGATTCTAGTTTAGTTTTTATGTTCAATAGGTTGCCCCTGCTTCCTAGAGTGTTACCAACTTTTGCATTCATGTTATCCTTGTCTCCTGTTAAACTGAATAGCAAAGAGTGAAACTGGGAGTAGACAAAAATCACAGGAAGAAGGAGGGTTGTGAGGGATGCTCCACATCAATCCACCAGTACCTCTGGCCTTGGAATTCTGCTCCAATCTTCAAATTCCCCTTTAAGACTGGGTTCACGGTAGCTGCTGGTAGGGGAAGCCCTGCTCATCGTCACCAGAGATAAGGAACCAGGAGGCAGCACAGAGTTACAAGGCCTGGCTTTAAATGGATTCCCCAAAAATCGATGGGCAGAGTTTTTCTCCTTCTAGACTGCCTTGTGGTTTTTTCCATGGGAGTTAGTGATCTGGCCCTATATTATTTGTTCAATATTTAAAATAACACTAAATAACTTAACCAAAAGTGTTGGTTGAACCACATATGCATTTTCCTGATGAGAGGTACTTCTGCTGTTCAGTATCATTTGCTGTGATAGTTACCATTGTGAGAAATTCTTGAACTAATACAATCAAACCATCATTCTTATTCATCAGTGTCTCAGTGCTTTCTTCTGATAATATAACATAATCCATTTTTCCTCACCCCATGATTCCCTTATAATGAAATGTATAATATTACAAAAATAATAACAGAGAGTACTATTCTTACAGGTGAGGTAATTCAAGATGACACATTTTCAAATATGTAACTCTAAAGATAATTTTTGGCTGCTATAGCCGCATAAATAAATCAATTCCATGTTGTTGCACAGGAATAGACCCAGCAGCTCACCTTCTGCGCCTTGCACAGGAAATAAAAGGAAGCACACAGCATGTGAAAATGGTTTCTTTGGGACGTGGTCAGGGAAGCAAAGCTGAAGATTTGATACATAAAGCACAGCTGTTGAGTGGACAATGGGTTTTCCTCCAAAACTGCCATCTTGCTGCATCATTTATGCCCAGGCTTTGTACAATTGTTGATTCGTAAGTCTTTTATTTATATTCAAATATAAATTAAGTTATAAACTTAACCCAGCCAAATCTGAAGCAATCAATATAAATGCAAATATCAATCTTTTTAACACAAGAGGTATGAATAAAGTCTCCGAAGAGGAACTAGAAAAAGTTTTCTTCTTTGAGTGTTTATATATTCTACTCTTGGCTAGCAATATCTATTGGGCAGTTCCTACAACCTGAGTGCCCTTATTCTCCTCTCCAAAGGGCATAAAGAGGAGAGCCACGCCAACCTACTCTTGGTTCCTTCATACCACCCAGGACTAAGAGACATAACTGAGGACAGTATTTGTCTCTTGCCCATTTGTGATTGTTAATACAATCATTTTGTATATAGTTGCTTTTAGTGTGGATACAGTAGTTTATGATAGGTTTCCATTCTGCGTAGTTTTTACTCTGTCTTTTAGTTACCCGGTACCAGGCTTCAGATCTTATGGTTGAGCAAAAATCACCAGGTTTCATGCCAGGTGGCTATACCCTTCAATGACAGGCATATTAGATGCCTATTTTGTCTGAGTGAGTGGTATATTACCAACAAATGCTCTATTTGTTGGTCTTTTTCCAAAAGAACTCAAAAGCAAGGGAGGCTTATTTAAAGTATAGACAAGCCTATACTTGGTCCTGGACAAACAAGATCTGCCTGGATCCAAATATTCTTCTACTGGACCTGCTCTGGTGAATGGGAGTGCCACAACTTCCTCCATGGTTCCAGCTCCCAAAAAGTACTCCTTAGCTACTTCCATTTCTAAATTCTCTCTGTCAGAGAAATTCAGCCTGTCACTGAATGTAACAGACTGCACCAACCTAGCTCTACTCCCTCCAACAAGGACACCAAAAGATTAGACCACTTCAATAGGAAGAGTTTTATCTCAGCTAACCTACAGTTCTGCATTGTGAATTATCAGACCTCAATTCCAAATATGATTTTATTAATTATAATAAGTTTTCTGAGTTCAGAAACAAACTGCTCCAGGAACCTAAAACACAATTGCAGACCATTGCCTGAGTGAGTGGACAAGCTGATAGCTTGATTGTCCCTCCAAGCTTCAGCATTGCATGGTGACTTTGGTTGCAATGAGATAAGCTTCATGACTTCAATTCTCTGGGTTCCCCATGGAAATTCCTACCATGGAGGATCCCCCCTTTGCGGTTAACAACATGTACAGTGACAAAATGGATGAGTTGCTACAGTCCTTCAGGACTCTCATGCAACCCTCCAGTCCCTGAGTATATACACCTCAGCACCTTGGAGAAGGCACTCCAAACCACCTCCTTATAAGCAAGAGCCTGCTTCTCCGCCCTTTTACTGCCAGAGAGCCTATGAACCTCCCAGGAAGTATCTACCGTGCATGGTCCCGTATTACTTCGGACCGCTGGGTGCTCCACACAGTAGAGAGGGGATACTCCATCCTATTCTGTGCCCTCCCATCCTTCCACCCCCCTTCCCCGTCCCTCTTCAGAGACTCCTCTCACGAGCAACTCCTTATACGGGAGCTGCACTCGCTCTTATCACTAGGGGCAGTGGAAGAGGTTCCTCAGGAGCAGAAGGGCAAGGGCTTCTATTTCTGGTATTTCCAAATACCGAAAGCCAAAGGCGGCCTCAGGCCCATCTTGGACATGCGAGAACTCAACAAGTTCATGAAGAAATTCAAGTTCTGCATGATCTCTTTGGCCTCCATCATCCTCTCACTGGATCCAGCAGACTGATATGGCGACCTCGACTTGAAGGACACGTATTTTCATATCGCAGTCACTCAGCCCCACAGGTTTGTGGTGAACAATACCCACTACCAATTCACAGTCCTTCCTTCTCTCACTTTTCCCAGACACAGAGAATCCTCTAGTCTGCAATCATAATTGTTGGACTTATCATGCTCAGAAAACCACATAGGCTTCTGATTTGTCAAAGCTATTGGTGTCTGCACTGTTCCACCACATGCTGAGTTCTGGGGAAAGGGTACAACTCCTGGATTTTAGCTAGCAGCTCCTGACCTGGACCTCAGTGGAGGCTCAGTGGAATACAGCTGTTGCTGCTATTGCTGCCCACCGGTACTCTTATCCCTGAAGGCAAGAGAACTGTCCCCCATTACCACCCTAGAGATCAGTCTGACCAGGGAGGATCCCTCGTGGCATGAGCAGATAGGCTGAAGTTGCCATTCATTGTCAGAAGTGAGTGATGAGTTCACCCACAATATCTGAAAAGGGAAGATCACCACACAGTATATCTGTGAACAAAAGGTAGGGGCTGTGGGGTTTGCTGCCAGAGATTAGTGAAAGGGGATCCACCTTGCATCTGTGAACCTGTTGGGCTGTTGAATTCTCTCCTCTACCCACTGCACCACTCACTTGGAATGCAGCTGAGTATTTTCTGACCCTGGCAATCCCCAGTACTTAGCCACCAGGTAGGAATGACAATTCCCAGTCTTATAGTACATCATTAGAGGTTCTAATGTGAGTGGACAGCATCACGTTTCTGAACTGGACCATGATGTGAACATTCAGATTCTCTTTTGCAAGACCCACTAGCTCTCTTTCTAGGCTTACTACTTTGAAGAGTAAGACAAAAGCTGGAGAAATCACATTATTTCTGTCCAGGTTGTTTCATTTAAATTACTTGAGCAAATGGTAATGAAATTTTATTATTAAAAGTTTGCATCTTGCCTTATATATTTGGTAGAATAATAATTATGTTACCAAACTATCTGTCTTTACAGATTTACCCAGCCAAACATAAACATGGATCCTCAGTTTAGACTATGGTTAAGTTCCACACCTGATCCTTCTTTCCCCATACCTATCCTGCAGAAAGGTTTTAAGGTAAGGGCATAGGCGGCGAGTTGTATGGGCTCCACCAATGTTTGAGCTTATATTTTCAGAACCATCCTGTCCATAGGATGGACCGGGGCAAACACCCCAGGGGGCTCTTCACCCCGAGGGATTAGCGGGGGTCCTGGGGTGTTAGCCTGGGGCCAGCAGCAGCGAGCAACCCGGCCCCAGCCAGCCCCGCTCCGCCCCTTCCCCCCCCACTCCACCCCTTCCCTCAAGCCCCTGCCCCGCCTCTTTCCTGCTTCTGCACCCCCCCCCCCCAAGCAATGCCAGGAGTGGGCAAGGGGCGGGCTGGGGCCGGGCCGCTCGCTGCTGCCAGCGCAAGTCCCCGTCCCCCCCCCCGCTAACCCCTTAGGCCACTCTGGACCCCATGTCCCCCCGAAGCGTGTGGCACCCCAAAGCAGGACGGCTCTGCTTGGACCCATTCTGGGCACTACCAAAAATTATACTAACCTGGCGCCTATGAATAAGGGTTGATATAATTTGCTAAAACACCACAATCAGAAAGTTGCTGTGGTTTTGGCTGTGAATACCCAATTTGAATATTTCAAATTTCTCATTCTAATATTAATATTATCTTAACAAGAAACAGAGCCAAACCAAAATTCTGCACTCCACCACCCAACCTTCATGAGGGAACTCAACTCCAGTTCCTCCAGTCTCCCCACCTAAAGCCCAATTCTACTCTGAACTAGATGGCCTTGTTTCTCCATATGAAAAAGGAGACATTTATAAAGACTACTTTGCTTAGTAGAAACCTGTCTGATGACTGAAGATTTATTCCCCTCCCCCAAGTGAGCTGAATGTTATTCTTGCAGTAACAAGAAAAAGTTAGAATTCAAACATCCTGGATTTGTTTTTTAAATGTTCAAGAGTTTGATACAAGTATATGTTGTAGCAATGAAATAAAATGAATGTGCTCTAGGAGAAGATGAGCTCATGAATAAAACACTTTAATCTCTTATTTCCCTTGAAGAAATAAACAGAATTTTTATGGTCTCATCTTTTCTTGGTGGATGAGTGCTCCATTTTCCACTCTTTTAATTTGAGTGATTTTTCTGGGAATACATCATTTTATATATACACATCCTTTAAGGCCATTAGGTTTGCTCATTCTTGTGGCTAAGAAGAGCTGGATGGTGCTGATGGGTCAGCTAGAGGAGGCTATTTGAGAAGAATGCAAGGTGGTCCATCTCCCAGATGCAGCCTCCATAGTGCCCTCAGCTCCTGCTCAGACCAAGAGATTAAGCTTCACACCGCATTCACTTTTCAGAAGACTATCAGCTAAAAAATCAGGTCCTCAGTACTGCAGTTAAATTTACTTGGGTTTCCTGTTAGGGCAACATAACAGCTGTGCTTCTTCCCAAAAGTGGTGGTTGTTCAATGGCAGAGATCCCATTTTTTTATAAAGCAGAAATTTTTATAAAGTGCAGTAGTTCTTCATATATTACTCTGAGTAATTAGGCCCAAATTTAACACTTCCATGGTTTATTTCCATCTGCTCAAGGATTAATAGTTCCACTTTAATTCCTAAATTTATGACCACATGACCACCATGATGGCAAAAACAAAATAATCTCTGCTGAATATTGATACTCACATTTCAGAAAATATGTATATATTAATTATTATATGTTTATATGAATTGTTTATTTTAAAATATTTCTTCAGAAGCAGTGTAATTGAAAACTAATGAGTTGTTTATTTACATTATATCCTACAGAATATTGTGTAATGTTTTCAGAAAAAGTGCCCTGCTTATGCAAAAATGGTGAAAATAGTAGTGTCTAACCCACTGGTTTTCAAAAGGATAGTTGTAGTCAGCCATTAATGAAATCTAGATTTCTTCAAGTGTCCTCTCTATTCCCACTTGTGGGATTCAGCACCCCTGGCATCATGTTGCAGACTTTTTCTAGTGAATGGCATCCATGGAGGGGGAGTGGTCTCAGATGCCCTTCAGTTCTTTTTTAACTGCTGAAGGTGCAGTGATCCTGAATCACATAGTGTGTGTGATG
This sequence comes from Terrapene triunguis, assembly GCF_002925995.2. Lineage (NCBI taxonomy): Eukaryota > Metazoa > Chordata > Testudines > Emydidae > Terrapene > Terrapene triunguis. The sequence continues at coordinate 3,020,870 of NW_020664757.1, read as the reverse complement.
CTTTCCTCATCTTTTTCTTTCTTTTGATTCTGTCCTTTGTGACTATTTTCTTTTTAGTCAGTTAGATTAACAGCACAGGTTTCTTCAGTTTGAAGAATAAAGAATAAATGGTACCCAAGGGGCACAGGTATCATCTGGATGACCCGCAGGAGTGGGAGGGCCACCTCAAACTCTCCTACTGACAGGGGAGGATCCTCAGGCCCAGTTGACTAAGTCTGGCAATGTGTAAATCCAGCATCAATTTTGGCCATCCATTAACCTAAAGTGGCTGTGTCCCTGGCTTAAGCCACGCCCATCTCCGTGATCTTATCTGGGTGAGCCCCATGCCAAGGTCCTGGTGCCAACCAGCACCGAGGTCCCTGGATCCCTCTGGGTCTAATTCAGTACTGAGATACCAACACAGTTGACATGCTGCCAAAGTCTCCTGATCCCTCCAGATTGACCTATTCATCACCAAGGTCAGCATCCTTGTTGCGGTGTCAAAGTCCCTGTATTCCTCTGGGTCAGTCTAATTCCAGCACCCTTGATGTGTGCTAAGGTTCCCTGGATTTCTCAGGGTCAGCCTAATTTGATGCTGATGTCCCAATATTGTTGATGTAGCATCAAAGCACCTGGATCCCTCTGGGTTGATCTATTAGCACTGAGGTTCCGGCACAATTAATGAAGTGCCTAAGTCCCTGGATTCCCCGCAATCGACCTGAGGTCTCAGTATTGTTGATACATCCATTGCAGGCCTTCTATCTTTTTTGTAGAATTTGCACGGCTGTTGCTTGAAGCCCTGTATGTAAATATATTGAAATAAAAATGTCTTTTGCTGAGGTCTGATATGGGAGAATTAAATTATAATCACTTCCAACATTCTCTTGTATTGCAATCTACAGCTGATGCTCATGTTGACAGTTTGTAGTCCTTGTTCACCTAGATTTATCAGCCCAACTTCCTCCGGGGTTATACATCTTGCTAATCTCTCACAAGTGGGAATATATGGAGGCCATTTGAAGAAGAAAGAGAGGTTACTTACCAGAAACTGTTGTTCTTTGAGAATTTTGCTTCTGTATATTCACGCTCCCTACTCACTTTCCCCTCTTCTTTGGAGTCTCAGGTAAAGAATTCCAAAAGTAGCAAAGGAATTGAAGGGTGGTTGGAGCCACACCCTCTTTTATACCCTTGGAATCCTCCACGGGGAGAGCAGGGGGTGAACGGGTAGCATGAAGGGTTTGGCCAGTCAGAACTACGAGTCAGAGTTAGGAGTCAGTAAAACAAGTCAAGGGTCAGAATCATGGATCAGGAACAAGGCAGGAAAGCAAGAACTAGGTCAGGAAAACCAGAATCAGGAGCAGACAGGGAAGCAGGAACCAGGGACAAGGCAGGAAAGCATGGCTCAGGAGTCAGGCAAGAAGGCAGGGTTCAATGTAGCAACTACCCAGTTGCACAGATAACTTCCTGTGTCTGCTTCTGGTTTAAATAACACAGCCAGACCAATAGGTGGGGCCGGGCACTCATCCAATCAGGACTTCGATTGCTGATGCCTCTGGTGGGTCTAGGGTTCCATTAGCCACTGAGCCCACCAGTTACTAGCAAGTCGCCAGATGGTAGCCAAAATACGAAGGGAGCTTGGGGACCTGAGGATCGTGGTTCAAGTCTTATGGATCCTTATGGGGGTCAGATGACTAGCACCAATGAATATTGATCACTAATAAAATTCCACAGTTCAACACAAGGAGCATTATATCTCATAAGTGTGAGGGACGACACTTTCCAAGAACAACAGTTACTTGTAAGTAATCTCTCTCTCTTTCCGATTGATCATATCCAATTCAATAACTAATCCACTAAAAAAAAGTGAAAGGGTTTTGTTAGATTTGTTTTGCTCTCATCCATCTGCCTGCAGCATATTATTCAGAAAATATAATAGTAATACACTTGCCTTGTTTCCCTCTTTTCTTTTTTAAAGATGGCAATAGAACCACCTCAGGGTCTGAAGGGAAAATTACTTCAGACATTTGGATACAGTGGCAGCGGAGAGGTAACGGAAATTATCTTCAACAAGGTTGAATGTGGCTTATCATGGAAGAAGCTGGTGTTCAGCCTGTGTTTCTTCAATGCTGTAGTCCATGAAAGAAAAAAATATGGAGCTTTGGGCTGGAATGTCCCATATGAATTTAACTCTTCCGATTTAGAAGTAAGTACTTTGCAAAAAAAAACCACAATGAAACAAATAAAAAGTTATCTGGAACTCTGATTCCCAGGTTCATGAATGCTTACACTAGAGATGGGTCTGAACTGGAACACCTAGTCTGATCTCCCAAGTACACAAATTCAGTGTCTCACGCCCATGCCTAGCTTATACTGTACTTTGATTCTAAGTTTGTCTCCCAGGAACTATTCAGTTTCTGGGAGACAAAATCCCAATAAGTTTAAAATAAAAAGTAAACACTCCAGGGTCAGGCCTGGGAAGAACCCAGTGATCACGAAGTATTTATAAATGTGTCTGAAAAAGAGAAGATTATGGAAGACCACCATGTATCATTTTTCCCTAGAATACAGGAAGGGTACCCCATATCCCTTCTAATACCACTAGTGCAGGAGATCATGAAAACTCTGTGGAGAAACAAAGACTCCATAATTCCTGAAACCAGCAGGTAATTGTTCTTCTTTGATCACTGCACATGTGGATCCCACTCGTGGTGTGTTGGGCACCCCAGCACAATAGTTTGCAACATTTTCACTAGCAGTGTGTAGTAGGGGTCGCATTCACACTCCGCATACCCTTCCCAAGGGTATAAAGAGCCTGAGACCCTAATTTCCACTCAGTTCTTTGCAACCACCCTAGGCAGAGCAGATGGAACAACATCAATATCCCTTTTATAGTTCTTTGTTGCTTAGATAGGATGTTACTTTTTAGTAATTGGAACTTAGTATTCACTAGCGTTACTGTTACTCTCGTTTTTAAAAAGGTACATTTTAATTTTGTTTTTTATTCTCAGGCAGTAGGTTTTTAGTTTAGATACAATAGTGCTGAGCTCTATTATGATAATTGAACCTACCAATTTACCCTAATTGTGGACTCAACTGTAAAAAGTATGTGAAAGTTCATAAGATTTCACAATAACAAATAATAACAAATGTTGATGGGAAACAGTACAAGAGGGAGACTGAATTAGTCCAAACTAAAAGGAGGTTACTGAGCTTCATCATAAGCAGCTTGATACCCTCCACTTCAGAGGCCTATATAGCCTTACCTGTTAATGAGGCTGTTTTAGATCCAGCAAAGATTGTTTGGCAAACACTAGCTTCCATTCCCCCTACATGTAAAAGAGCAGACAAGAAGTACTACGTCTCAGCAAAGGACTCAGAGTTTTTATTTTCCCACCTCTCACTTAACTCCCTGATAGTAGATGTGGTGAAGGAATGTGGTAGGCAGCACCATGGTAAATCAACACCTCATGATAAAGATCACAAGTGCCTGGACCTATTAGGGAGAAAGTCTTACTCCTCAGCCTCTCTTCAGTTCAGAATTGCCAATTATCAGGCCTTGATGGCAAAATATAACCACATCAGCTATACCAAACTCACCTCCTTTGTCGACCACCTATTGGCAGAACACAGGGAGCAGTTTCAAGTGATTGTGGCAGAGACCTAGCTATTGGCCAGAACAATGTTGCAAGCCTCCCTCGATGCTGCTGACACCGCCACTCGTTCAGTTGCCACAGCAATGGTAATGAGAAGAGCCTCCTGGCTCCAGCTCTCTGGTTTCCCTTAGAAGGTTCAAACCATGGTCGAGGAACTTCCCTTCAACGGTTCTAAATTGTTCACGGATTTGATGGATGAGCCTCTGTGAATATTGAAGGATTCCAGAGTGACTTTGCATTCTCTTGGCATTTATACCCCCTTCATACAAGAGAAAACTCGGCAAGTCCCAGACAGCACAGAGATCCCACCCAATCCAATTCCTCCTCCCTCAGAGGGCAAATGAACCACAGGCGCCGAGTTTTCAAAATGCTGGGGGGTGCTTGACCCCAGGCCCCACCCCCACTCCACCTTTCCTCCAAGGCCCCACCGAAGCTCTGCCTCTTCCTGCTCCACCCCTGCCCTGCCTCTTCCCCCCATTCAACCCCCGCCCCACCTCTTCCTGCCCAGTTCCGCCCCCTCCCCCAAGTGTGCCACGTCCTCGCTCCTCTCCCCTCCTCCCAGCTTCCTGCCTGCACACTGCAAAACAGCTAATTGTGGTAGGCGGGAGGCGCAGGGAGGGAGGGACGGGGAGGCGCTGATCTGACCGCGGGGCTTCCGCTGGCGGGCGGAAGGTGCTGGGGGAGAGAGCTGATGGGGGGCCGCCAGTGGGTGCTCTGCACCCACCATTTCTTCCCTGTGAATGCTCCCGCCCCAGAGCGCATACGGAGTTGGCACCTATGATATGAACCACACCTAAGAAGGCAGAGGTTTCAGAGAAGGAAACTATCCACTTCTCAGCCTTCTGCCTCACACCCATCCACTTCCAAACAGCAATTCTGATGTGTCTGTTGAGAGTGTGAACTACAATCCTCATCCTCTCCTCTGCACCAGTTCACCAGCCTTCCTTCCTTCGGCAAACACCTTCACCACTTTAGGCGAGCCTGGGAGTTAATCACTCTAGACAAGTGGGTCTTGGAGATCGTTTCCACAGATTATTCAATACACTTAATTTAACTTCACTTCCCCCTTCTCCATCCCTCTTCACGGACCTCTCTAATGACAGCATGCTTCGCCAAGAAATAGACACTGTCTTATGTTTGGGCGCTCTAGAACCAGTCCCCATGCAGCACAGAGGGAAGGGAGTTTATTCAAGTACTTCCTGGTACCAAAAAGAGTGGAGGTTGGATACCCATCCTAGATATGAGACTACCTATGTGAAGGTACGGAAATTCAAAATAGTGATGCTTGCAGCGATAATTCCTTCACTAGAGCAAGGGGATTGGTTTTCAGCCCTCAACCTTCAAGACACTGTTGGCTTAGTGTGATGGGGTGGACTAGGCTCTGAGGCCCCCTGCTGGAGGCCTTGTGGCCCTGCCACACCCGCCCCAGAAAAGGGCAGTAGAGAGGTCCTCCAACCTGCCTAGAGAGGCTGTGAGGGAAGCAGCTAATCAGGGCCCAGCAGGCTACTATAAGAAGAGCTGCAGGGCCAGCGCAAGTTCAGTTCCTTGATAGAGCTCGAGAGGCCTGGATGGTGTGTGGCTGGCTGAGGGAGCTGCAGGAACTCAGATGAGGTGGTTCTGCCAGAAGCTGGGGAGAGCGAGAAGGAGCCCTAAGCCGGTTGCAGGGATTCCATCAGGACAAGGCCCTGAAGTAAGGGTGAAGATGCCATGGGGAAGTGGCCCAGGGAATTAGAGCAGCAGTGCAACTTGGATAAAGGGACACACTGACAGCTGCTATCTACAGGGTCTCTGGGTTGGGACCCAGAGTAGTGGGTGGGCCTGTGTCCCCCCAACCTCCCCATTAGTCACTGAGGGAAGTGGCCTAGACTTTGAGGCACCCCAAAGGGGAAACTGAACTGCAGTGGCCCAGCTGAAGAGCTGGGGCCAGAAAGGCCCTGAGAGGACGAACACATTGCCTTCAGGGAAGGAGCCCTGAAGCACTGCTGTATTCCGGAGCAGGGACAAACTGAGAGAAGCATTACAGAGGGCACTGAAAGAGGTCCCTGTAGACAGACTGTATATGATTTGGCCAGAGGGCTGAGTCACCGAAGACCCACCAAAGAGAGAAAGTGAGTGTGCAATCACATGCACTTGGCCATGCGGTGCTCGCGAGAGGTGAGTCTGCCCCTGTTATACTTTGAAATTACAAATTGAAGGCACAAAGACTGTTAGCAACAATGCATATTTCCACATCACTATCCATCCATCATTCCATCCATCCATCTATCCATCCCACAAATGGTTCCTCCACTTTGTTATTGGCCAGGATTACTTCCAATATTGAGTGCTCCCCTTCAGCCTATCATCTGCCCCAGCGGTTTTTTCGAAGATTATATCAGTGGTAGCACAAGAAAGAAACTCCACAAGAAAGGTCTCTTCCTCTAATTGGGTCTACAACTGAATATACAAAAATCAACATTGACCCTGGAACAGAGCCCAAAATTCATAGGGGCACAATTCAGTTATGGCAAGAGCCTACCTTTCTCAACACAGGTTCGTAGCCCTCGCCAACATAGCAAACACGATTCAACTCAGTCCACAAACCATGGTCAGGAACTGCATTCAATTACTGAATCACATGTCAGCCACCAACTTCATGACACAGTACACCAAACTTCGAATGCACTGCCTCCAAGGATGGCTCAGAACCATTTACTTGCTCACCAGACACAGTCTGCATAGGCTTCTTTCCATACCTGCCTTTGTGAAACAATCTCTCAATTGGTGGAAGAACCATCACAATGAATGCACAGGAGTTCCATTCACACAACTTTCCCCAGTGGTCTTATAACAATGGATGCCTCTCTGTTAGGGTGGGGAGTGCATCTAGAAACTCACATGATCCAAAGCAAGGAGATGATGCTACATATCAATCTCAAGGCGGTCAAATGTGCCTGTCTCCTATTCCTACTGCTAATCAAAGGCAAGCACATAAAAATAATGATGGACAATATATCATGCACATTTTACATTAACCTCCAGGGGGGAGCAAGTTCCCCATCCCTTTGCACCAAGGCAGTCAGAGTTGGAAGCATATAAAACCGTATTACGTATCACAGCGGCCTGTCTCACAGGTATCCAGAATATTACTGTGGATGCACTCAGCAGACACTTCTTCCAAGACCATGAATGGGAAATAGATCCCAACATATTATATCACATATTCCACCAATGGAGCACCCTCCAAATAGATCTGTTCACCACAGAAGTAAACAAGCAGATTGGGTTGCCAGTCCTTAAGGGATGCTTTTCAACTTCAGTGGTCATCAGCCTACTGTACGTGTTCCCTCTGACTCCTTGAATAGGCAAAACATTGCTCAAAACAAAGAAAGAACAAGGCCAAATCATCCTAATAACCCCCACTTGGCCCAGGCAAATGTGGTTTCCTTACCTCCTACATGCCGTCCGATCATTCTCCACAACACTCCCTGTGACAGGTTGGATCACAGAAACCCCCTTGGGAACTGCCAACTGATGCGCCAAGACTACTTCTGCCCCTGCTTTCCCTGACAGCTTGGGACTCCAGCACCCTGTCTTGTTGAGCCAGTCAGCTTCAGCACAGACACAGAGGTTGGGCCACACCCATCTGCATTTCACTGAAACTGAGATGCACTCAGCTCAGGGGCTTCTTAGTTAACAGAGACTTTCCCAGTGCCCAGTGTTCAGCCTTTCTGGGCAATTTGCAACTTGTATAGTTCTAGATTTTTCTGATCTTCACTCTTACTTATTTTGCTTCCTTTTCTGTCCCTATTGCCCTTACCCGAAATAAGCAAACAGAAAATAACAAACCAGTAACCACCTTGTCCATTCTCCAGCCACCACACTTAAAATCACTACCAGTATCTCAAAGCAATCAGCTGTGCACAGACCCTGCTCGACTACGCCACTGTGATGGGTTGGATCACAGAAAACCCCTTGGGAACTGCCAACTGATGCGCCAAGACTACTTCTGCCCCTGCTTTCCCTGACAGCTTGGGACTCCAGCACCCTGTCTTGTAGAGCCAGACATGCCAGTCTGCTCCAACACCGACCCAGAGTCTGAACCACGTGCCCCAAAGCTGCAGACTTAACTGAAAGCCACTTAAGAAGTGTTCCTGTCTATAACACCCAGATGCCCAACTCCCAGTGGGGTCCAAACCCCAAATAAATCTGTTTTACCCTGTATAAAGCTTATACAGGGTAAACTCATAAATTGTTCGCCCTCTATAACACTGATAGAGAGATATGCACAGCTCTTTGCCCCCCACCCCCAAGGTATTAATACATACTCTGGGTTAATTAATAAGTAAAAAGTGATTTTATTAAATACAGAAAGAAGGATTTAAGTGGTTCCAAGTAGTAACAGACAGAACAAAGTGAATTACCAAGTAAAATAAAATAAGTCTAAGAAAACTGAATACAGATAAAACCTTACCCTTAGAGGAATTCCAGTAAGCTTCCTTTTACAGACTAGTCTCCTTCTAGTCTGGGTCCAGCAATCACTCACACCCCCTGTAGTTACTGTCCTTTGTTCCAGTTTCTTTCAGGTATCCTTGGGGGTGGAGAGGCTATCTCTTTAGCCAGCTGAAGACAAAATGGAGGGGTCTCCCAGGGATTTAAGTAGACTTGCTCTTGTGGGTGGAGACCCCCTCCTCTCTCCTATGCAAAGTCCAGCTCCAAGATGGAGTTTTGGAGTCACATGGGCAAGTCACATGTCCATGCATGACTGAGTTTCTTACCAGCCAAGCCACATTCCTGGGAAAGCTCCAATGTGGATTGGCGTCTTCGAGTTCATTGTTGGCTTAAGTGGTTCTTGATTGGACACTTAATTTGCACATTCCTTCTCAAGAAGCTGACCAAATGCTCTACTAGGCTAGTTAAAATCAAGCAAGTACACAGCCAATATTCATAACTTCGAATACAAAAATGATATATGCATACAAATAGGATGAATATATTCAGTAGATCATAACCTTTACATAGATATGTTACATGGCATATGTAATATAAAACATTCCAGTTATGTCACACATACATTCATAAGCATATTTCCATAAAGCCTTATGGGGTGCACCATCACACTCTCCACCTCCTCTCCTAAAACCGCGGGACGATTCTTCACCCCAATTTCAAGATTCTTCGTCTCAAAGCGTGATTAAGCGAGGGCTTACTGGGGTAGAGATAACCTGTTCAATCAATGTAAAAGGAGTGCTACTACACAATGGTAAACAATCTACTTGCTACATGTATTGTCAGAAATGGACATATTTTGTCCGTTGGTGTGGCCATAGACAGCATTCACCAATGACTGCATCACTTCCAGATATACTAGATTACACCTGAGCCCTAAAAACTTCCGGTTTACTGATGAGCTCGATAAGAGCCCACCTAGTAGCCATCAGAGCCTTTCACACACCCCCATACAGGGCTATTCCATCTTTAGCCTCCCAACTACAGGATGGTTCCTCAAAGAGCTTGGAACTCTACCCAGTGGTCCAACGTCCATCTCCAATATGGGACCTCAGTCTGGTCCTTAAATGCCTCACAAGACTTCCTTTGAACCTCTGGCTTCTTGTTCACTACTCCATCTGTTGACAAAGACAGCATTCCTGATAGCCATCACGTTGGCATGACAGTTTGGTGAGCTACAGGCCCTGATGGCATATCCCCCTTTCGCAGTGTTTTTTAAGGACAAGGTCATGCTTCAACCTCACACCAAATTCTTACCTAAGATCTCTTCTGCATTCCACCTCAGTCAGACAATTCACTTGCCTGTCTTCTACTCCAAACTGCATCTGAACCCCCAGGATGTAGTACTGCATACTCTGGATGTCAGAAGAGCTCTAGCTTTCTATCTAGACAGAACAAACCCCTTCAGAAAGACCGAAAAATTATTCATCTTGATAGCAGACAGATCAAATGGGTTGGCAATCTCTAGCAAGAGACTTTCCAAATGGATTTCACACTGCATTAGCTCCTGTTACCAATCTCACAACATTGAGCCACCCTAGCTCATATGCACCTATTCAACAAGGTCCATCGCGCCTTCCTTAATAACGTACCAATCATCGAAATATGTAAAGCTGCCACTTGGGCTTCTGTGTGTACGTTCTCTGAATACTATGCAATCACCCATGACTCCACTCTGACATGATATTCAGCTCGATTGTACTCTCTGCTGTACTGGATTCAATTCAGAAGCCCCCTCCGCCTTAGAGGGTACTGCTCAATAGTCATCTAGAGTGGAGCACCCATAGGGACACACATCTCGAAGAACCACATTTACAGCACAGGGTGAGTAACCATTTCTTATCTCATCAATAAAAGGATTGTCATCATCTGATTCCTCTTTAGACTTCAGCAGGAGGCCTTCACTGAAGAATAGAGCAAGTCAGCAACAAGAAAACAATAACAGTAAAGGCAATACAAACTAGCTTTATTATGAATGTAAAGATTTAAGTCCTAATTACTTTCCTTGGTATTCTCCAAGTTGGGTGAATGTGTGTCATCCATAAGATCCTCAACTGTGGCATATTGACCCCCATGATCACAGTATCTACAACATTCAGGATGAGTTCCCCACAATACATGGAGCATACATGTAAGTCACTTAATTCAAGTTCTTGAGTGTCACATCATTCTCCTCCTTGGATTGTGGAATCAGAAAATCAACAGAATTATAGTGATAAAGATTTCCCTACCTACTCAACTGGCGATGTGCCAACCAATCACTCTCCAGCCTGTTCCTCATTTCCTCTGTCAGGATGCTGGCTAGGTCCATCACCCCAATCTCCAGCTCAAGACATGGCCCTTTGATGGTTCCAAAGCTTGGAAATGACCTGTTCCCAGTATGTAAAGGTGATGCTGTTACATAGCAGGAAGCAAACTACTTTCACATATATGTTCAAAGGTGGAAGCGATTCTAACTCTGGTGACTTGAGACACATTACTTCTACTTCTACATCCTCTCCACTACCACTTGTGTGAGATTACATCCTAGAACTAAAGATGTCAGGATTATCTCTAAACTCCATAAAGGTGCATCTCGCAGCCATCACTGTCTTCCATCATAAGATAGAAGGTTGTTCTGTTTTTGCTCATCCTTTCACAAGAAGGGTTCTCAAGGGAATGAGTAACCTCTTCCCGCAAATCAAATGGTCTACATAAGCATGGGATCTCAACCTTGTCCTCAGGTGCCTTACAAGGCCTCCCTTTGAACCCATGCCCATCAGCTCTCTTCATGAAAACCACATTCCTAGTGTCCATTAGTTCTGCTCGGAGAGTGGCAGAGATTGGGGCTCTAATGGCGTACTCCGCCCCCCCCCCATTTATAATCTTTTTCAAAGACAAGGTTACACTATGACTGCACCCCAAGTTCCTACCAAAAATACCTTCAGACTTCCATATAAACCAGCTTATCCACTTGTGAGTTTTCTTTCCAAAACCACACCGGGACAAATGGGAGGCGACATTACATACATGATGTCAGAAGAGCACTAGCCTTCTATTCGGATAGGACTAAGTCCTTCAGGAAAGCTCCCAGACTATTTCTCTTCACTGCAGACAGATCTAAGGGATCCTCAATCGCTAAACAAAGACTCTGTAAATCGATATCAGACTGCATTACCTATTGCTATAGTTCTCACAACATTCAGCTTCCTCCTAGAGGATGAACACACTCCAGATCTCTCTCCACTTCCATAGACTTCCTCAAAAACATTCCAGTCACAGAAATGTGCAGAGCAGCGACTTGGACATCTGCTCATACATTTGCTGAACATTATACAGAATCAATGTCCAACGCTATATTTGGCTCCACTGTCTTATCCTCAATTCTAGACTCAATTCCTAAGCCCCACTCCTCCATTGGGGCACTGCTGCAGAGTCACCTGCAGTGGAGCACCTATATGGACACTACTCGAAGAAGATAAGGTTACTCACCTTGTGCAGTAACTGTGGTTCTTCAAAATGTGTGTCCCTGTGGGTACTCCACTACCTGCCCTCCTCCTGCCTGCTTTGGAGTTCTTACCAATGAGCTCTGAGATAGAGAAGGAACTGAGGATGGTTTGCCTGCAAAGCACTATGTAGTCCTGATGCCGGACAAGACGGGGAGAGAGCAGAGTCAAATGGACACTGCTACCTAAAATCTCTGATCTGAGGCGCAGGAAGTGCAAATACACCTACAGTGGCACACCAATAGGGACACACATCTCGAAGATCCACAGTTACAAGATGAGTCAACTTTTATTTATTTTAATCTGTTTTTATAGTTAGTATGCAGCTAGTAGGGTGCTCTTGAAGGATTCAAATATATCATGAGGTTCTGATAATGATAAAGCTTTTGATACGGTCTCCCACAGTATTCTTGCCAGCAAGTTAAAGAAGCATGGGCTGGATGAATGGACTATAAGGTGGATAGAAAGCTGGCTAGATCATCGGGCTCAACGGGTAGTGATCAATGGCTCCATGTCTAGTTGGCAGCCGGTATCAAGCGGAGTGCCCCAAGGGTCGGTCCTGGGGCCATTTTTGTTCAATATCTTCATTAATGATCTGGAGGATGGCATGGATTGCACCCTCAGCAAGTTTGCAGGTGACATTAAACTGGGAGGAGTGGTAGATACGCTGGAGGGTAGGGATAGGATACAGGGGGACTTAAACAAATTAGAGGATTGGGCCAAAAGAAATCTGATAGGTTCAACAAGAACAAATGCAGAGTCCTGCACTTAGGACGGAAGAATCCCATGCACTGCTACAGACTAGGGACCAAGTGGTTAGGCAGCAGTTCTGTAGAAAAGGACCTAGGGGTTACAGTGGACGAGAAGCTGGATATGAGTCAACAGTGTGCCCTTGTTGCCAAGAAGGCTAACAGCATTTTGGGCTGTATAAGTAGGAGCATTGCCAGTAGATCGAGGGGCGTGATCATTCCCCTCTATTCGTCATTGGTGAGGCCTCATCTGGAGTACTGTGTCCAGTTTTGGGCCCCACACTACAAGAAGGATGTGGAAAAATTGGAAAGAGTCCAGAGGAGGGCAACAAAAATGATTAGGGGGCCGGAGCACCTGACTTTTGAGGAGGGGCTGTGGGAACTGGGATTATTTAGTCTGCAGAAGAGAAGAATGAGGGGGGATTTGATAGCTGCTTTCAACTACCTGAAAGGGGGTTCCAAAGAGAATGAATCTAGACTGTTCTCAGTGGTGGCAGATGACAGAACAAGGAGTAATGGTCTCAAGTTGCAGTGGGGGAGGTGTAGGTTGGATATTAGGAAAAACTTTTTCACTAGGAGGGTGGTGAAGCACTGGAATGGGTTACCTAGGGAAGTGGTGGAATCTGCTTCCTTAGAAGTTTTTAATGTCAGGCTTGACAAAGCCCTGGCTGGGATGATTTAGTTGGGGATTGGTCCTGTTTTGAGCAGGGGGTTGGATTAGATGACCTCCTGAGATCCCTTCCAACCCTGATATTCTATGATTCTATGATAACATAACCACAAGAGTCAAGTTAAAGTAACAATACTAATGCTTAATTTCAATCTTTTCCTCCAAAGGTTTCCATACAGATGTTGGGGATGCTTCTGGCAAACCAAGAACAGATTCCTTGGCAAGCAATATGTTATCTTACTGGAGAGATAGCTTATGGAGGTCGTGTGACTGACCACTGGGACCGTCGTTGCTTGCTCAGCATTCTGAACAATTTCTATAGCCCTGTTGTACTGCAGGAGGGTTTCGCTTACTCTAGTGATGGGGTAGGAAAAATATTTTTTCTCTCACTATTCTCAAGTGTTGTAATAAGTTGTACCTTTATATTGCATATTTAAAATATTTTCAGCCTTATAACTTACTGAACTTCAGATTATGGGCGTCCAAATCTAAATTTTGAATGGCAATTAATTGTAAAACTTTACTATGGCACAGAAGGCTCTCGTCATTCAGATTAAAATTATATACATGCATCTGTATGTATTTTTGGGAAACAGTTGGTGAAATATAGTATACTTAGCTGCATTGATCTGAATTACAGTGGTACACTTTGATTACCATACTTGTATGATTTTTTGTAAATAAAATAAGAGCTCAAGGTGCATCTCTATGGTCAAAATGCACCCCTGTCGTTTTATGTAGTTGCATGTGACTGACTTAGTGGCAAACTTCTGGAAATGGGCAACAGAAGGATTTATTTGCACACTGTTAGCTCCTGGGTCCTGTTTTGCTGTGGTACCAATAACAAAATGACCCCCCTCGTTTTTTTAAAAAATCATGTGGAATGATGTTTAACTACAAAGGGGTATTGAAAAATGGCACAATGTGGTAGTGAGATTACAATCACACTTTAAAATACATTATAATGTCTCCATTTAGTAGTCAAATAGATGCACCAGGATATGAAATGGCATTTGATCCTTTTAAGACCCTCTAGCTAAGCAGCGATACAGGCACTGACTCAGAAACAGTTACCCCTGAGGAACATGGGAATTTATTGTGAGTAGAGATTAAACTAAAGGCTGTTTATAGCAAAACCAATGTAGAATTTTTTTTAAAAAAATTGATTCTTCAAGGGCTTCTGTGAATTCCCATTTAGGAGATTTTGCACCTCTAGCATGGAGCTGCAGAATGATAGGAAAGAGTTATGTCCATTAGGGAGTGCAGGAGCACTCTTGTGCTAGGATATCATCGGCTCCCTCGACATAAGGGAGTGCATCCCCGACCATCTCAGTTCCTTAGTCACCAAGAGCTAAATGGAACTATCTGTTGTGTCTGCAAGATAGTTAGCCTGTTTTCTTCTGTTATTGATTATTTAGAGAGTGAATGGTTGGGGTAATTTGCCTTGGATTATTCCCAAGGCAATGTCAGGTCCCAAACTTGGTAGGGGATTCAAAAGGTATGCAAACTGCTCAGCCCTCATTCCTGAGACTGATACACATGTTCAGTGTCTAGTGTGCCAGGGAGAGGCTCATGTAGTGTTACAGTGCAAAATTTGGCATGCCTTCACTAATTGGATAAGGAACGACAGATGGTGCAGGTGCCCTTGGCTTCCTTAACTTTAATCCAGACTGTCCTAGCAGTCCTTCAGAAATTTCAAAGTCTGCCTCTTCTGCCGAGGTCTTCCATTAATATCCCATTGCCTCAGCCTTGGTGCTGCACACAATACTAGGCCAGACATCAATCTCCCCAAGACATATATCTGCTGGGGCTGAGCTTCCTGCCCAGCATCTCATCACCACAGGCTCTATCAAAACAGACTGCTCCGGCACTGCAGTCTACACTGGTATCAGCATTGGCACTGAAAACTGCCTTGGTGTTCTTAGAATAGACGCTGACACTACAAATAAAAGACAAGCGTCCAGATCTCCTCATTGGAGAGAGATATTTGTTAAAGATTATAATTTAGAGAAGCTCCCTCATAACAGCATTATGAATATAGGAATTTTGGGACATGCCCTGGTGGCAGGGATGGAGAACACAGGGTATGTGTGTACCATGGACACTCCCAAGTTTTCTACTAAAAGTTTATGCCTTTCTCATTCAGTGGCTTGTTGTTTAATGACCCCCAAGTTCATTATATCATGTCAGAAATGCCAAATGAGAAAGAGACTACAGTAATTTTTAGGTTAATTCTGTGTTTGAAACTAATAACAGGAAAGAGGAGCACGTGGAGCAACAAACAAAGAACAACAAAGGCTTTTGTACGTATTTTATGAGCACAATAATAGTTTGATACATTTAAGAAGGGAAGAAAGCCAAAAATGGATATGTTGCAAACTCCATCCAGTCTGCAATTGTCAGGCAATGTTGCAGAGAACTGAAAAAAATTCTGAAAGAGATTTGAATTGTATAGGGGCAGAGATGAAAAGTGATAAAGTGAAATCATCTGTCTTTTTGCATATTGTTGGGGAGGAAGGATTGGATATTTGTAACAACTTTAAGCTTGAAGAAGGTGAAAGCATGAAGTTAAGTAAAATACTGACCAAATTTGAGGAATGAAACCTTAGGCGCCAGCTCCAGGACTGGAGCACCCACGGGGAAAAAATGGTAGATGCTGAGCATCCATCGACAGCTCCCCTATTAGCTCCTCCCCACCTCCGCCAGCATCTCCTGCCTGCTGGCAGGCCCCGCAGATCAGCGCCTCCCCCTCCCTCCCCGCTCCTTCCACCCGCTGCAATCAGCTGTTTCGTGGCATGCAGGAGGCTGGGGAGGGGGAGGAGCAAGGACATGGCGCATTGGAGGAAGGAGATGGAACTAGGCAGGAAGAAGCGGGGTGGGGGTGGAGCAGGGTCGGGAAGAGGCAGGGCATGGGTGGGGCCTTGGGGGAAGAGGTGGAGTGGGGGCAGGTCCTGGGGCAGAGCTGGGGGTCCAGCACCCAGTGGCACTTTAGAAAGTTGGCACCTGTGAATGAGACCTTTGAGAGAAACATTTTTTACATGCACACAAAAAAACTGATGATAGAATAGAGCAATGTGTCACAGAATTAAGGAGGCTTAGTGAGACCTGTGACTTTGGTGAGCTGACAGAGACTCTGGTCAAAGATAGCATTAAAGACAATGTTTTAAGAGAGAGACTGCTCCATGAAGGAGATTTAACTTCAGAAAAATCTCTCCATATATGCAAAGCAGCAGAAACTGAAAGCACAGGCCAAAGAGCTGAATTCACTAGAAGGGGTTATTCACACACTAAATACAAAAGAATATAGCCAGAAAAGGTCAGATCAAAAAGTGCAACCACCCACTATGAAAGCAACTGCTGGGTCGAGAGTGAATACAGATTATGTGGAAAGTGTGGATCACAGCATGGCCCCAAACGGTGTTTTGCCTTTGGAAGCTCTATCATAAATGCTGCAGATTCCAAATGTAGAAAAGTCAAGAACGTGTAGTTGAAGACAACCTGGTTGAGGA
This sequence comes from Terrapene triunguis, assembly GCF_002925995.2. NCBI lineage: Eukaryota > Metazoa > Chordata > Testudines > Emydidae > Terrapene > Terrapene triunguis. Next base: position 3,004,337 of record NW_020664757.1, on the reverse strand, counting down.
GTTTTACATAGGTGTGCTGGAATCAAGCAAAACTGATGAGAGGGACTGGATACTGCCAATGACAGTGAATGAAACCATTATTCTACTCAACCTGGACACAGAAGAGCAGGTTAATATTCTGTCTGAACAAGATTATGAGAGACTGAAAATAAGACCAAAACTGGGACCAACAAAAATAAAAGTAACTGGTTAGTCTGAAATAAACATACTAGTGGAGGAGAAGTGCATTTCTAGCATCAAATATGAAAACACTACATATAGGCTCCCATTCATTGTAGTACCAAAGGATGTGACCAGTATCTCTTGGCTTAAAGACACATTCTGAGCATGACTACACAGTGACTTAGTGCCTGGCAAGTCAGCTTGCTGCACGCTAACTCGCCATGTGGACACTGCTACAGTGCACTCCAGGACTTTTACTACTGCCTCTATAGATTGTCTGAGATAGGATCCTGTGTAGAGATTTGCAAAGCAGCAACATGGAGTTCGGTTCAAACTTTTATTTAGCACTATTTGTTGGATTTGGCATTGTGTCCCATTGCTTGGTTTGGTAAGCTGGTACTACAGTTCATTTTTGCCTAGAATTCCTCACCTACCATCCTCTGATGAGAGCATTGCTTGCTAATCTCCTGTAAGGTGGAATGCACAGAAGCCCTCAAAGAAGACAGAAGGATTGGTTACTTGTAACTGTTGTTCTTCAAGTATTGCCTGAGTTCATTCATACTTCGCACTTGCCTTCCTCTCTGCCTCAGAGTGCTTTGAAAAGCAACAGAGGGTCCTGTGGCATCTTTAAGACTAACAGAAGTATTGGGAGCATAAGCTTTCGTGGGTAAGAACCTCACTTCTTCAGATGCAAGCTGCACTTCTTGCATCTGAAGAAGTGAGGTTCTTACCCACGAAAGCTTATGCTCCCAATACTTCTGTTAGTCTTAAAGGTGCCACAGGACCCTCTGTTGCTTTTTACAGATTCAGACTAACACGGCTACCCCTCTGATACTCAGAGTGCTTTGTATTTCTGGACTCTGCGGGCTCGGAGAAAGATCTGAGGTGGTCAGGCAGGGGAATATTCTGTTATGAAAAAGCGCATCTGCAACCCCCAGCAAACATGGCTTTTTACATAGTTCCCCAGCTCAACACTAGAGGGGCTAGAACCCATAAGTGTGAATGCACAGAGACAACGCTTGAAGCACAATAGTACTAATAAGTAAAAATTCTCTGCACAGCTAAGGGTAGCCCCCAGAAGGATCTCTTGTATTGCTACCTCTGCTACTCAGAAGTTCTAGGAAAAATCAGGAAAGTTAACTCTGATGCAGAAACAATTGAATTACTAGCTTAGAACTATCTGAACAACACAGTGACAGCATTAATTTAAAATAGTTTTCTTACTGAATTTTAAAAATAACTAACATATATATAAAAAGCAAAAACACCTGTAACTTGACATAAGTTTACAGTGCTTGTGGAAGGAGGAGAATACTGAATTCTCTCCATGTCTTCTTGTTCCCTTTTTGTTATTTTAAAGGAAGGTGAATTGATTTCTTTTATATTAATAAACGATATTTTGGCCCATATATAAACCTTATGAATAAATTATGCTGTTTATTCCTTTGTGTGTGTTTGTGTACATGTATGCGTGCATGCATGCATATACATATAGAGAGAAGGATGGGGGAAGGGATATATGCTATTTTTATATAAACAGTACAGAATGATTTGCACTCACAAAAGAATCCCACCACCACCAACACATGTATAAATGCATGTGTTAATCAGATAACAGCTCAAGCAGGAGGGTATTTGCAATATAATTCCATTCTTCTTCAAATTGGCTTTGTGTCTATTCCCACCTGTAAGGAATATCAGGCACCACTGACTTTCAGGAATCTTTTAGAAAAGCAGTCCCTGTTGGGACCATATAAGCAACCTTGAAGAAAAGTTACTTATGTGTAACCTTTTTTGCACTAACCAGCCTTTCATTAAGTAGGGAAATAAAATGTTTGTCATTTATTTTGCAGGTATATCGACCCGTGTCTGCCACAGATAGCTTACAAGACTGTAGAGCCTATTTAGAGTCTCTGCCAGACACTGATTCACCAGAGCTATTTGGAATGCACGCCTGTGCTGGAAGAGCATTCCTGGAATCTCAGGCACAAACCTTTATTGATACTATTGTCAGTATGCAGCCAGGAATCAGCATGGACACCCTGATCATCAGGTCAGTGTTTTAAAAAGAAACTGTTTTGGTGACAGAACAAAGCAGAATCTATTACCTAAAAGAGTTAGGAAGTTATTTGTTATGCTTGCCCACAATTTTAAAGCTTATTTGCATATACTTAACTCTGATTTACTAAATGAGTAAAACAAGGGGAGTGAGGTAATATTTTTTTATTGAACCGACTTCTGTTGGTAAGAGAGACAAGCTTTTGAGCACCACAGAACTCTTCTTCAGGTCTGGGAGAGGTACTCAGGACTTGTCTACACTTAAAACACTGCACTAGCACATCTGTGCCGCCACTGCAGCCATTGTAGTGCTTCAGTGAAGACACTACCTATGTCAAAGGGAGGGCTTCTCCTGTCAGTGTAGATAATCCAGCTCCCCAGGAGGCAGCGGCTAGGTCAATGGGAGAATTCTCCTGTCAACCTAGCACTGTCTAAACCGGGAGTTAGGTTCATTTAACTGCCTCGCTCAGGGGTGTGGATTTTTCACACCCCTAAGCAACATAGTTATGCCAACCTATTTCCTAGTGTAGACCAGTGCTTAGGGCATGTCTACACTACAATCTTAAGTTGACCTATGTTAGGTCGACTTACAGCCACCTCAGTAATTACTGCGGTAGCTGATGTCCACACTGCCCTCCTTCTGTCGGTGGTGCGCGTTCTCACCAGGAGTCCTTCCACCGACTGAAGAGGGGCAGTGTGGGGGACTGAGAGCCAGGGCTCGCAGCTCCACGTAGCAAACCACCAGGAGCCCAGCTGCCCCCTGGGGCTTCTCACCTCTGGCAGGGAGATCTGCACCTGGAGTCTGGTCAGGTGCCATGCTTCCAGAGGGGAACTGAGAGCATGGGGGGCAGACGGATTCCCAGCAGGAAGATCTATGCCCAGAGTCCAGCTGGCTGCCATGTTCCCAGTGGGGAGGCAAGAGCCATGGGGGGCAGCCGGGCTCCCAGCCAGGAGTCTTGGTGCAGCTGGCCTCCCAGCGGGGAGCTGGGACCTGGTGGGGCGCAGCAGGGCTCCCAGACGGGAGCTCAGGTGGCAGCCCAAGCCAGGAGTCTGGGTAGCAGCCTGGCTTGGAGCGGAGACCTGGTAGCAGCCCAGCTGGAAAGCTGGGCTTTCTTGTCAATTTCACAGCTCCAGTGGAGCCATGAAATTGACAAGGCAGCCGACGTAGGTAACGTAGTATCTACACAGACACTTCATTGCCCTAACTACACCGACATAAGCCCCTCACAATATAAACAGACTTTAGTCTCCTCAGTCTTAAAAACCCACCCTTGATCTCACGTTGCCTGTGCAACTATTGATTATTCTTCCTTCTCTCCTTCATCTCAAAACTCATTGAATGCCTCATCTTCAACTGCTGTATGGATTTGGTCTCTTCCAGTTCCATCCCTAGACCCTCTGCAGCCTGGATTCTGACCTGTATACTTCACTGAAACTGCTCTCACCAAAGTCTCTAATGACCTATTCGTGGCCAAATCCCAGGGCCTGTACATTTAAATATTCTCATCCTCCTTAAATTCTTGGCTGCCTTTAACATAGTCAACTATGCTATTCTTCCTGAAGTCTTTTCCTCCCTTGGCTGTCATGATTCTCTCCTTTCCTGGTTCTCTAATTCTTCCTTCATTGTTTTATTTGGTGGAGTCTCCTCCCTTCCAACTGTTGTGTTCTCTGCAGGGTTGAGTATTACTGCATAATTCCAGAGGTCTTGCCACATAATTTAAATCTAATCTGCTGCATAGTAAAAGAGACCTTGTCTAGAAAAGAAAATGAGTATCTTCCTGGCCGTATTTTAGATTTACAGGCATCATTGTAACCTAAATTTCAACCCCCGACTGGTCTGTTTCTGATATATGGGTACAGTATTCTGTTCTTTGTGTATTGTGCAAGTCAAATATATTCTAGCTCCCATAAAACAACCACTAGGAAAATGATCAAATGTCCATGTAACTAACTTGCTTAGTGAAATGGCTATTTATCTGTAATTCCTAGATACTTGTACTGCTTTGTCAGGAATCTGCCTTACTGCATAGATCGTTGACTCTTCCCCGGTGTCATGTTGAAAGGACCATTCTTTTGGAATATCCCCCACAACCTAACTCTTCATACATATCCACTCATCTAACTATAGAAACCTGCTAGAGATGGTCTAGAAATATTAGAATATGCCCATAAACCACAAGTGGAAGTGGGGAGATTAGATCATCTCCTTTTGGACCCCTCCAGCTCTGACAATTCCAGAATTATAAGTCTTACCCTTTTTTTTTTTTCCCCTTCCAGTGGTGGAAAGAGCCAAGACGAATTAGTACTGGAAATAGCTTCTGACATTCTAAGACAGCTGCCACTCACTGTAGAGGAACAAGATACAGAACTGACACCTGGAACTGAACATTCCTCCAAAATGAAAATCACACTGGGAAGCTTACTGTCAGGCCCCATTTGGGCTGCTCTTGCAAAAGCTACTAAAGGTCAGAACAACGGTTTACATAATGTTTAATTAGAAAGAAACTTTTATTTTCACAAATTAATCTTTTATTTTAAAATATTCCTTCTCTGTTTTTAACATTCTATCGCAGTTTCTCTCCTCATTCATAACATGCCCCCCACCTATGGAGCCCTCACCAACCCCAAGTAAGAAACTTAAAACTTCTGCTTGAATCTCATCTACCAAAAGTTGCAATTCAGAGTCCCATTCTGGTGCCCTGGCACAGAAGAGCAAAGTGACACCAAACACTCCTAAGGACCATGCTGCCCCTGGTACGGTTCAGGTGCCATATGTTCCAACAGCATCTTCAGCACTGAAACCTTCGGCACCTCATCCCTGGTACCACTCACAACCTCCTCATTACCAACAGACATTTTCAGCACCAGATGTTTTGATGCTGTAGATTCTGGCATTGAAGCTTTCATGGTACTGGCCCGTCTACCTGTAGATTTGGTACCGGAGTCTCCTCTATTGGAGTACTTAAGAGATGTCATCTCCAAGCAGCCTGTGTCTCTGCCTGCATCCAACCTGGTACCTTTGTGTAGACCTATACCCCAGAGAGGATTGCTCCACCCCGGAGGAGGTTTGCTATTTTCATTGTCCTCTCCAGATCACAATAGAGACTTCTCTCCTTCCTGCCCCCACTCTCCACCCTGGGTGGTGCCACAGGAATCCAGCAGATCCTCCAGAAATGACTCCATTAAAGGACATAGAAAGAGGGCAGGTATTCTCAAAGAACCTCCATTTTGTTATCCTCCCAGATATCCCCTTGTTCCCTGATGAAGCATTCAATCCATCTTTCAAGGTTCTCAGGACAAATTCAGGGGTTCTTCTTTGAGGAGTGTCCCTGTGGTGCTCCATTTCAGGTGTTGGTGCATCCCTGTGCCTTTGATTGGAGAATTTCAGCAGCCGTTCTCATCTGGGTCACGCATGCACTCTCCCCATCTTGCGCCATTGTTGGTGCCTATCTAGCACTATGCGACCAGACCCCCCTCAGTTCCTTCTCAACTGTCCTCGGCCTGAAATGGAGGTCCCAGCAGTGTTAAAACTGATAGCTATACATAGATTTTCGAGTAGTCTTTAGCACCCTAGTTAGGTTTACTTATCTCTTTCTCCCTGTTTATTTTTTCCTTTCCCTTTTTACTCTGAGTTTGAATACCCCTTAGCTTATTAGAGATCACCGTTAGGGTTGAACCATGATAACTCGAGCCATGCCCGGTTCACCGGGTTTCAAGCGCTGCCTTTCCTGCTGAGAGGTGACCCGGTCTCAGACAGACACTCTCAGTGTGTCTGATGCCTAGGGGAGACACATGGTCCTCAAAATTGCTCTCACTGCATTAACCTGAAACCTCGCAACAGAAAGGATAGAGACCTATGTCTCAAACTTCTGTTAATGGAGAAGTCTCTGTGCCCAGCATCTGATCCAGGTCCACAAACTCCCTCCCCGCCCGGATAGTGTTCCCCAGCAACTTCACCCAGTTCATAGTGGAACGCTCACTCCTCCAAAAAGGCAGTGAGGAAAAGGGCTTTGACTTCTCTGAAAGAGCTGCCAAAAAAGATGCACTCCCCAGTCCAGCTGAGTACTTATGAGGCACTGGGCTCATCTGGTGCCATGCATACCGTGAAAGCCAGTGACCCTAAGTGGGCAGGCTCGGAGTCAAGAGGAAAACAGAAACCTACCTCTTCCTCTATGGCACCAACAGAGCTGCCACAAGATGCGGCACCAATACACTCTGCCCAAGTTCTGGTGTCACCTCCTGTCCCGACAACGCAGAGCGCACAGAGGCCAGCACTGACAACCGCGACTACAACAGCATTGTTGGCACTGACCACCTTGGTACTGAAACCATCGGCACCACACTTCTTCTTACATCAGGCAGACCTGCATGTCTCATCGACACCTGAATCGTCTTTTTGGCACCGGTGTTTCCCTGGCACACATGGCACCGCGTCAGCTCACTCCACCTCTGGCCCCTCCATTCTCCAGCGAGAAAGAAGATACTGAGGAGGAGGGTGTCTTCTCATCTCAGCACTCCTTTTCTATTCAATCTACTACAGTGCTGGGTCCACCTATACAGCCTAAAATCCATCACAGGGCTGACACCCAGACCTGGTATGGCCCCCCCATGGATGCGACCGCTTATGCCATTCCCCACTCAGTGACCCTACTGGGACCCATGGGGGGCATACAGGAGACAGTACCCCTGAGCCCATATAGGGAGAGGCTTAGCTCTCCCACACCACACTCAGTTTCTGCACATATTGGGCACGTGTGGACAGCACATCTTGCAAAACCTCACTTAGTGCAGGGTAAGTAACCATTCTTCCCAAGCTCTGATGAAATGTTAAATCAACTTTCTTGTAACTAAAAAGTCCTACAGAGACATTAGTTGAATAAGCCTATGTTACATGGATCAGCAACTCACTATAGCTATACCAGTTATGCTCTTGAACAAATTTTAGGATATTATCTTACTTTGGGCTAATGTATAATATAAGGGAGACATCTAACTATGACTGTCAATTTTTTCTAGCCTTTGATGTGCAATAGGATGCCAAAAACACTGAGAATTCTTCCCTGTCTTTAATGTTAATCTGTGGAGGAATTTTCTAATCTGTATTGCTCAAACATTTGGTCAGTGCTTTAACCAAAGGCTGACTCATATCTAGCTCTAGATTCATGTGTACATGCATGTGAAATCCCAAAAGAAAACACCGTTGTAGTTTAAAATACTTGTTGGCATATTTGAGAATCCCCTGGGTCCACATTTATGTTTCAGTCCCAAAGAATTTCAAGTTTATCTGAGCTCCACCTCATTGATCTGCTGCAATGATTTGGCTGAAAGAGTGTAACAAAATAGAAAATGTAACAGTAAATAAATTCTAAATCTGTTGCTATTGGACTATATTCATAATTTTATCCATATTTTTAAAAACGAGAATAATAATTTTTTAAAAGGCCCAAAACCTGAAGTCCATATTTACGCCTTAATCGGGCAAACTTCCCAGTAATTTCAGTTGTAGTCTTGTCCAAGTAAAGATTAAGTGTTGAGCAAAGATTTCAGGATTTGCACTATTAATAGTTAAGAGAAATTCAAAATCTGAAAGAAAAGCAAATTCCTCTCAGAGGATTATGCTGCTAGATTTGAGAACTTCTATAAACTTGGAAATTCGCACATTTGACATTCACTTGTTGCTCTAATGTGTTGAGCCTGCTGGTCTCAGACAGTGTTACAGATACAGTGTACTGTGGAAGCCACATTCACAAAAGTGAATACACAGGGAAAGGATGTTTTCCTTCTTTGCTGAAAAAGAGAAGTAAATTACCTTGATCTTCCATTTCCCTGCCTCATTTAAGTGAGGATCACAAAGCATTGAGACAAAAAAATGTCTCAGACATTCTGAGTGTCATTTATGCATCTTACTTCAAACCTGCAGTTGGCTGATAGAAGACTTTTGATAAAGTTAATGATAAAGTTCTCTCCCACTACTTCATATGGTGCAAAGTGGCTTGTCCTTAATTCAGCATAGGAGAGAAACTAAGGCAATATTTGAATGTCATGATAATGAGCAGCTCCTCCTCACTTCTCTATGGGAGGAAAGCTCCATCTGATATTACTCCTTTTTCCTTTACCAGGATATGATCCTTTTATCAATTCAGCTTTGTTAACTGTTCTTCGCCAGGAGATTGACCGATTTAATCATTTATTGTCTGTAATAACCATATCATTGCATTCACTTCAACGAGCTATGAAAGGAGAGATTATCTTCACTACAGGGTTAGAAGAACTTTATAACTCAGTTTTGAAGTCCAAGGTGCCTGAGTTCTGGCAGGTAAGATTAAAGCCTCTTAGGGCTGGTCTACACTGGGGGGGGGATCGATCTAAGATACGCAACTTCAGCTACGTGAATAACGTAGCTGAAGTCGAAGTATCTTAGATCGACTTACCTGGGGTCCACACGGCGCGGGATCGATGGCCGCAGCTCCCCCGTCAACTCCGCTACTGCCGCTCGCTCCGGTGGAGTTCCGGAGTCGACGGGGAGCACGTTCAGGGATCATCCCCGATAAATTGATCGCTACCCGCCGATACGGCGGGTAGTGAAAACGTAACCTGGGTTTACATGTGCAGGTATAGATAGATGGATCGATCGATTGATCCACCTTAAGTACTGAGGGACTCTTCCAAACAGGCTTTTACTAGAGGATGATTCAATTCAGGCAGCTGCCTAGGAGGAGGGAGGGAATTTTTGTTCTAAAATTGTGGCCCTTTTTTCAAACCAAAAAATTGTGTGAAAATTTTTCACTTTTTTCCTTTCTACCACTGAATGCAATAAAATGACTCAGGACTAAGAAGTCTTTTTATTTTATTTTTGGATGTTTGTTGCTTGTTGGGGGGGGAAAGGGAGTGTTGGTTTTGTCTTTGGATATGTCTACACTACGAAATTAGGTTGATTTTATAAAAGTCGATCTTAGAAAGCGATTTTATACAGTCGATTGTGTATGTCCCCACTAAGCACATTAAGTCGGCGGAATGCATCCTCAATACCATGGCTAGCATTGACTCATGGAGCGGTGCACTGTGGGTAGCTATCCCACAGTTCCCGCAGTCTCTGCTGCCCATTGGAATTCTCGGTTAAGCTCCCAATGCCTGATGGGGCAAAAACATTGTCGTGGGTGGTTTTGGGTACATGGCGTCAGTCTCCCCTCCCGCCATGAAAGCAACGGCAGACAATCATTTCGCGCCTTTTTTCGTGGGTTACCCATGCAGATGCCATAGCGCGGCAAACACGGAGCCCGCTCAGCTCACCGCTGCTGTTGTGAGCATTGTAAACACTTGGCGCATTATCCTGCAGTATGTGCAGAACCTGGGAGACACCAGCATGAGGACGATTGTGAGGAGGACATGGACACAGACGTTCCTGAAAGCATGGGATGTGACATTTGGGGCCGTGGGGCAGGTTGATACAGTGGAACTCCGATTCTGGGCTCGGCAAACAAGCACAGACTGGTGGGACCGCATAGTGTTGCAGGTATGGGATGATTCCCAGTGGCTGTGAAACTTTCGCATGCGTAAGGCCACTTTCCTGGAACTTTGTGAGTTGCTTTCCCCCACCCTGAAGTGCAGGAATACCAAGATGAGAGCTGCCCTGACAGTTGAGAAGTGAGTGGTGATAGCCCTGTGGAAGCTTGCAATGCCTGACTGCTACCGGTCAGTCGGGAATCAATTTGGAGTGGGCAAATCTACTGTGGGGACTGTTGTGATCCAAGTAGCCAATGCAATCACTGACCTTCTGCTAGCAAGGGTAGTGACTCTGGGAAATGTGCAGGTCATAGTGGATGGCTTTGCTGCAATGGGGTTCCCTATCTGTGGTGGGGCGATAGACGGAACGCATATCCCTATCTTGGCACCGGACCACCTTGCCAACCAGTACGTAAACCGCAAGGGGTACTTCTCAATGCTGCTGCAAGCACTGGTGAATCACAAGGGACGTTTCACCGATATCAACATGGGATGGCTGGGAAAAGCGCATGACGCTCGCTGTTCGAGCACCTGCAAGAAGGGACTTACTTCCCAGACCAGAAAATTACTGTTGCGGATGTTGAAATGCCAATAGTTATCCTTGAGGACCCAGCCTACCCCTTGCTCCCATGGCTCATGAAGCTGTACACAGGCAGCCTGGACAGTAGTAAGGAGCAGTTCAACTATAGGCTGAGCAAGTTCAGAATGGTGGTAGAATGTGCCTTTGGACATTTAAAAGCTCGCTGGCACTGCTTGCTGACTAGGTTAGACCTCAGCGCAACCAATATTCCCATTGTTATTGCTGCTTGCTGTGTGCTCCATAATATCTGTGAGAGTAAGGGGGAGACGTTTATGGCGGGGTGGGAGGTTGAGGCAAATCGCCTGGCGGCTGATTTTGAGCAGCCAGACACCAGGACGATTAGAAGAGCACAGCTAGGCGCGCTGCGCATCAGAGAGGCTTTGAAAACCAGTTTCATGACTAGCCAGGCTACGGTGTGACAGTTGTGTGTGTTTCTCCTTGATGCAAACCCGCCCCCTTTGTTGATTTTAATTCCCTGTAAGCCAACCACCCTCCCCCCTTCAATCGCAGTTGGCAAAGGAAATAAAGTCACTATTGTTTTTAAACCATGCATTCTTTCTTAATTAATTAAAAAAAAAGTGAGATAACTGACAAGGTAGCCCAGGTGAGGTGGAGGAGGAGGGAAGGACAAGGCCACATTGATTATTGTAGCCACACTACAAATAAAAACTGTTTGAGTGACAGCCTTCTGTTGCTTGGGCCCTCCTCTGGAGTGGAGTGGCTGGGTGCCCAGAACACACACACACACACACACCCCCGCGTGTTCTTGCACATCTGGGTGAGGAGGATATGGAACTTGGGGAGGAGGGCAGGTGGTTATACAGTGGATGCAGCAGCAGTCTGTGCTCTTGTTGGCTTTCCTGCAGCTCTGTTTGCTCATTGTGTCTGTTTGCTCCCCCATTAGCCTCAGCATTGCCTCCTGCCTCTTCGCATCACCCTCACTTAATGCTTTCCTGGCCTTTGCCACTGAATGCCTCCATGCATTCAGCTGTGCCCTATCAGTGCGGGAGGACTGCATGAGCACAGAAAACATGTCATCGCGAATGTGTTTTTTTCACCTTCTAATCGGCGATAACCTCAGGGATGGAGATAATAGGGGGGAGCATAGAAACATTTGCACCTGCGGGGGGATAAAAGGGAGAGTAAAATTTAAGATGATGCATTTCTGAGAACAAAAGGGAGACTCTTTCACAATTCACATCAGACAGCACGTGCTTTAGGTACAAGGTCGCATTTTGCCTTTTATATTGAGCACGGTGACACATCACACACGGCTGGGCAACAGAATTCGGTTTCCAGGCAGCCATGGTAAGCCAAAGGGTACGCGGGGTTGGCCTCTTCCACGTTCATAACATGTGGGAATGGTTTCAAACTGCAGCGCCATCCTTGCCCACAGCAAGCAATGCTGGTTGGGTTTGCCATTTAAAAGGAGGGGGCTGCGGTTTTTGGGTGCACACACCTCCCCCCACCCCACCGCGTGGCTATTCTCTGGGATGATCCCTTCACCTCTCCCCCCACCGCGTGGCTATTCTCAGGGATGATCCCTTTTAGCCAAGCGGAAACAGCCCAGCATGAACGGGGTCCTTTTACTGTTCCCTTACAAAAATTCCCCTATATCAACCAGGTGACCATGAATGATATCACGCTCCTGAGGCTAACACAGAAAGATATAGACTGAATGTTGCTTGAATGCGACCAAAACCCAAGACCATTTGCTGCCATGCTTTGTGCTGCAATGATTCCACTGGCTTGGCGTGGTAAAGTGTCCTACCGTGAAGGACGAACTAAGGCAGCCCTCCCCAGAAACCTTCTGCAAAGGCTTTCAGAGTACCTCCAGGAGAGCTTCATGGAGATGTTCCTGGAGGATTCCCGCTCCATCCCCAGACACATTAACAGACTTTTCCAGTAGCTATACTGGCCACGAATGCATCCCAATTCTTCAGGGCAAATCAAACACAATTGCTTTTAAACCCTGTACTGTAGTTACAAATGTGCACTCACCAGAGGTGCCTTCTCCGGCTTCAGGGTTCGGGATCCCGCCTTGGGAAGGTATTGGCTCCAGGGTGATGAAAAGGTCCTGGCTGCTGGTGAGAACGGATTCACTGCTTGCCTGCTGCGCATTCTCCTCCTCCTCTTCCTCATCCACAAAATCCTCCTCGCTGTTGTGTGAGACTCCCCCCTTGCAGGTGTCCACGGACAGTGGTGGGGTAGTGGTAGGATCCCCTCTAGAGTGCCATGCAGCTGATCATAGAAGCGGCATGTATGGGGCTCTGACCCGGAGCGACCGTTTGCCTCCTTTGTCTTTTGGTAGGCTTGCCTGAGCTCCTTAACTTTCACATGACACTGCTGTGTGTCCCTGTTGTAGCCTCTGTCCACCATGCCCTGTGCGATTTTGGCATAGATATTAGCATTTCTTCTTTTTGATCAGAGTTTGGCCTGCACAGATTCTTCTCCCCATACAGCAGTCAGATCCAGTCTCCTGTTCAGTCCATGTTGGCGCTCGTTTGCGTTTCTGGAGGGACTGCATGGTCACCTGTGCTGCTGAGCTCGCCACGCTGATCAAACAGGAAATGAAATTCAAAATTTCCTGGGGCTTTTCCTGTGTACCTGGCTAGTGCATCGGAGTTGAAAGTGCTGTCCAGAGCGGTCACATTGGAGCACTCTGGGATAGCTCCTGGAGGCCAATACCATCAAATTGCCTCTGCACTACCCCAAATTTGACCCAGCAAGGTTGATTTTAGCGCTACTCCCCTCGCCGGGGAGGAGTACAGAAGTCAATTTTAAGAGCCCTTTGGGTCGACGGAACGGGGTTGGTTGTATAGATGCATTGCTTATAAAATCGACCTAACACGGCTAAATTCGACCTAACCTTGTAGTGTAAACCAGGGCTTTGTTTTGTGGTTGGTTGCCTGTTTTTGGAAAAGTCACAAAGAATTAAACTCTCGCTCTCTGCCACTGTAACTTTGCAACAGTTGGAGAAAGGTTAAAAAGTGACATTTACTAGAGTTACAGTTTCATTTTCCCTTTTGTCACTTCATAAGTTTTCCAAAGTTGAGGCAGCTTTAAAAAGGCAGAATGGAAAAATAATATGGAAAAAGAAAAGTCCGATTAAAAATCTTGATATCATTCATTTTATTGCACTGACTATCATAAAGGGAAAAATAGGGAAAAGGGAATGGGGAATTGAAATTTCAAAAATATTTTGCAAAAATTTTTGAAAAAAATAAATAAAAATTGTTTCACTTTTAAATCCTGTGAAATGAATTTTTTTTTTGCAAAGTAGATCTGGTTTTTGAACCTTCAGTAACACAACTGATCTTTTTACATATGTGTATTGAGCACAAAGACAGCATTGTGATATAATCACAGTACAAATGCTTAGGCAGATTGATCTAATGTGATACTTTGGTTTTTGAGGAAACCCATATTACAAGTGTGTTTTGGATAAGCTGGTGCATTTGTGTTTTTGTTTTCTTTTTGAGCATGTGTGTTCTGAATTTTAGCACTTTGTCAGATTTTGACACTTTGGAAAGTCCATAGAGTGACATCCGTTAGAGGAGATTAAAGGGCATTTCATAGTGAGCACTATCAAAAGTTTGTGAGTTGTTTCTGAGTTTCTTTCAAAGGCTTTTAATCTATATTTTGTCCATTTCTACCTCTCATGCAGAGATTCCCTTCTGCAGACCTACTGATAACGGTTCCAGTTTATAAACTGGCTGTATTTGATATTGTAATTGTATTTAGTGAGATTCTGCTTTTCTGTCATTTGCAACAGCCATATTCCTATATGTCAAATAAGCCTTTGGGATCATGGATTGATGACCTTATTCTACGAGTGAATTTCTTTGCAATCTGGGCAAACCAGGTCATCACCTGTATACAATTAAGGTAAAGTGAAACATGAAAAAATAAAGTAGAAGTAAAGGGGAAAACCATAATCAAATTAAAATTCCAGCTGGAACTCTCAACCAAATACTTTGGGTGAGATGGACCCCCACAGGCTTTCCTCCTGAGGACCCCCTAGCATAGGAGGCATGACTGGGGACATGAGGAGTGTGTCAGGGTTGGGCCACAGCATATAGTGCTATGAAGCTTCGGGGTAGTGCTGCTGCCATAATTTAGATAGGCCCCCCACTCTCTAGAGCAGCCTGGATTCAGAAGGGCGCAAAGGTGGTTATGCTGTATTATTAATTTATTATTATTTGTGTTATCATAGTGCTTAGGAGCCCCAGTCATGGGCCAGGACCCCATTGTGATAGGTGCTGTACAAACACAACAAAAAGACAGTCCCTACCCCAAAGAGCATACAGTCTAAGACAGGCGTGGCCAACCTGAGCCTGAGAAGGAGCCAGAATTTACCAATGTACATTGCCAAAGAGCCACAGTAATATGTCAGCAGTCCCCCCCCCATCAGCTCCACCCCCACTTCTTGAATAGAGGGTGCAGTCCTCTGTGTGTGGAAGTTTAAGAGTGTTCATACTAAACAACACAGAAATCCTGAGCATTGTTTACGTGTAAAGATTTTTAAACATTAGATATATCTTATTCTTTTTTAAGAAATTCTTATATGATCCATTTTGCTTGAAGAGTGACCCTTACGGACAATTCTCTTTAACATCACAGCCAGTCAAAAAAAAAAAAAGGTTTGACCATGATTTTTTTTCCTTAAATTTTATTGAATATTCACTGATTTTGAAAGGTGATGGATTGCCAGCTCCAGAGAATGAAGTCCTCTGTTTAGTTAGAGAACAGGTACAGTATAGGCAGGAAAAATGCAAGTTTCTGGCCCCCCGTTTTGTCTGCAAGGTCCACCTCTAGCAATGAAGCAAAAGTTCAGTCTCCCTGGCTATGCAATCTATTGTCCCCCTGCTCAGACTAGTAGCAAGTGGTGGTGATGGTTTTGTGATCTAGGCACTTGTCCAGTACTGGACTGAGAGCACCATCTCATTTCATGTAAATAATAGCCATTGCATTGTCACTTTAGGTTACTAGACATCTGTAGTTAAATCCTTCTTGACTTTGTCACATGAGCAGCTATTTACCAATGAAATTATTCATATAAATAAGGAGAGCAAATTTTGGCTCCTACCTTATATATTTAAGATGAAAGGTTCTGGCATCACTTCGAGGTAACTAGCTTTCTCTCACATAGATGAATTGAATAGTGTTGTTTGAATAAAATACATTGTATCATATTTAATCAGTCACAAGAGATTACCAAAGAGACCATTTTAAATCACAGTTGTCTGCGCTTAAATAGCATTTATTTAATAATATGATTTGCTGTGATCTTGCTGGTTGCATTCAGACATTAATTTGCTAATTTTTATGTGTTTTATCTAAAGACGTTTAGAAAATTTGCTAGGGAATTCCTAGGCCTTTAAGAATAATGATGAAGATAGATTTTGTTTTCAAACAAGTGAGCTAGGGTTTGGGGGGGGGGGGTTGAGGGGGATGGGGTGTTAAAAAAACCTGCTTAAACATTTATTACCCTATTTTAAAAAACAGGTATAACAGCTTAATGCTTCAGAAACAAGCCAAAACATCTGGGATTTCATTTTCATCACCGACTGGCGATAGGCCCAACATATCCACCAACAGCATTCAGGGAAATCCTAGTCGCTTCTGGCTTTCAGGGTTTTTTTTCCCACAAGGTACACTAGTAAATAGGCAGTCATCAATAATGAATAGTGATTTGTAATTTTTTCTTCTCAAATCTTCTGCTCTCTCTGTATTGGAACTGGGGGATGGGGGAGTTTCATGTCTTAGAGGCAGGCAAGTGGTTCTTCCTTTTGGGGGCAATTTCTCTTCTCTTTTTGCAGAAAATCATACCAAAACTTGGGCTGTTTCCCAATCTGTATTCAGTTAATACTTAGTTTTGATTTAATTTATATCTTGATTTGTGGCTGACCACCTACTTTCAACGCTGCTTGCCTCATTAATGATTAAATCAGAAGACATTATTATTTTGGAAAAAGTTGGCCAGCTGATGCTGCCTTAAATCTACCTGGATTACAGTGTTATTTTTCAGCAAAGATTCTTTTGAAGGCAGTCCAAAAGCTGCGCACATTATATAGATCATAAAAATAAGGCTGCGGAATATATAGCAATATTGGCTATCCATGCTGATTCTCTTTCTGCGTGTACTTTATATTTTTATGCTTCCAAAATGGTATTGCACAGCTTAGCCATATAACCTTTGTCATTTTTCATTTACTGATTAAATGATGCCTTCTCATGGTGGCATCCAAAACTGAATTAATTGCCAACAAAAGTCAGGGCTACTTGTTTATTAAACTGTAGTATTATGGCACCAGCACTTTTTCTTACTGCATACTGCACCCGTGCCCCTAACACAAATTGAAGTTTAAAATGACTGGAGAAAACATTGACTGTGGGAGGAAGGTTTAAGGCAGGGGTCCCTGAGAAGCAACAACGTCAAGAAGCGCTGCCGCCGAAATGCCACCGATTTTCAGCAGCATTTCGGAAAAGGTCGGGGACCACTGGTTTAAGGGGTTGGAATAAGTGCCCCATTGGTTTTAAGAAATTGTTAATACATTATTTCCAAAGGCCTCATTATAAAAATGAACTGAACTTGCAACTGCTCTGTGTTGATAGCTGCAGTTTTAGATGGAGTGTCTAGCATTATGTGACTTATGTGCGTTGGAACGCTCGCAAAGAAATGAGGTGTGGATCTTAAGAGGTTTAGTCACTGTGGTATCCTCATAAGTTAAAACATCATAATTCTAATCAGTGAATTCATTATGTAAAAACTTAGGGCTAGATCCAAAAAGGGGGACTTAGCATCAGCATTGCAATGCCTAATGTTTAGGTGTCCTCTGCCACCTACTGGCATCTGCAGCCATCTGCATAAGGCAATGTCATAAGGCTACGAATCTGTCACGAATTCTGTGACTTTATGAGAGCTCCACGACTTCAGTTCAGCCCTGGGCAGCGGGGCTCCAGCTTCAGCACTGCATCAACGGGACTTAAACAGCTTTGTGGGTGCCAAGAGGACTTTACATGCCTATAGAGTTAGGCAGAGGCTAAACAGGGGGTTTGAGGAGCTAAATGTTGAGCTTAAAGTGGCAGTTAGGTGCATGTGATGCATTGTGGCTTTGTCACTAAGTAAAAAGAGGTGATTCCAAATGTGCCCAAGGAGCTGATCAGCTAAGTAAGAAGCGATGGGTTAGCTCCACAAAGGGGCTTAGGTGCCTAACTGCCACTTTAGGCCCCTACAGCCAACATTTAGGCACCACCGAGAGCCTCAGAACCCCCCCCCACTCAAAGTTTCTGCCAGCGGACTTCCCAAGGCACCTAAAATTTGTGCTGATGGGCACAATCTGCCAAGCTGCTCGTGCCCGAGCCCTGGTGGGATTCTCAAACTAGGCATGCTCCTGCATACTAGATCGGGCCCCAACAAACAGCAGCTAGGAATGAGAATTTTCCTGGCTCAATGGTTTGTGCATGTCTGTATCCAACTTATTAGCGCACTCCGCCACAATGAAATCCCCATCTGCCTGAATCAGCGTAGCGTTGAGAAAGGCACCTAAGCCAGGTCAGCCCTAAATCCAGGCATGGGTTCATGGGTGTGAAGCCCAAGCTGACACTATGCCCTGCCTAAGTCCCAATCCTCTCCTCAGTATTTCTTAGTAGCTAGCTTCCCTGTTTTATATGGAGAGCCTGGATGGCCACCTTGGAGATGATGATTCAACACGGTGGCAGGGTCCTTAAAAATTAGGTACTGTGATGTCTAATTCCTTTCTGCATTTAACCCAAATTAAAATTTTGTTGTTTTTTTTTAACTCTTACAGAGAGCACAGCCCTACTACTGAGGCTGGATTCTATTCTGGATCATGTATTAATTATTAACAAGTTTTAATTGTTAAAAAAATCTTTACTGTTGATACATGAACCAGGGGAAAAAAAAAACCCTTGACTTTCAAATTCCAGGGGGGAGAGTGAGAGACTATACTTGTCAGTACAACATATTTACATTACAGAGTAGCTTTAGCTTGAAAGTCACTGAGAGATGACAATCATGGGATGATGTGATGCCAGTTTTCAGAGCGTTTAGAGTTTGGGAATGCATAGCAAATGTGGCCTCAGAGTAAACCCGGCTCTGGTCTTAAATACACTTAGTGTTTTGATACTAGATTGTTGTGTATTTTATTCCTGCAGGGTTTCTTACTGCTGTGCTGCAGAACTATGCTCGTCAAAATGGAATCTCAGTGGATTCTCTAACTTTTGGCCATAGACTGCTTCCTACGATCCACGATGAAGACTGCAACCTCAGAGAAGTCAAAAGAAAACAAAATATAATACAAACCGCATTTAAGGTAAGGGCTGTAATGACAGCTAGACAACAAACTGTAAATGGCAGGAAACAAGGTCATTCTAAAACAGGTTTTTTTTTTGTTTTTTTGACACACATCTGCACTGTCTGGAGGCTATTGCTCCACCAGTTTCATTCTCTGCCCCCTCCCCCCAATATGTAAGTTGTCCTTGCTTTGTTTTAAATTGTTCCTATACCACTAACCTTATAATCATATTCTTAAAACTTGAGTCAAACACCATGATGCTTTGAATCTGTAGCGAACTAGAAAATACCACCCTGCCCTCTGTCCCATTTTGGTGGTTACAATTCATGAGCAGAAAATCAGAAGTAAAACTTTTTCATTTATTTCCAACTCATCCTTAGAAAATTGACTATTGCTAGTATCTATACAGAGAGGGCTCTCAGCAGGCAGCGTACAAGACTGAAAGGATCTTAACCCCAGTATATATAGAACATGCCCACACTCCCCTACTCTGCTAGTAGGTCCCAGCTGGACCCTCACGTTGAGGCCAGGCCAGCAATCGGGAGTGCATTTCTGACAGCAGACACCAACAACATTTTGAGAATGGAAACGCAGCCATGAGAACCAGAAGGCAAGGAAATTAAGGGAGGGCACCTATTGACTATCTTGGATAGAGGGGGCGTAGACATCAGTATTCGGGTTGTAAGTGGGTAAGGAGCAATGAGTACTAGAGCAACATACGTTGCAATTTATTGAGAACAAGTGCACTGAAAGTGTTTTGTCTTATTTACTAAACCCTAAATTGGCAGCTCTAACAAGGGATTACCTTGTAATAGGTAATTGCAGTAAACAGAATTAATCGCACTGTTAGTTTTAATTGCACTGTTAAACAATAGAATACCAATTGAAATGTATTAAATATTTTGGATATTTTTCTACATTTTCAAATATTGATTTCAATTACAACACAGATTACAAAGTGTATAGTGTTCACTTTATATTTTTTTTATTACAAATATTTGCACTGTAAAACAAAATAGTATTTTTCAATTCCCCTCATACAAGTACTGTAGTACAATCTCTTTATCGTGAAAGTGCAACTTACAAATGTAGATTTTTTTTGTTACAGGAATGACTCAAAAACAAAACAATGTAGAGCCTACAAGTCCACTTGTTCTACTTCTTATTCAGCCAATTGCTAAGACAAACAAGTTTGTTTACATTTACAGGAGATAATGCTGCCTGCTTCTTGTTTACAACGTCACCTGAAAGTGAGAACAGGCGTTTGCATGGCACTTTTGTAGCCGGCATTGCAAGGTGTTTACATGCCAGATGTGCTAAACATTTGTTTGCCCTTTCATGCTTTGGCCACCATTCCAGAGGACATGCTTCCATGCTCTTTAAAAAAAATTTAAAAAAAAAATGCGTTAATTAAATTTGTGACTAAATTCCTGGGGGGGAGAATTGTACGTCTCCTAGTCTGTTTTACCCGCATTCTGCCATATATTTCATGTTATAGCAGTCTCAGATGATGACCTGGCACATGTTGTTCGTTTTAAGAACAGTTTCACTGCAGATTTGACAAAACACAAAGAAGGTACCAATGTGAGATTTCTAAAGATAGCTACAGCATTCGACCCAAGGTGTAAGAATCTGAAGTGCCTTCCAAAATCTGACAGGGATGAGGTGTGGAGCATGCTTTCAGAAGTCTTAAAAGAGCAACACTCCGATACAGAAACTACAGAACCCAAACCACCAAAAAAGAAAATCAACCTTCTGCTGGTGGCATCTGACTGACTCAGATGATGAAAATGAACATGCGTCAGTACGCACTGCTTTGGATGGTTATCGACCATAACCAAGTATCAGCATGTCCTCTTTGAATGGTGGTTGAAGCATGGACATATGAATCTTTAGTGCATCTGGCACATAAATATCTTGCGATGCTGGCTACAACAGTGCCATGCAAACACCTGTTCTCACTTTCAGGTGATATTGTGACCGGGCAACGTTATCTCATGCAAATGAACTTGTTTGTCTGAGCAATTGGCTGAAGAAGTAGGACGGAGTGGACTTGTAAGCTCTAAAGTTTTACACTGTTTTATTTTTGAATGCAGGTTTTTTTGTATATAGTTCAACTTTCATGATAAAGAGATTGAACTACTGTACTTGTATTAGGTGAATTGAAAAATACTATTTCTTTTATTTTTTTACAGTGTGAATATTTGTAATAAAAAATAAATATAAAGTGAGCATTGTACACTTTGTATTCTGTATTGAAATCAATATATTTGAAAATATAGCAAACATCCAAAATGATTTAAATAAATGGTTTCTTAACAGTGCAATTAATTTTTTTAATCGCTTGACAGCCCTACCTTGTAGTAATGCCCTGGGGCCCCATCGTGATAGCATCATGAAAACACAGAGACAATCCCTTCCCTAAAGACCTTATAGTCCCCATTAAAACAAGAACAAGCAACTACAGAAACTACTACTATGTTGTTTATATAGAGTTACTGTTGTGACTTGGAACTATCAAGCTGTGCACAAACACCCTGCTCCCCTCTGCTTTCACATACCTTAAATAATTAAATAAATAAATAAATAACAACCCTGGACTTCCTTCCTACTTGAACTTGTTTTCCTTCTTCATGCTGGACTGTATCCACTTCTGGATTTGGCTTCCAGTTTCCTGTAAATGAACAGGAGTGGTGGGTAGTTTATGTTTAGAGTATGCCATCTTCAGGCTGCCAATCACCATGCAGCTGGAAGGCTGGAGAATTTTCACTTGCTCTAAGTGTACAGGGCCAGATGTACAAAAAGGGAGGGAAATTCCTTAGCAATAGTGTCTGTTACTTTATCCTTTACTCATTCCTTTAAAAAGTTACTGTGATATGGAGTCTGACCTTTAAAATGAGAGTACTCAAGACTAATCTATCCCTTTTAGCATGTGATGTTGTTTCATTAAATGATAGGTGCCTGAGCATTACCAACACATGTGAAAACACTTCATGCCTGACATTCTTTAACAGCATCCTTAAGGTTGCTGAAAAGCAAAGTCTTGTTCTCTACCTCACGATACATAATCTGAGTATTTGTCTCTCTCTAATCTTAGGGATCTTCCCCACCTGAAAATGGTATTCTAGTTTTTGGTTTATATATAGATGGTGCACGATGGAGCCCTACTACACATGTGCTGGAAGAACCTTTTCTTCATGACAGATTTTATCCACTCCCTGAAATAGTGTTTTTACCACAACAGGTGAGAGCTAACTTCTGATGTAGGTTTTGCTATCTGTTGGCTATGCCATCTACAAACAAATCTAACTTTTATGCTGTCACTTTGGGCTGCCCATGGAAATACCAATGGCCTCTTCCTGTAGTTCGTACTTGGGTAAAATGCACTGTGCTCAGTGGAAATTTTGCATGAGTAAGAACTGGAGCTGATCCCTGACTCAGCTAAGGAAAAGGCAGGATAGTTTCTAACATAGAGGATCTAGTCCTATTCTCACTAACCAAAAATTGTTGGAGTACATTTTCATTTGGTTTAACTATGTACCTGCTATTAAACAAATCTCTTGTGTCTGGATTATAATTTTTAGATTATCCAAACAAGACACACATGTCCAGATGAGGAACAAAGAGAACTAATGCATTATGAATGTCCACTTTACCAGACTCCTCAAAGAGCTGGAATCTTGTTATCTACAGGTCTGTCCACTAACTTTGTAACAACAATCAGTCTACCAACCAAGAGAACTTCCAGTCATTGGGTTACAAGAGGGGTTGCAATGCTGTGCCAACTGGATGACTGACAAATTGGAAAAAAAAAAAAAAAACCCACCATTTATTGTTCATGAAACCACATCTTATCTGCTGTACAACTAAGATTAGGGAGTGTAATGGTTTCAAAAGCATTAGGAGTACTAGTAGTCAGTCAGCTAGTTACTGTACAAATACGATCAAGATAATGTAGTACCTTCAGCACTCCTTGCGTTAAATAAATCTTATTTAAAAATCTGTAGTTTGATGTACAGCATGACACTTTGTTCCTACTTTGGTTTTATCCATTCGCTCACCAACCTGGTATCTGATTATTCATCTGAAGCAGTGTGTTTAACTTTTATAACTACGCACCATCTCTGTATAGGCTAGACAGGAAAGTAGAGCATTCTAAGTAGCTTTGTTTATGACTGAAATTAAAGAACACAGTTGTTAACTGCTCCAAGAGAAGACCTTTTTCATAGTATTAAAAGTGTATTCCTCACTTCCATCCATGGTAGTTTAAGTGTTTTACCAAAGTGTGGTAGCTAGTGTGGAGTTATCAGAGCCCACTTCAAAACGACAGGGATAATCTTCATGTTATAACTGATTAGAAACTACTACTTCAGTTTCTCTTGTGCATTCCAGTTTTGCCAGGTTTAAAAAGAGCAGCCAGATTATATGGACCACTGATTTGGTATGAGATCTTTTTCACTTCTCCATTTTAATAAAATGTATATTAATGTACATTTTGGCCTCTGCACCATCACCAGAAAAAGACTGTGGCAAATAGAATTTAGTTACTTATATTGATGCACAAAATTAAAACTTTGTCCCAACATATATTAAGAGTACATGTAAATCTAACACTGCTCCCCACCCCAAAGCGCACAGAAGGAAACAGAATTAGGTACCAGATTCTTCTTACCCAATAGCAGGCTGACCAACATTCAAGGCTGGGCCTCTTGTTTTCTCTGGCAAGGACGTCTTACCAGTGCAGAGGAAATTAAAGGCACTATTTCATGGACAACCTCCCCATTATGTACTGCATGATTAGAAAAATCTCATTCCCACCCCTACATAAAACAGCACAGTATTAGCTGGGCATGGGTGAGATTAATCAAGCAAACTAATGGGGTAGGTGCCTCTCACACTCTCAAGATCCACACTTGTTACAAATGTGAGTTACTCCTGATTAAACCAAAAATGTGAAGAGGACTGTTTAAATAACTCTGCTTAAAAGGTCCAAAAACTTGCTTATAGGGCTTAAGTGCTGCCATTAGTGAAGGGCGAAGAAAATTTTTGCAAATAAAACACCTCATTTGAAATTTCTTCTCTCTTTAGGTATTATACAAATGAAGATTCAGCTGGCACTGTTTTCTTAAAAATGCAATTAAATATATAAATAAGTGATCAAAATGTGCACTCTACCACTTTTAAAAACAATTTTATTTCAGTTTACAGGTTGTTTGTATAAAATGCTACTTAATCAATTTTACATCAAAAATATGAGTGTACAGAAGAAATTGAAGTTGATATATACCCCTGTCTCTGAAGAATGGCATGCAGACTGTAGAAAGGTTGCTAGTTTATTTTTCAGTAGCATAATTTAACCTCATTTTAAAAAGTGGCACTTTTAACCACATGTTTTTTCCAGAAATCAAAATAGTTGGTGTTAAAATATTCTCCTTACAACAGCAACCACATGGACCTGCTGAAGCTGTCACGATCACGTTGAACAAGTTATGCTATATTCACTAAAATGACTCAGCGCATTTTAAAAAAAAGCAAACACTAGCTTTTCAATTATATCAATATTTTTAAAACATCCAACTATTCAAAATTTTTAACAATTGTAGTTTGATAGGAACCCTGACTATGGAGTACCTAATTTCCCTCCACAGTGCAATTAAAATTCAAGACCAATGACTTACTAAATTTTTGTTTCTGAAAAAAGCTACCAACTGAAAGACAAGCAGGATAAAACTAGTTCTCCAAGGTTCATTAATGCAAAATTACCTCAGCACTCTTCCAGCCTTATTAAAATTAACCCACTTACAGTTAATCAAATAAAAATTAAACCTTTGCAGTGGGATAGAATTCCATTCTTGGGATATAAAGAACATAACTGACAGAAGTAGATAAAAAATATATACGCTAGATAAAAAAAAGTCAAAAATATATACAAAAATATATTAGAATGTGACAAAGATTCATGTAAAATTGACTTAAATAGAAATATTGAAAAAACTTTGCTATTTGCAACAGTATAAAAGGCAAAACCTACATTTGAGGTAGTAATGCCAGATTCACAAACTTTGGATTGAATATATTTTCTACATTTTCATAGCATATTTGTCAACAATATTTAAATGAATACTTCAATTAATTTTCAAGACAATCAATACATTACTTTACAAAATCCTTAAAAACATTTTTTTTAAAAAATACTGGAAATGGTTTGTTTCTCCCTGTTCCTAAAAAAGCTATTGTATCTCACATTCTCAAACACTGTACAGGAAAAACATGAAGGTTTTATAATACAGTCAATGGATCCTATGGTACATTAAGAACTATTTTACAAAACTCAGAGCAAACACACTGTAGCTAATTTACTTCACAGTGTGTACTACACACCACACCTTATAATACCTTCCATTTATCACTGAATGCAGGATTATGGTTTTTAGCTCCTCACCGCTGGGAACCAGCAAGTGATTGAAGAAGAGTGAGCTGGATGGAAATCGTATTCCCTTAATATAACAAAAACATACATCACATCACAGTGCTAAATTAAATGAACTTTTTCTAAAAAATGTAAACTCAGTAGATTAAGGTTTAACTTAAAAAATTGGGTCCTCAAGAATAAAAAGAAACTTACAAAACCTTACAATTTTGATTGGGTTGTTAACCCCAAAGCCTTGCACCCTACAGTTTTTGTTTGTTTTGGTTTTGTTTTGTTTTTTGCGGGAGAGGGGAGAAGAGAGCACATTTTTTCAGGGGTACTACTGAAAGTCAGTTAAATATGTGAGTTATGTGAACTGTCTATTTCCTTATCTTTTACTTATTCATACATCACAAGGTAACTGGTTTATTCTAATTGAATACACTGTGTAGCTTAAAATGACTAGTTGGTAAATATTTGGAGAAGGCTGGCTAATAATCATATTTGTTTGTTCACTACATTGTTTGATCACATCTTTAAGAAAAGCCTAAAAATTTAACAAACAGACCAAGTGCAAAGGTATGGGGCATGTTTTTGCAAAGAATCTAACTGCAGACGTAGTTTGCAACACAAGTTCCTGGAGTACCTTAGTAGATGTAAGGAAATATACGGTATGGTACACGTTGACAGTACCTTTCCCATGCCAAGCCATATTTTTTCTTACACTGATGTTCATCACGAGCTTCTCGATGAATAAGCAAGCAGGTGAAATAAATCACGTAGAAATATGGCAAAATATGGTTAAAACCTGTAGAACACAGTTGGAAAGTCATTGTACATATAGCAAAACTCAGAAAAATATGCTGGTATTCAGAGTAAGAGTAAAAACCTTGAAATACAAGTCACGATACAGATATTGGGATCCAACTAGTAGGTCAAACATTATACAAAACACTACATTTTATCTATACCAAAACTGTATGGCCTGTGAGCATCTTCAAAGAGATTGCATCTATTTGTACAGTGCTGAACCCCTTGTTAGCACTCAATAATCGGATATAGCAAGATTGCTATGGCACATTTTGCAGGCGGTTTGTCTATACTATGGACTAACAATTTGTTTTTGGAGGACAGATGTAAAGGGTGCAAGGAAGAAGACGTTTTAGTTTTGTAAACCTGCTCTCTCTGTTTTATGTACACATGTGACAAATTTTACAATGCTTAAAAAGCAAGTAATTTTGCATTAAAGCTCACAAACGCACACTTCCTGTAGGCTAAAGCAAAAGGGATATTCAGGCAGAAAAATGCATTGAGAGAATATTACAGTATTGTGAGATGCATACAAAAGCAAGGAAATGCAAAGGTAAAGTATCCTCCCAATACCTAGATCTCCAAATTTAAGATAAGAAAGACTGCTGACAGTGCTCTTTAGGTGAACTTCACTATACTCAAAAGCTAAAATAATTTATATTTGAACCTAAATGTTGAATTTCCATACTTTCTGAAGTTTGGATGTTTTTTAACTGAAATATTTTTAATAGTGGAAGATTTAGTCAATTTTAGCTGTATCCTAATTCCAAGGCATAAACTTTGGAGTTTAAAAAAACTGCTCAGCAACAGGAGTTCAACACATAGCCTCCTTCATGTGTGTTTGCTGTCACATCAATTCATTTGGATGTACTCTGTTTTGAGATCCTGCCCATATCTGGTGACACTTGTCCCTAAACAGCGGGAAACCCTGCCTACTAAAGTAGTACTTCCTCTAGCTCCATTTGTAAACATCATAGTCCAGCTGGCAGCCCCAGGACAAATGAATGAAGAAGGGGCTCACAAGTCAGCCATCCCCAGAAGAGCACAGGTAAAGCGAGAGGAGTCAGAAGTTTATCTAAGAACTAAACTTGGTTCAAAAGGGTTATGTAGTGGGAAGCCAGATGTCAAATCAGGCTTATTCCACTGAATTTAAACTTTCTGTTAATTACAGACAGTCTAGTGTCTTAAATAATTATTGGCAAATTAGAAAATGGAAGTCAGTTACCAAAACACATGCACAAGTTTTTAATAGCAAGCACTTTAGTTTCAGGATCTTACCACATGGTAGGGACCAAGCCAGAGCCATCATAATATCACCTAGATAGTTAGGGTGACGAACCAAGCCCCACCAGCCTGTGACTAGAAGACTTTTTCCAGCTGCAGTGGGAATACATTTCAAGTCTGCATACAGAAAGTAGGGTATAAAATAATGTTTAAAATGTGCATGTAAATAGTACATAATTGAGAGATACTGTATGGAAAGTAATAAAAAAACTTAACATTAAGTTAGCCAAAAGATACTTACGAGCCAATTTGGGATCGTTTGGATTCCTCCGAAATGCATTTTTCTGTGAGTTTGCACCACGGAAAATGTAATACCCGAAGACTAAAATAAAGAAAATAATATTTTCATTTCATAATTGCAATGTTTCAGTACACTTTTCTATCATCAAAATACCCTCTTGTGCAATCACAAAATTATTTCATTAGGCACATAGTTATAATTACCCAGCTCTCAAGAATCACTCACTAATGGAACTGAAATATTATAAAAAAACCTTGGGTTTCAAATGTTAATGTGTTTCATATTGTATCTGATGCTTTATACATAAGTATAGGATATTGGAGAACCTTTACCAAGAACTTTGCCTTTTTACAAGTTTCATTTTTAACATGATGCTGGGTTTTACATTTCTATTAAATAACCCACAACAGGTTCTCATATTCCTATATGTACATATAGCAGTACACCTATTTTGGGAAAATACATACCCAATATATCATTGCAAGTAGATGTACGTACAAGAGACAACAACATTCATGGTTACATCCTTTTTTATTACTCTCCTCATATATACTACTATAGTCTTACCATGTTTACTTGCCCACTCTCCCCAGGCAAGTAAACTTTTAATAGAAGAGAAACTGAATTCATTTAAAAAAAAAAAAAAAAAAAAAAAAAAAAAAAAAAAATCTAAAGAGTAGATGAGATGTTGCACCTGGGCCACTACATTTTCACTGTATGTTTTTGAAGTTTGCATTGTACTACTATGTACCCTAGCACTCTGCATGCATAGAACAATTGATAAAAATGTAAGAAAGAAGAGGGGTGGGCACAAGGAAATTTAAAGGAAAATGGGACAATGTTCCAGCATATTAAAAATTAAGCATTTATTCAAATGAAAGAAACCTAAACGTTGAAAAGGAAGGGGGAAAAAAAGATGCATTTTGCATCTCTTGGGGGTAGCAGATATGAAGTAAAATGAATGAATAAAATTTATAAGTGTTATTGCATTTCGAGGAGCTCTCCCAGAATTCTGATACATATGGGCTATTCTGTTCCCCTTGAGTGCAGTTTCAGGAGGCAGTTCAAAGCTGTAGCACAGCCAGTGCTAGCCACACTCATGCTCACCTGCTTATGCTTCATACATTGGATGTCAGATGTGCCTTACCATTTTATTTGCAGAGGATAAAATATTTTAGATCTTCAGCTAGACTGTTCATCTCAGACGAGACACTGAAAGGAAAGCCCATCTGGTCCAAAAGATTATCTAGATGGATTTCTGTAGCCCAGCATCTCCCACAATTCTGATATTTATGGACTATTCCCCTCTTGTCTGCAGTTCAAAGCTGTTGCCTAGACTGTGCTAGCCACACCCCTTTTTCCACCCTGCTGCCAGATCTTCTGTCTCCACAGCAGCAAAGTGACAGTTCACTTTGCTCCTTACTTTTCTTTGCCCACTTACTATTTTATCCACTTTTTTGGGCAGTAGCAAACAGCCTCTTTGTTTTCCCTCCATTGGATCTGGTCTCAGTCACCCAGAACCAGCACTGCAATGCCTCCCTGCTACACTCCTTTGCCTTCAGTCATGCATGACAAACACCAAACTAAATCAAATGGTATTCTATCTGTGAAGCAGCTTTTACAGGCTCTTTGAATGGCAAATTGGGCCCTGCCTGTTTTTAGCCAGGTAAACCTTGCACTGGTAGGACACAGGGCTTTAGGTCAGGCATGCATGTTGGTCCCACTACTCCACAAAGCCTTAACTCCTACAAGAAAAGCTCAATCTGGAGACTTAGGGAGCGACACCAAGGAGGACTTCATCCAACCAGCTGGAGGGGTGGGGGGATGCTGGGGAAGAACAGGACTGCCAAGAAAAAAACCTTAAGAGGAAACAAATCTATGTCCTTCTCTATCCCCCACAAAAGTCCTAAAATGGATCCTGAGTTCACTGGGGAGAGAAAAAAGGCTCATTCTTGGCTCTCCTTCCCACCTCAAATCAGGGAACTCTGGCAATGAAACCCCATCCCCCAGGCAAGGAGAGTGGGACCTGGACACAAAAGACACCAAGTGAGACATATTCAGAGGGCTTGCACAAAGCAAGCCATACTCTGGCAACAGCCAGGTGGCAACACCCGCAAAACAGGACAAAAAGCCTTAAAAAAAAAAAAAAAAAAATCCAAAAAGAGCAAGGAGGAAAAGGTATTTGAATACCTCTTATGGTTTTTTCTCTCTGTTCTCAGTCATCTCCTCCTCTACTGAGGAAGGGGAGCTCTCAGATTCAGGCTTTGAGCAGCACACAGGGAAAAAAAGCAACAAAGGTTTTCTGCCCTGAAATATTTGAAATCATGCAAAAAAGTTACATCCACAATCCAGATCCAACCTGAGCGGGTGGGAGAGGACAAGTCTAAAGGCTAACACCAGCCTTGTAAATCTTCACCTGAAATACCAATCCTGCTGCACCCATCCTTCGATAATGTGATCAGAGAGGAGTGGGGAGGGAGCCCTGATAACCTGCAAGAACCAAAAATTGCCATTGCGGATATACCAAACGTTGATGCGGCAATGACATCTCTAACAGAAGATATAGTACCCCTGTCCAAAGGGGATATTTGCCCTTAGAAGGCACTTTGGACTTTGTCGGCCACCTTTAGAGCATCCCTGACCAGCTACATACTTTGCGAAAGAACAACAATGTCCAGGGTGGATGACCTTAAGACCATGAAGAACAGAGGCTATCTTGACTTCAGGTCTACACTTAAGAAAATTTCCCTAGCAACAGCCTTTATGGCAGATGCCTGAATGGATGCAATGAGATTTTCAGCGAGAGCCATGGCATCCAGCTCTGGAACCCTGGAAGGTTGATGCTCACTCCAAAGAAATTCCGTGCTCATCTACATCTTGAGGCCTTCTCCTCTTTGGAGAAAAACTAGACAAAATATAGGAGAAACCGCTGCCAAGCTGAAACAGTCCTTTCCCCCTCAGTCCTCTAAGGAGGGACCACAAACCCAGCAAGTCAAAAACACTATTTGTCCATCCTCCTCACAAAGGTACCGGGGAAAACCCTGGAACCAGAGATTGTGTGGAAAATCCAGAAGGTGGGTCCACTGCCTTTAAGAGCCCACTATGACAACAAACAAATGTGCCTACGTCCAGACTGAATCTAGGAAGCAGAATTTTCCAGTTCTCGGAAGTATGATCTCTATCAAACTAAAGACAGTGGGTGAGAGAGGCAGTTACTTCTTCAAACTAAAGGCTCCACCCCATCCCTTGTTCATCCAAACCCCCATCAAACACAAGCTGGTGTTAAACAAAAACTCACATTTCCTGGGCATAGGAGCAATAGAAAAAGTTCCCTCAGAAGAAAAATTCTTAAGACTATACTTAATTGTTCAGAAGCACACTGGAGGGAACTGGGGGGGGTGTCCCAGAGCTATCCCGGATCTCAAGCAGCTCAACAAATGGATGAAGAAAGAGATTCTGGATTGAGATCCTAGCTTCAACAGTAGCATTCCTGTCTCAAGGGGAGTTCCTTGTTTCAGATGTAGATCTCCACATTCCCATATGACCATGCCATCACAGACTGCTGAGATTTGCATACCAGTACCAAACACTTCTATTTTTTAGCCTTTCATCCACCCCCCATTTACCAAGATGCTGGTGGTAATAATAGCCAGGCTCAAATCTGAGGGCTCTCACATGTCCTTATCCCTTCCTAGATGACATCTTGATCAGAGCTCTGATCCAAGCAGCAGCACACAGTGCCACAATCTGGACACTAGATCTGCTTCGAGCACATGGATTTGTGATAAACACCAAGAAGAACTCCTTCATTCCCTCCCTTCGCAAAGACAGTTTGCCTGGGAGTGGAAAGATTTATCTGGCAAAAGGTCTACCCATCACTAGACAGATTCGACTGGATCCAAAACTTGATATACATGTTGGTAAAGTGTGCAGGCCAACCATAGCTTAATGTCTATAGCTACTGGTCCTCCTAGTTTTATGTATAGGAATCACCCTATGAAGAAGGTGCCTTATCAGGTGCCTCCAGGCCTCTGCCCTGAAAGTATGGACCCACTCATCACAATGCATGCAAAATCAGGCACTGGTTCTGAACCAGGTGCTGAACTCTCTAAGATGGTGGACGATCCCATACAACAATGGTTCTCAAACACAGGTATATGTACTTCTGGGGGTATGCAAAGATCTTCCAGGGGATACATCAACTCCTCTAGCTATTTGCCTAATTTTACAACAGCCCACGTTAGGATTCTAAGTCCCCCTCGTGAATCTATGAACATGAATTTATTCTTTGCAGTAATTACTAGCCAAAAAATATCCCCTCTTAAGCAACTCATTAGTTGCCCAGAGTATGTTCGGGTTTTTTTAGTGTATGTAAACCTATAATACTTAATATGCCTAATCAAGAACTATTGTAGTAATGGGGGCCTCACAATTTTTAACTTATGGTGGGGAACTGAGACAGAGATTAAATGATTTTGCCAAGGCCACACGGGAAGTCTGTAGCAGAGAAGGGAAATGAACTCCAGGCCTCCTAAGTGCCCTAACCACTGGACCATCCTTCCTCTCTCAGAAAAGGAAATAAAGATTAGTTTTGTAATTGTAAAAAATGTTCATGACTTACTATTCAGAATAATAATTGCAGAAGCAATAGGCCAAGAAATTTCACTAGGATGATTGACTAAATAGAAGGCTTGTAAACTGTAGACGAATGGAATCCATACCAAATCTCCAAATGCTAGCATGAACCCAAACCCATCGCAGGTAATGTCCATTGTAGTCAAGATAGCTTCCTAGAGAGATTAGGAGGGAAATTTACAATTCATAAAAAAAAGCACGAGTACATTAGTCTGTCATAATTTAACTGGATATGTTAGCAAAAGTTTAATATAGACTGAAGGGAATGTCAGTTACCTCATTCCAAAGAGCATCCACCACATAGAGAAGTTGGAAACTATTAACCAGTATCATTGACAAAGATGGCACATTACGATCCTGTACCTTCATCTCAGCCAACAGCATTGCCAAGTTAATAACAACCTAAAAAGAGTCACATTTCACTACAAATTTTGCACAAATTTAAAGGCACTTATTTCTACTATGTTATAGTTCATTTTTAAAAGTAGACTGTCTGGCAACTTAGACCCAAGATCTAGGTTACATTTATTTAAAAAAATATATATATATATCTACAAATTTCACAAAAAGGTAACTCATTAGTAGCCCTGGTTCAAAAAAGTATAGGCTCTGCATAGTCTCACTTTTAGAATGCTTAATACAGGCAATGTGATAGAGCTGTAAAAACTGTTCCCGTGAGATCTGTTTTAATCATGTCTTTCAATACACAGCTGTTTTGCACATTTTCCCCTCTTTCAAGCATATTATATTTCTTTACCACAATTAAAAGTTTTCATATTTAATAAGATCCAAGCAAGTGAAACAAAATGGTTAAAAGTACTCATACTCACCCAGCCAATTAAGCCTGGACGCATCTCACAGAAGTATTTGAGGTCAAAATTTCCAATGCGAGGGTTTAATTCACGTCCAATGAACAAGTCATAAACAAAGTTCCCTGCAAACAAAATGCACATGCTTCCAGTAATCGCTTTCTGTCTGTTCCCCACCACCTTCCTCTGACACTTATAAAACAGCTATTACTTTATCTGTGGTTAAAAGTCGTGCTGTAATCCTAAAACGTGAATTAAAAAAAAAAAAAGCTATAATGGAATTTTTCCTGAGAGCCCCCATATGGTAAAAACATAAGCTAAGTCTGCCAAATAATTTCTTGAGGAAATTTTTCATCTTTTATTCCTCCTTGAAGTTTGCCTCTTCCATAAACTCTGCTGTCAGGAGAGCTTGTGAACTTCATTTTCTGTGACACAGTGACATCACAAACCCCATACATACTAACTAAACTTAGCTGCTCCTACTTTTAAGCTCCCCACGGCACCCCGCACACTGTGCTGGATAGCAGCGATGTAACTTCAGCCAAGAACATGTAGATGTTTTAATCAAGAAAATGAAACAATGCATAAGTGAATAAAAATTTTTTTGGGGGGTGGGGGAGTGGGTGGAAATGGGAGAAGATAATACTATATGCATCTGCTAGAAGGCAGAATTCTTGTTAACTTTTGAAGATGGACAAGGAGGACAGAAATGGCTCAGTTGGCAGGTAGAAAAAAATCTTATATAGAAGAAACATAGAATACCATTTTTAAAAAGTCAGCTTTTGAACGCTAGAACTATACTTTTAGAAGCACAATTATTGAGACAATTTCTTATATTCCTTCTGTTCACTCCCAAGCACCAGCAAAAAGCCAGTAAGCTCAAGTTTTCAATAATTTTCATGTTTCACTCATTCATTTTGTCTGGTAACTCCCCTTGTTAGTCATCATACTGCTATTCCATTAGAAGCAATATGTCAGTTTAATGTCTTGTTATATACACACACATTTCTGCAGTTAGCCAGCAAGGTCTGACGTTCACCCCCCCCCCATACCCATACTGTTACAAGTAAAAGTCAAAATTATTACTATCATAACTGTATGTTTGGGGGGGGGGGGAATCTACTTTTATTTGTACATTTGGTAAATTTGCGCATAGTCAATCTTTTCCCCCCAATTTATCACTGATCCTGCAAAAACCTGATGCATATGCTTAACTTTGCATAAATGAGTAGTCCCACTGGAGTCAAAATATCCTTCCAAAAACTACTACTAGATTTAAAAAAGGATGCAGCCAAGTAAAAAAAAACTGAGTTAAAATAATACATTGAAATTCTCCCCTAACCCTGACTTCCCACTGCCAATGTTTCTAGTTTTTGAATCAATCATTTTCTCCCTGCTCCTCCCCACAAGCTGTTGTTGGAAAGGTTTCAACAAAGAGGGGAAAGTGACTATATAGAAGACTATCAAATGCTGAAAACTGCAAAAGAAAAATAATTTTCCTCTCATCTCTAAGTACAGGGCTACATAAAACACTTCAAATAATGCTTCTGAGTTCATTATGCAAAAAAGGCAACTAAATGTGAGGTGCTATGCAGAATCTGTATCTTTATTAAAAACCATTCAACTTGCAATATAAATATGAGAAACATCTAATAATTAGCCAGACTGTTATGGCAATTATCCTAAAATGTACTTAAGATTTGATTTAGCAAAGATTTCTTTGTACAGTGAAAGTGTAATAAAACAGAAGGGAGGAAAGGTTTGAAATATTATTCACACACTTACCAGAATTTCCACCAGGTGACAGTTCTTCTTTAGGTGCTTTCAGGGACCGGGCATAGAGATAAATGCTCAACAACACAGAAAAAATTGCAGCAGAGACTGCAAACTGCAGAAAATGGTCATATAAATAATGAAGCTCAATTTCAAAATATAAAGAATTTCCTACAGCGGCAGCAGTCAGGACAAAAGCATAAAATCCTTTAAAAAACACAAACAAACAAAAGTTAACCAATAAGCCAAGTCAAAAGACAAACTTTTAGTATAAGGAGTCATTCATTACATTTGTGCATGATTTTGTGAAGTTTTGAAAAATAAGATTTAAAGATACCTACAATGACATAATTATCTAATTTTAAAATCGTGTACACATGTGTCCCACTTCAGCTAAGCATTTAGCAGAATCAGGGCTTCCATGTATATGCATAGCAACATGCATTTAACAGGCCAAGCAGAGGTCATGCTGGCTAGAAGAAGAAAAGATTTTTTTAGGAGTTTTCAGCCACAGTCTCCTCTGGTTGAAGGTCCACACCCAAAACTGGTCAAGCCAGTGTGCAGTTTAGAACTGACCCTGGATTCCAGGTTTATGCTAAGCTCTCAACATAGCAATATCTGTGAGCAATGAATTCAACCACCTCCAGCTGGCTAGGATCGCATAATGACTTGGTTTTAGCAACACACAATGGGACTACAGCAATACAGTCTACCTGGTCTACAGTTAATACAAAATGCAGCAGCGCCCCTCCTCAGCAACACAGGTTACCCTCAAGCACGTCAAATCTATCTATTCACTTCACGGGCTCACCATAGAATATTGCATCAAGTTCAAGACTTCAGTACTTTTCTTCAAGACAAGTAATAATCTGGGCCTGGGTTATCAAATAGGTCACCTAAAGCTCCAGGACAAGGACCACCATCTACAGCTACGATCCTCTGGCAACATATCCACCACAGGGCTAAAAGCTCAATTGTGTAGGAGATAAAATATTTTGGGAGATCCAGGAATGTGCTCTCCCACAGAAGCTAAACCAAACCACAGACTTTGCTGCTTTCCATCCCACATGCACACACACCTCTTCAATCTTACCTTCCTAATAAATAGCACATAGATCAACACACACACGAGAATGCTGTTGTTTTTTAATTTTCCCCTGGGGAAAAATAAAAACAAAAAGATAAGAACCACACAAAAGATGCTAGTTACATGCAGTGTGTTGTAGCCATGTCAGTCCCAGCATATGTAGCCTTGTCGATCCCAAGATATTTGATATTTTTTATATATATATAAAAATAGCTTAGGATCCACTTGGCTACAACACTAGTTGACATATACTAGACATGACTCAACTTCTTAAAGCAGTACTGAAAGGGGCTCAATACATGATGCTGGTGCAGTATAAGAACCTGAATAGAAAAGGTACAGGTTTGGACATCAGAGTTCTTTTCTCAACAGTAAGAAAAAGGTTCTTTCGAGAGCAACTGTCTTATGGCAGTGTGTTGTGTTGCTCAGCATAAGAGGATCTTCTGAACCCTGCTCTATGGTGTTGAGGCGACAGAGTGCTGAAGCATACAGAGCTTCCCAGCAGAAACATGGGAGGGCCCTTTTGAAGCACTTCTTGTCCTTGGAGGGACAGGGGATGTGAAAGCATTGAGGAGAATGGGGCCAGTGTGGGTTAAGAGATCCTATAGGATGAACTGCTTATTTGAAGTGGAAAGGTGAGAGCAAGAACTTAAGCTCTTAACATTGCATGCCAGGTAGGAAAGCAGTCAGGAATAGACTTGTTACCTGAAGCCTAGGATAAAGGGGAGCCAGACTCCCTTGTCTGTTGCCACTGGCCTTGGTGTAAGAGACATAGTTGGGATTGGGGGTGGTAGGACCCTGTGATCATTCACTCTGCTGGAGAAGTTTGAATAATGGAGGGGAAACCTTTGGTCCAGAAAGAGTAAATAGCAACAAAGGAGAGCGTGCCCAGAATACATACTCTCCAGATGTATTTTTGTATGCCTATTTTATTTTCAAAGTTTTGCTCTATTGTTCTCCGAGCTTGCGAGGGCTCAACTTGATAACATTCCTCTATCTCTTTAAACACATTAACTTTTGAATGCCACATTGAGTTAATTCTAAAATGTCTGGGCATCAGTAGCCAGAACCTTATTGATTTTAGGGAAAATTGGAAAACCGGGGGAGGGGGGGAAGGACACACAAAGACCCTATCCTCTGTTTAGCAATCCAACTGCTTCAAGCACCTCTGCAATTATCTGTAGATCAAATAACTAGTTGATAGCACCCAATAATGCTTTCCAGCACAATAATGCTAATCCAGCTATGCCCATCTTCCCAACAGAGTTTAATGTGTGACACCCTGAATAACTTCTCTCCAGACAGAAAAATTATAAATAATAATGATGGAAGGACAGGGGGCATGCACACAGCCCCAGCATGAGGAGAGATTAAGGGACCTGGTATGGGGGAGTAATGGAGCAAACAGACCCTCTGGGCCAGGAGACTGGCAGTCCCCCTGGCATGTGGTAGAGTGGGGAATGGACAACACACAGCCCCCGGCATTAAGGAAGCGGGGGTGATGAAGAGCGTTGTAGGGAGCGTTGTAAGGAGTGGAAGGTCATAGGAGGGTGGCACACGGGGACCTTGTGGAGGGAAAGAGGGAAGCAATGAGCCCCTGACTGCAATGAGTATATCCTTCAAAAGCTGCAAACTGCACAACTCCATAGTATTTACAAAGGGATCACCATGAGAAGTTACTTGAACTAGAAACTGCTCAATATACTGAGCATCCTGGAGTTATCTGAACAAAACAAAAAAAAAGCCTTTTTTTTGTTTCTATGGACGAGGACAGATACAACAAAACAGTAGGTCTCCATAGCTAAGTAATTGCATAGCAGCCTCCAGAGTATGCTAGGAAGTATAACAGACCAAGAAAGACAGGAGATAACATAGCCTCTCCTGTTTTTAGTTACATTGGGAGTGATTTTAAGGAAAATGTGGGCATGGACATGTAATCACCAAATATAATAATACAAACTGACTTGAGTTAGTCACTTCATTGGTATCGCACAGCTACAAACCACTCAGATACTGGAGAATGTGTGCCCCCGACAAGCCAACACACAAAAGCAACACCCCAAAGCAAAAAAATTTCCCAGAGCACAAAGCAATGCAATTCAGAACTCCACAATCTGAAAAGTTTAATCCCCTCATCCACAGCTGGACACTACAGTGAAAATTCTGGGCAACTTTATACCCATCAAGCCATAGAGAATAGTGCCAGTCCATGTTGAGCCAACCTTGCAATATAGCCATTAAAATTTACCAGACCACACTCTTGCCAAGATGATGATTAGGTTCTACAGATAAGGAATAATTTAAACTCCATACCATAGGCATGTAGAACTTTCCAAGGCCATTTTATATGTGGATTTCATGAACTAGTAGTGCAATATGAATATATAAGAACGCTTCATCCTGTGCCCTCAGAGATGGAAGAACAATATAAGTTATCATGTTTACCATAGCCACAGGTACATTTACCTAAATCTTATAGTATTCCACGACCAAAAACAACAACAACAAAAAACCCTATATTAAAATGAAGTTAAGATTGAGAGCACATACTGGTTCCATGGACAAGGACCAATACAAAAAAACAGAAGGTCGCCATAGCTATGCAATTAAGGGTTACCAGGAAAAAAAAAAAAAAAATCTTGCATGCGCACTCTATAGGGATAGTGTAATTAATTATCCCAAAACAAAGAATTACAAATCCAGGAAATTCAGTTAGAATTACACTTAAAAGAAATCCACACATTAAGATACCAGAACTTTAACTCTGCCCCTACAGTGAAGCCATGCAATAACCCCATGATTAGGGCTGAAACATTTTAGTGTTTGCAGTCCCATTTAAAGACACAGGGTTTTTTCATATTGTGTCAGTACAGGGCATTTAAGGTTGTGTGGGCACCTTACCTGTGTGTTTCCATACCTTAACATATTTGGATTTCCTTTAGATGTAACTAACTCTGAATTTCCTGGGTTTTAATGCTCAATTTTATGATATATGGTTACAAATGATTTATTTCCCTGTAAGTTATTGTATGTACTGAATTTTCACTCCATTTTAATATAGTTGTGTATCTTGGAATTTCCTAGTTTTCTTGTTTTTTTAAGTGTCCCACCTGAGCACTAAAAAAACCTAAATAATAATACTGTGAGAGATTTCTAATGATTTGAGGATAGAAAGCATCAACCTTAAATCAGTTCTATTTTAAACCTTTGTGTGCTGATTCTCCGATACAGCAGACCAGCACAAAACAGCCAGAGGACACTGAC
Organism: Terrapene triunguis; assembly: GCF_002925995.2. Classification (NCBI taxonomy): domain Eukaryota; kingdom Metazoa; phylum Chordata; order Testudines; family Emydidae; genus Terrapene; species Terrapene triunguis. The sequence continues at coordinate 2,965,401 of NW_020664757.1, read as the reverse complement.
CACTTAAGCTTAGCTTATTTCACAGCTGCTTTGCATCACCAAGTGTACTAGCGAATCAGGCCCTTAATTGCAATTGACTTATTGGTTTAAAAGAGCAGTGTTAGTGAGACCAGCCTTTCAATCACTGATGGCCAAGCTAGCATACTGCCATAGAATCTTTAAAAAAAAATGACTGTTTAGCCAAATCTCCAACAAGAACTCGACACATGTCCAGTCTCCCTCATACCACTAACTCATTACAGCAGCTGGACTGTTGCATGTAAATCAACCACAGAGAAAGGGCTGCAAAAAGTTTAGTACCAACTAAAAAAATAAAAAAGACAAATGAGCTGTTGATTGGACCCTGTCTTTAACCTATATAATCTTAATAATTATATGATGTTATTGTTCACAGCTTATCTTAATTACAACCTAGTTTCTTCAAAGATAGCATATGCACAAGATACCAATTAATTTTAACTCTATTGAAAGACTGAAGAGTCTTATTCCATTATGAAGATTGTACAGGGCACATGAAACATTCACAAAACATCTAACTTTTCCCCACTAATACTACACTATGTGCATTTTAATTAACCTGTGGCAGTGAGTTAATTAAAGCGGAGTGTCACAGATTAGACAAATTTCAAAGGAGACTATTGAATACACTTACCATTTATTCTGTACTGTAGCCTTCTTCCATTCAAAAGTGGCATTCCTTCTACAACCTTAGAAGAGAAAGGATAAAACTTGATTAAAACTTGATTAAAACAATTTCATTTGCCAACATGACAGATGTTCAGTGATGATCGCCAACTAGAGGCATGCCATCAACTTGAAAATCTTACTCCTTTCTAAAATTTTTGTACCTTCTGTAGTAAATAGCAACAACTGAGATCAAAGTCTATTCTTCCCATCACTTAATTAGTTTACAGAAAGTATTGTCAAATGCACAAAGTATAATGTCAGCTTCCCTTCAGTAAGCTTCCCATTTATTTTGTATTTTCCCACAAAGAGCAGGGAGGGTCATTTAGAAAAGGGAAAATAAAATAGGAAAATGTGGTTTACAAGGGGAGTCAGGAGCAGGTTCAATACCTGAAACTACTTTTCACTTTTTTTTTTTTTTTAAAATAGAGACAAGGTAGGTGAGGTAATATCTTTTACTGGACCAACTTCTGTTCATGGAGGAGACAAACTTTTGAGCTACACAGAAGCCTATTCCAGCACTTAACTACCCTTATAGTTAAGGAAGTTTTTCCTAATATCTAACCTAAGGCCTGGTCTATGCTCTCCCGTCGACTCCGCCTGCACCTCTCGCCCTGGTGAAGTACCAGAGTTGACGGGAGAGCACTCGATTTATCACGTCTAAACTAGACTAGACGTGATAAATCGACCCCCGCTGGATCGATCACTGCCCATCAATCCAGTGGGTAATATAGACAAGCCCTTAATCTCCATTGCTGCAGATTAAGATGGTTATTTCTTATCCTACCTTCAGTGGCCATGGAGAACAACTGATTACTGTCCTCTTTATAACAGCCCTTAACATATTTTAAGACTTACCAGGTCGACCCCTCAGTCTTTTCTCAAGACTAAACACGCCCAGTTTTTTTTAAACCTTTCCTTATAGATCAGGTTTTCCAAACTTTTAATAATTTTTGTTCATCTCCTCTGGAGTCTCTCCAATTTGTCCACATTTTTCCTAAAGTGTGGCACCCAGAATTGGACACAGTGCTCCAGGTGATGGCCTCACCAGTGCTGAATAGAGTGGGATAATTACCTCCCATGGCTAACATATAACACTACTGTTAATCTACCCCAGAATATTACCCTTTTTTTTTGCAACTGCATCACATATTCAATTTGTGATCCACTATATTCCCCAAATCACTTTTCAGCAGTACTATCACGTAGCCAGTTATTCCCCATTTCGTATTGGTGCAATATTTTTCCTTCCTAAATGAAGTACTTTACACTTGTCTCTAATAAATTTCATCTTGTTCATTTCAAACCAATTCTCCAATTTGTCACAGTCCTTTTGAATTCTAATCCTGTCCTCCCAAGTACTGCAACCTTTCACAGTGTGGCGTCATCTGCAGATTTTATAAGCATATTCTACACTCCAGTATACATGTCATTAATGAAAATATTGACTAGAACTGGACCCAGGACTGACCCATGAGGAACCCCACTAGATATGCCCTTCCAGTTTGGCAGCGAACCATTGATGATTACTCTTTGAGTATGGTCTTTCAACCATTTGTGCACCCAACCTGACTGCAATTTCATCAAGACCTCATTTCCCTAGTTTGCTTATGAGAATTAAATGGGACTACGTCAAAAGCCTTACTAAAACCAAGATATATCATGTCCACTACTTCCCCCCATCCATTAGGCCACTAACCCTGTTAAAGAAGAAAATTAAGTTGGTTTGGCATGATTTGTTCTTACTGGCTTGGCTATTACTTATAACCATATTATACTCTAGGTACTTACAAAATTGATTTTTTGATAATTTGTTCCAGTATCTTTTCAGATATCAAACTTAGGCAGATTCGTCTATAATTTCCTGGGTCCTCTTTGTTCCTTTTTAAAAAGATATGTTTTACATTTGCCCTTCTGCAGTCCTCTGGAACCTCATGTGTCCCCGTGGAGTTCTTAAAGATTATGACTAATGGTTCCAAGATTGCTTCAGCTAGTTTCTCAAGTACTCTAAGATGAATTTCATCAGGCCCTGCTGATTTGAATACATCTAACTTCTCTAATTATTCTTTAACCTGTGCTTTCCCCTTTTTTGGCTTACATTCCTTCCCTCTTGTTAATATTAATTCTGTTGAATATCTGGTCACCATTAAAGTTTTTAGTGAAGACTGAAGCAAAATAGGCATTAAACACCTCAGCCATCATGATATCAGTTATTAGCAATCCTTCCCCACTAAGTAATGGGCCTATACTTTCCTTTGTTTTTCCCCTTGCTCCTAATGTATTTAAACAACTTCTTACTGCCTTTTATGACCCTTGCTAGGTGTAATTTATTTTGTGCCTCAGCATTTCTGACTTTGTCCCTATTGTTTGTACTATTGTATACAAGGCTTGTGCTATTCTTTTGTACTCCTTATAAAAAGTGGAAAACAGACAAATTGCTAAGACTCCTTTTTGATATTCAGGTCATTGAAGAGCTCCTGATGAAGCCATACTGGCCTCTTGCTATTCTCCTTATCTTTCCTTCACATTGGGATAGTTTACAATTGTGCCTTTAATATTGTCTTCTTGAGAAAGAGCCAACAATACCGAAATCCTATTTCCCTTAGTTTTTCTTCCCATGGAATCCTACCTACCAGTTCTCTAGGTTTGTTAAAGTCTGCTTTTTGAAGTCCATTGTTCTTCTGCTGCTCTCACACCTTCCTTTCTATAGGATCATGAAATTTATCATGTCATGATCACTTTTACCCAAAATGTCTTCCACCTTCAGATTTGCTACCAATTTCTCGCTGTTGGTCAGAATCAAGTCTAAAATTGTTGTCCCCCTACTTATTTCCTACACTTTCTGAAACAAAAATTTATCCCAACATATTCCAAATACTTATTAGAAATTGTGTTTTGCCGTTTTACTTTTCAGACAAATTTCTGGGTAGTTAAAGTCTACAATTACTACCAGGTCTTGTTTTGCATATTTCTGTTGTTCTAGAAATGCTTCATCCCATCCACCTCCTCTTCCTGATTTGATGGTCTACGATAGACCCCTGCCATGACATCACCCTATAGCACATGCTATAGACCACTTAAAATGAAGTGCACAATTAAAAGTTAGCAGGCAGTAAGGTGCATAATCAATTGCTGTAATGAGCCATAAAAGCACTCTCTCTGTTTAGTCTACATTTTTAGTGTCTAGCAGAGTTATAAGTTTAAGTTCCCACGCTCATCTTTTGAAGGTGTTATGCAAGTTTCCTTTGAGGATAAGGACTGAGACGTCAGATATGAAATTATCACTTTTTGAAGCGTCCACCCCAGGTAACATGGTGTATTTGTCTTTTTTCACCCACATATTTGTTTGGGGCATTTGATGCATGATGATAGGCATGTGTAGGACCCCTAAATCTTGAAAGATGTGTTGTGGTGGGTGTTGATCTCTGTAGCAATGCAGTTATGTCAGCAGGCTTTGCATCTGTTCTGACAGGGTCTGGTGCTGTTTTGAGTTGGTGTGTCCTGGTCTGTGGGGAGCTTGCTTCTGATGATGAGCTTAGTGAGGAAGGGGGATTGTTTGAAGGCCAGAAGAGGGGTTTTTAATTTTTTTAATTGACTAGATTTCAAGTAGACCAAGTCCCTAAAAAGCATTCTTTCAAATATTATTTGGAGGGCAAGGAAAATAAACAGGATGAGAAGGACAGAAATATAAACGTTAGCTATGTTTATATAAACTTTCAAGGAACTTCTATAAGCATGGTGTCTGAAATCTCAGTGAAATTTATGTCTGAAAAAAGTGGGAGGTGGCAATTTTAACACAAGTGTTACAAAGTCAGAAGCTTCTGTTTCCCAGAGTAGCGTCAATGAAGAGTCCAATGACAGATCCTCTCCATTTTAAACAGCCAAACTAAAGGATTGCTGACTTCTATAGAAATTGCCATTCCAAACTAGACCAACGGTTTATCTACTTTTGTATTCTTTCTTCCAGAAGTGGGCAGTATCTGATGCTTCAGAGAAAGGGTAAAGGACAATATAAAGTATTTGTCCAATTGTGCGATGATGTGTATGGGTGGGATGGTTAGGAATGACTTCCTGAGCGAGCAACTTCCCAGCAATGAAGCTTATATCTTGAAGAAAATACTCTCCCCTCTATTTGATGTAGTGGTGGAACCAAATAGAAACTCAGTAACAGAAACTGGTAAAAATGTATATGCTCAAAAGCTGCCATATGACATTCTTCTACGATTCTATCAGTGCATCAAGTCCATTTTACTACTGGATACCTAAATGATAAATGGTTACTGTATAGTGTATTGAAGGTACTGGGATATATGACCAGAAATCAGACTTTTGTCAGCAAGGGTTTTCAGGGTGGCAGTTGTGTAATTTAAGCTTTCAACAAATCTGAAGTAGTTATATTCCAATATAGTATTGATAAATAGATAGTTATTGGTTAATTAGCAGTATTTCAAATAATGGAATCAAACCTTCTTTCAACCCAGCCCACAAAACCCTCCAGAACACATTCACTACTAGAAGTTTACCTTTCCAACTGGCAGTAAGGAAAACAGAGCTTGAAGAAAGAACCACAGAAGAAAGACACCAAACACTCTGGTCTCCCATAAACTATCAAATCCTGGCAAAGGAGGGAAGTTCATAACACTGGGGTCTTCCTGTTTGCACATCAACAGCAAATAAAATACAGTGGCAGGCAGGAAAAATATCATGCAAAAGGCCCCTGTAAACAAAAACCACACAACAGTAAAAGATACACTTGGAAAATAAAAACATCCCATTAGAACAGCAATTCTCAATCTGTAGATTAATAAACCCATACATTATTTCATACCAGGATAAACACTTATTTAAGAAAACAAACAATTGCATGTAATGCTATCAAAGATTACCACCATGTGTTTACAATGGCTGCGTTAGCCACAATACCATGCTACATAGTTTATTTGTTTTTAAAAAAGGGGAGTTCTGTAAACAAACCACTCACTCTAGGGTTACCTTAATACCAGAAAGAGGGTGGGGGAAAAAATTCTATAATGTAAAACCATATATAAATTATCTAAACTGGCATTTCTATAAATTGGTGTTGCTGTTTTAGAGCAAAACTCCCTCTAGAAACAGACTATTATAAACAAAGAATTCCATAACCTTAGATAATATAAATAAATTGCTTTTAAGACAGGGAATCTTAAAACTGCCAACTCAACCACTTGTGAAATTGGTCAGTGTACGTTTTTTTTTGTTTTTGTTTTTTTTTTTGTTTTCAATTTAAACTAGGTTCAATGTAATTAGATCCGTGTAATTTTAAGATCACTGTGTTTTCATCTAGACTCTTTATTTAAGGATAGCAGCTGACAGGTTAATTTAGAATATTAGATCCAGTGTGAGTGGAGACAGATTATCTTGATTAGTCACACAGTGCAAGCAAAAGACAAAAAATAGAATCATAGAAAGGTAGGATTGGAGAGGACCTCAATAGGTCATCTAATCCATAGATGAGGCAGGACTAAGTATTATCTATAATATCCCTGACAGGTGTTGGTCTAACTTGTTTGTAAAGACCTCCAATGACAGAGATTCCACAACCTCCCTTGGTAATTCGTTCCAATGCTGAACTACCTTTACAGTTAGGACATTTGCCTAATGTCTAACCTAAATCTCCTTGATGCAGTTTATGCCCATTACTTCTTGTCCTGGCCTCAGTGGATAAGGAAAACAACTTATCACTCCTCTTTTTATAACAACCCTTTTACATACTTGAAGACGGTTATGTCCCCCCTAAACCTACTCTTCTCCAGACTTAACTAATCCATTTTTTTTCAGTCTTTCCTTGCAGGGCTTGTTTTCTAGACCTTTAAACATTTTTGTTGCTCTCCTCTGGACTGTCTCCGAAGTGTGGTGCCCAGAACTGAACACATACCCCAGTGGAGGCCTTATCACTGCTGAGCAGAATGGAAGAATTACTTCTCGTGTCTTGCTTACGACACACCTGCTAGTACATCGCACAATGTTTGCCCTTTTTTTTTTCCCTTTCAACAGTATTACAGTGTTGACTCATAATAAGCTTGTGATCTACTATACCTCCCAGATCGTTTCTACAGTACTCCTTCCTAGACAGTAATTTCCCATTTTGTATGTGCTCATGTGAGGGGGTATGCCAATCACGCACTTTGGGCTCAGGAGGTCACCCCCCCGGGCATACTCCATCTGGAAGCAGTATATAAAAGGTGGCAGCTCAGATCAATCTGGGCTGAGGAGAAAAGCAGATGCATGCTGCAGGCTCCTGCCAGGGAGCTGCTAGAGCTCCAGCCTGCAGAGCCCAGTCAACTGCGGAGAATGTGGGAAATGGAAGGCTGCTAACCCTGAAGGAACTACAGAATCCAGGACCAACGATAGGAAGTGGCCCACGGAACATGTTTGTTGAGCGAGGGACCTAAGCCTGAAGCCAGGACTACTGGTTCCGCGGGACACTGGGTTGGGACCTGGTGGAGTAGGGTGGGCCCAGGTCCCCCTAGCCCAAGGGTAGGCAACCTATGGCACACATGCCGAAGGTGGCACACGAGCTGATTTTCAGTGGCACTCACACTGCCCGGGTCCTGGCCACCGGTCCGGGGGGCTCTGCATTTTAATTTAATTTTAAATGAAGTTTCTTAAACATTTTAAAAACCTTATTTACTTTACATACAACAATAGTTTAGTTATATATTATAGACTTATAGAAAGATCTTCTAAAAACGTTAAAATGTATTACTGGCATGCAAAACCTTAAATTACAGTGAATAAATGAAGACTCGGCACACCGCTTCTGAAAGGTTGCTGACCCCTGCCCTAGCCTAATGCTAGTTCCCACCACTCTGAGGCCAAGGGAAGCTCCCTAATCTCTGTCTGCTAGGCCTCCCCACCCTTTCTGCGAGAAGCCACATTCACCAAAAAGGGGCGTTCTCCCCCAACGGTCTGAAATCCTGCTACAGTGCCACGGATTATTCCTTCCGAAGTGTTGTACTTTGCATTTGACCTTGTTGAATTTCATCCTGTTTATTTCAGACCACTTCTCCAGTTTGTCAAGATAATTTTGAATTCTAATCCTGTCCTCCAAAGCACTTCCAACCCCTCCTAGCTTGCTATCATCCATATATTTTATAAGCATTATTCTCTATGCCATTATCCAAATCATTTGAAAAGATATTGAATAGAACCAAACCCAGGACAGATTCCTGCAGGACCCCATTCTATATGCCCTTCCAGCTTGACTGTGAACCATTGATACCTACTCTTGAATATGATTTTCCAGTTGTGCACCCACCTCATAGTACGTTTGTCTAGGCTATATTTCCCTAGTTTGCTTATGAGATGGGCATGCGAGACAGTATCAAAAGCCTTATTAAAGCTGAGATATCAAATCTACTTCTTCCTCCCATCCACAAGGCTCGTTGCCCTGTCAAAGGATATTAGATTGGTTTGACATGATTTGTTTTGACAAATCCAAGTTGGCTGTTATTTATCACCTTATCTTCTAGGAACTCACAACTTGATTATTTGCTCCATTATCCTTCCAGGTACCAAAGTTAAGATGACTGGTTTATAATTTCCTGGGTTGTCCTTATTCGCCCTTTTATTCATAGGTATTATATTTGCCCTCTGATCTCTCCCATCCTCCACAGGTTCTGAATGATAATTGCTGATGGCTCAGAGATCTCTTCAGCCAGTTCCTTAAATATTCTAGGATGTATTTCATCAGTCCCTGCTGACTGAAGTCAACTAACATGTCTAAGTTAGGCCACGTCTACAGTAGCAAGCTTACAGCTGTACCAATGCAGCTGCGCCGCTGTAAGACTGCTTATGTAGCCGCTCTATGCCAACAGAAGAGAGCTTGCCCGGCAACATAATAAAACCGCCTCTATAGTAGCTATGTCAACAGGAGAAGCTCTCCTGCCAACATAGCACTGTCCACATTGGCACTTCTGTTGACGTAACTTATGTCACGCAGGGCTGTATTTTTTTCCACACCCCTGAGGGACAGTTATACTGACAAAAGTGGTAGTGTTGACATGGCTTTAGATGTCTGTTAGAGACACAAGGTCGGTGACAAACTTCTGTTGGTGAGAGAGACAAGCTTTTGAGCCACACAGAGCTCCTCTTCAGATCTGGGAAAGGCACTCCCAGCATCACAACAAAGTGCAAAGTGGAACAGTTTGCTTAGCATAAGTAGCACATGCTGTAAAGGATCATTCAAGGTAGAGTGGCCTGTTAACACCTCCTCAGTCATAGGACAAAAAAGGGGGTTAGTGGATTACAGATTGTTGTAATAAGCCATAAATCCAGTGTCTGTCCAGTCCATGATTTTTCATGTCTACCAGAGTAATGAATTTAAGCTCCCAGGTTCATCTTTTGAAAGTGTTGTATAGATTTCCTTTGAGGATTAGGACTGATACAGAGTGATCGCTTTTTGAAAAGTGTTCACCCATAGATGATAGGTGTTTTTGTCTTATTTTCCTGTGAAAGTTCATTCTTAACTTGTTTTTCCCTATTTTAACCTCAGATCCTACTCCATTTACATTGATGTTCATTATTTTAGTTGTCTGATCACTGCTAACCGTTTTGGTGAAAACTGGAACAAAAAAGGCATTTAACACCTTTGTCCATTGTTTTTTGTTATTGTCTTTCCCTCCTCATGGAGTAATGGGCCTGTCTTGTCCCTGGTCGTCATTTTGCTTCTAATGTATTTGTAAAATGTTTTATTGTTACCCTTTATGTCCCTAGCTAGTTTAATCTTGTTTTGTGCCTTTGGCCTTTCTAATTTTGTCCCTCATTTGGGGGGAGGGGGACGGGGGTTTTCCCTCATCTTCCATAATTTGACCTAGTTTCCACTTTTTGTATGACTCTGAGCTTCAGGTAATTGCAGACCTCCTGGTTAAGCCAGGGTGGTCTTTTACCATACTTCCTATCTTCCCCATGCACTGGGATATATCTTTAAAAAGCTGCCAACTCTCCTGAACTCTTTTTTTCCCATAGACTTGCTTACCTACCAATACCTGCTAATAAAAGCAGTTCACCATACAGCTATAGATACAAAGGGATTTATTCAAGGGCTGTGTCCACATACAGTATGTTGTATAAATTAATAAATAAGTAACCACACGCAACAGGCAGTGATGGTTAGCATAGGCACAGTGTGAAAATGTGTGTCTCATTAGAGGTGTCTGTATTCACAGAACTAAGTGCAAGATTGTTTCTCTCATGGATTTTTTTTCTAGTTTTGTCCTCTCTAGTTTTAACCCCAAAGGGCTACTTCTGTATAACAAAGAATGTAAGATTGAAAACCCAGTGTCCTAAAACAATGGTACTCCACTATTTCCCTTTGCAATCTATTCCAGATTTCAATCAACTAATGGTCAGAAATCATTGACCTCCCGTTATTCAGCCAAAATTCTCCTTGTCTTATTTTTACAGCATTAAACCCAGTTACTTTCCAATTGGCTTTTTAAAAAAATAAACTGATCATACTAATTCCATTGAAGTATAAAGTACATTTGCCTTCAATAGTTCTCCAAAAGGTGGAATATCTGAGTTTGAGACAACTGGCTTTTCAAATTATGAAATTTAAAGATGCTTACTCTAGTAACTTCAAGGAGAAAGATCATGATAATCACTCATCTGCCCACAGCAGGTCAAACAGAACCAAGTGTGAGGTATCAATGTCACCAAAGGCAAACAAGATACACTAGCACCAAAAGAATGACCCCAATGGGGGGAGGGGAAGGAGAATCTTTGAGAATGGCAACGTGATATCAAGTAAAAATAAATCCATGACTATCACTATTGTTAACATACATACCAATTCTTCCACCAAACTCTAGCTCCTTTGTTTCTGTTGATACTTTTTCAGTAGTTTTTGCGGTCTCAAAAACTCTCTCTTCCAAAAATATTTCTTCCTTTTTCTTCTGTCTTCTTGGATGTAAGGTGTACTGGTCAAGCACATGCCCAATTTCTAGTTCTGATTCAACTTTCTGCTGATAAAGAACAAAAGGTTACAAAAACCAAACAATTACCATGTCTTATTCTATAGAGTGGTGTAATCAAGAGAACATTACTCAGATTTGAGCACTGAAGTACAATGCATTTTTCCCCAGTTAAAAGGTATTCAACTATATTAGCAGTAGAAGAGAAGACAGCCAAAAGGCAAACATTCTGCTTAATATTCCCTCCCCTCCACACTTGTCTGCTTTGTTTCCACCCTTTCCAATTCTACAAGCCCTAGTCCTCCCTTCAGATGAGTGTTAACCTAAATGACCACCTTCCCCTGCCAGAAGAAATTATTAAAAAAAGTAGCCATGGAATTAGTAAAATGAGTGCTAAACTTCACTGTTCAATCTCTTCTTGGCTGTGTGTTGCATCCCAAAGCCCTCCCCTTAATATATATATTGTCCATTTAGATTGTAAGTAATCCCGTTAGGACAGAATCTTATCTTCATACCAATCTGTAAAATGCTTAGCACACATAGCACCATACTAATACAGTAACTCCTCACTTAAAGTTAACGTCGTTTCGTTGCTGATCAATTAGACCTGGTCTACACTAACCCCCCAAGTCGAAGTAAGGTACGCAACTTCAGCTACGTGAATAACATAGCTGAAGTCGACATACCTTACTTCGAACTTACCGCGGTTCAGACGCGGTCCACACGCGGCAGGCAGGCTCCCCCGTCGACTCCACGGTTCTCCTCTCGTTGAGCTGGAGTACCGCAGTCGACGGCGAGCACTTCCTGGTTCGATTTATCGCATCCAGACCAGACGCGATAAATCGAACCAGGAAGTTCGATTTCCAGCCGCCGAACTAGCGGCTAAGTATAGACCAGCCCTTAGAGAACATGCTCGTTTAAAGTTGCGCAATGCTCCCTTATAACACTGTTTAGCAGCTGCCTGCTTTGTCCACTGCTTGCAGAAAGAGCAACCCATTGGAGCTAGCTGGGGGGGGCTTGGAACCAGGGTGGACTGGCAGCCCCCCTACCAGCTCCCTGCTCCCTTAAGTTCCCTGTACGGCAGCTGCCCAGTAGGCTATCAATTGCCGGGCAGTTCAGCTGTCCCTCCCCGCACTGCCGTGTGCTGCTCCTGCCCTCTGCCTTGGAGCTGCTCCCGGGAGCCTCCTGCTTGCTGTGCAGACGGGGTAGGGTGACCAGATAGCAAGGGTGAAAAATCGGGACGGGGGTGGGGGGTAATAGGCATCTATATAAGACAAAGCCCCAAATATTATCGGGACTGTCCCTATAAAAATCGGGACATCTGGTCACCCGGGGGCGGGGGGGGAGGGAGGAGAAGAGGGGTGCTAATGTCAGGGTATCCTCCTCCCCCCACTCCTGCCCCCCATCTCCACAAAGCAGGGCTCAGGAGGAAAGGAGCTTGCTGGCAGCAGCTACTGTCTCAACTTGCTGATCTACTTTAAAAGGCAGTGTACTTAGAGTGGGGTCAGCGTACTTAAAAGGGCAATGCGCATCTCTCTCTCACACACACACAGTCTGTGTCTCTGTCTCTCTCTGCCATGCTGTCTCCCCTCCCTCCATTCATGCTGCCTTGTAGAGTGTGAGGCTACATTAACAACAACATGTTAACCCTTGAGGGCTCAGCCGAGTGCTAGTTCATCATTTAGCAGTAAGGCATTCCCTGGGAAATATCCCACCATCTGACTCCGCCACCTCAACCAAGCTTCACAATCATCATTGTGTGTGTGTGTGTGTGTGTGTATATAGAGAGAGAGAGAGAGAGAGAGAGAGACAGTCAGTCTTTTGGCAAAAAAAAATTCCCTGGAACCTAGCCCCCGCCCCCCCCCGCATTTACATTAATTCTTATGGGGAAACTGGATTCGCTTAACATCGTTTTGCTTAAAGTAGCATTTTTCAGGAACATAACTACAACGTTAAGCAAGGAATTACTGTAACAAACACTATTTTCTGGTAACGTTGCAGATTTATTGTGGCCATAAGACATACAGTTCTTAGCTCTGTTACCTGTAAAATTTTGTAGGAAGTGTCATTCCTTTCTGTACTATCAGGTTCACCATTGTACCTGCTAGTGTTGTTCTCATTCAGTTTCTAGTTTGAAAAAGAAAGTGAATTTTTAAATGCTATCATTGAATTAAAATAAGTACATAATGAATAATTAAAAAAATATTTACTGACAGAGGTGTTTGTCACAACAGTAGACTACTATAATTGAAAAAAAATAGAGAAGGTGTTTTGTTATCCCTCCCCATTTGTTTACTTTGTGCACCTGGCAGCATTTTTTGAAAATGAGTAAATGCAATCTCCACTGTTTGGATGAGTCTTAAAGGAAAAAGGGGAGAGAATTCCTTTAAGAGTAGGAAAATGCAATAGTAAAACAGGATGATTTGGGGGAATTCAGGGGAAGGTGCAGTTCCCAAATCACTTTTAACTCAGTGAATTGAAATGTCAATTACAAAAAGCGTGTCCATTGAACAATTTTGTTATGCAAGCTAATTCACTCTCCCAAAATTGTTTGTTCTGCAGAGATATACAAAAAAGGAGCAGACCTGCCAAGTCAAAAAGGTGCTATTTAACATTATACCTTTCCACAGTAAAAAATAGGAGCCAAATATGCCCTTCAGACAAACCTGAAGTCTGGCTACACAACTCTGGAAAAATCTAGCTGATGCAATAAAATTTTGGTTTTGATTTCGGTTTCTGCTTCACAGCAGGGAGGCTCAGAAAAACCTGCCTGTAGCTAAGGAAACAGACCAAAATTATGAATTCTTCTGAAGCGAGTCACTCCTACCATGCCAGTGATCAAAATGTCTGCTCCCTAAGCTTTAAGAAAGTTGAAACCCCACTGTTAAGCACATGAGGACCTTCATGCACAGAAGGAGAATTGTGGGCCACAAGTCATTAGAAACACAGCATGTGGCATGTCGTCAACAAACTATGCCCTGGGACTTTAAGTAATCTGAAAGGTAGAAAATTAAGTCATTATAAAACAAAATCCAGAGCACAAACCACAGTATGTTTTTAAGGAGTTATAACTCAGCCAAATGAAAAATAATTTTAATGGATCAGTGAAAGGCACATTTTTAAACTAGAAACTATGTCCCAGCCTGATTTCAAGTTCCCATCACCTCACTGAAGCACTCCAAAACAAAGTTCTTATGAAGGCAGATATGTGTCACCCCTGCTAATCTTCATTCTCAAAAGCTGCTGGTCCATTTTTAATCAAAATTTTCAACACAAATTCACTTCCAGGTTAGAACAAATGTGCAAAATTTCAGCTTGAAATCCAAATGTTTGACAGTCTGTAGCAGGGTGGTTACCCGCTCCTGCCCTGAGGGGTTTAAAACAGCCCTGGAGGAGGGCTGTGGAAGGGCATGTGGCCTGGGCTGACTGGGGGAGGAAGCAGGCTCAGCTGGGGCCACACCCCAATCAGGCCACAGCTGGCCTGTATAAAAAGGCTGGGAGCCAGGAGCTCAGCACTCTCTCTCTGTGCTCAGAGAGAAGGGCCTGGCTGCTAGGGAGTGTACCTGGGTACCTAAGGTGGAGCAGGGCTGGGTGAAAGCAAGAGGAGCTGGGGAGCTCCGGCCTGGAAACCCCCCAGGCTGCAGGCCTAGGATAAGGCTAACTGGGTACTGGGGTTGCAAAGGGGCAGCCCATGGGAAGGCAGAGGCAGTAGGTCTGAACCCCTTCACCTGTGATGAGTGGCTGATACTGCAGTCTGCCCCAGTGAATTGGGGGCTAGATGGAGACTGGGCAGTAGCCAAGACTGAGGTGAAGTGGGGATAGTGGGTGCGGGCTCCCCGGGGAGGGGGAGACCCAGAACTGTGGGGGTACTGCCAGGGGGCAGCACCCAGAGAAAGGGACACGGGGCCAGCGGCAAGGCAGATCGCCGGCTTGCAGAGGGCGCTCCAAGGCTGGCAGAGCTAATTCCCTGTGACGACCAGCAGGAGGCGCCACAGGGGTGAGTCTGCACTGCTACACAGTTAAAAGCTATCAGAAAATGATCCTTTATAATGAAAACATTTATGCAACCTCATGCATAGGCAAGGCCACATATACTCCACAGCAAGCTAGTCCTAAATTCTGCACCAAAATCCCAACTTTCTGCAGCAGCTTCAGATACATTTTTAATATACTGGTTTTTAATGAATTAAATGTGAAAATAATCGATACTGCTGCACCTGCTTGTTTTGATACTAAGTTTGACTATGTTATCTGCACGTTTTCAGTGTGCCACAGATATTCATCTTTAGATTTCAATATTAGCAACGATTAAGATAAGTGGGATAGTTCAAACCTCTTAGAACTAGTGCTTTAAGTTCTGTGCAAATTCAAGGAGGTATTACTGCATCTCTTTACACTTGGTTTACATTTTCAAGTTTCATAACCATGTAAGCTAGGAAACTTATTTTGTTAAAATGAAAGTGGGGCTTCTTGAGCACAATTCTGCAGCCAGGCCCTGACCATAAGCAATACTACGCTTATAATAGCAACTGGGAAGGACATTTGTTTCAACCTGTATTTACAGTACTATTAATTTTTTCTTTAAATCTAGACACATACCCACAGATCCAAATCATCAAAGTTTTCATTCCTCTAAAAAAGTCATTTCAGACTATACATGTTTATAGAACACAGTACATATCCGTGCAAGTAGACAGATCTCAATCAGAAATGAATCCAATACCAGAAGAGTTAAGTTCGTTTCCCGAACTGTTTTCTTTTTCTCATCTCTAGATTCTCTGCTTTGGGAGGAAGAACGACGTTTGCCTTTTGCTGACCGACCAGGAGAACGAGATCTGGATCTGCTACCACTGCGTCTGGAAGGAGAACTTGAGGAAGAATTGCTTTTTCGAGGTTTAAATGATGACACAGACTGAAAGAAATAGGAAACATTAAATATGATTTGTAAAGTTTTTGCTAAATGAAAGACTAAGTTGTCATATAAAAATACAATTAGACACAGTAATTTTAGCTGTTATTTCTCAATATATATTTGTACCATTGAAAACATCTAATACCTATAAAAATGTTTAAATATTTGTAGTAAATTTAGGACTCAATTTTCAGCTCTAGTAATTGAACAGAGACTGTGGTAATGCAAAGCTTCCCTACTCAGCTAACATTCCACAAGACCAAGATGGAGGGACAATCTCATTAGTATTTAGTCCCTATTCTTCCATTTCTGGTTAATACTGAAGCAACTGAGGCAAGACAGGCTTGAGTATCTGGTTGCTTCAGGTCTCCTTAACCCTTGCCAAATTTGGGTGCAGACCTGGGTATAGCACAGAGACTGCACTAACAACATTGTAATACATGCTCCTAGCAGCAGTAAAAATCAAGGTGTTCATGTCAGCTGCCAATGATACCACTGACTCTTCTAACAATCCCAGCAGGAATAAACAGGCTGCCTTCTGAGATCTTGTCTCAGATATAGCAGAGAATAGTTTTCAGAAAATTTCTGCCATCAGTACTCTCTCATTGAGTTCTGCAGAACTCTAACTTGTTTCCCCTGTTGTTCAGTGTGTACACAGCTCCCTGAGGAAAACTGAAATACGGTATTTTCAGTATGCTGATACCACCCAGTTCTGTTGGATGGTTTCTCCCTGAGATTGTAGAGATTAGGGGTACGGATGAGACCTAGCTGTTGCACTTCAGTAAAGATGCTACTACACTAACAGGAGAGTATTTCCTGTCGAAAAACATACCACCTCTCATTGAGGTGGATTAACATGCTCCCCTCGACATAGCGCTGTCAACACCAGAAATTAGCTTGGTAGAAATGCATTGCTCAGTGATGTGGATTTTTCACATCCCTCAGTGACGTAGTTATACCCACTAGACCTCAGTCTAAAATAAAACTAAGGTAATCTGGGAGAAGCAACTATAAAATATGACATGACAACAATTATCTTCCCTTTAATATAAGGTGTGTGCCTACTACTTGTTAAAGTCTGCATTGTGATGGTATGGTTGAATTCCCAGCTGCTGCTCAATGATCTTATTAGCAGCTGTGGTGAGGAAGACTCATCTATATCTGACCAGGAGCCTGAAACCACTTCATTCAGATGTGAACTCTGTTACTTCGGCATTTATCACCCGACTATTACATTACTGCAGTGTGTTTTGCACAAGGCAACACACTTTAAGTCAATGTGGAAACAGAGTGCTGTAGAATGTGGCAGCCCATTTAAAAAGCAGTATTTCTCACTAAGAACACATAACACCAATGTTTCAGGATCCACATTAGTTTCTGGATGGAGTTTAAGATATTGTTTTTCACATATAAAACTGTAAGGGTAAAGTTTTCAAAAGCACTAAAGATTGTATCTTCACTAGGAAAAAAGTATGTCTACACTACCCAGCTTTTTGGGACATGGCCGTGTCGCTACAGCTGTGCCACTAAAAGTCTCACAGTGTAGCCGCTCTTTGTCGGCTCTCCTGCCACAAAACACCTCCACCCCCAATGAGCGGCGTTTGCGTTGTTGGCAGGAGAGTGCTCCTGCCGACAAAGCACTGTTCACACTGGCGCTTGTCGCCAGCAAAACGTTTGTCTTGGGGGCGGGGAGAAGAAAGAGGTTTGTCGTTCAATTGCCAGTGTAGACATTACATCACTCAAATAAGGTTATTTGATGTTAAATCCTAGTGAAGACAAGGTAATCTGTAGCTTTCGCACAATTTAGCAGGTTAAGTTGGTAGTCTATGCTAACTCAATTTTCTAATTTGTATTAAGAAACCACCTGTCTTTGATAATGACAAGGCCACAGTGATTTAGAGCCCTACATCCTATTGACTTTCAGTAAAAATTTAGATGTCTAAGTCATTTGGAAACTATTTGGAAATTTTATCCTCAATGGCTTGGGGACCTGCCTACTTGAAAAGGCACAGCTATTCGTTCCTGTGCTATGCTTCTGCAATTATAGTCAATAGAGGTGCTCTAGTTGGAGGATAGTCAGTATAAAAGACTGCTGGTAGGACTTTTAGGGTGAGGATATTGCTTTTTAGATTTTTTGATCAATGTACTTAATATTGTTTTGCTTCAATTTGTTAAATCTAAATCCCACCACTTGAGAGCAAAACTCTATTCAAACACATCCAAGGCCCTAACTGATGACTGAGAAAATTCCCACTCAGTTCTGTGGTCATACAAATCATCTATGTTTACACAAGGAAAGTAAGGACCTGTAATTCACCAATGTGAAGCTCTGTTGTGAGAAACAGATTAAGATTTATATCCCATTTGTTATGTTTCTTATTCTTACAAACCAGTTGTTTTCAGGGTTCTGTTGCCAGAGGCTCTAACATACAGCCAACAAATCCTTTTAAGATGTATTAAAATGCACATAAAGAAGAGTTAAAACATTTTAAAAATAAGTAAACATTCATTCTAATAGCCTCCCTTGTTTCCCATTTGAATAGTCTTTTATAGGGGGAAAACCTTTGCTTGGCAGCGAATCAGATGGTATCAAATATTCTTTTTATAGGAAAGCTAAAGCTTTCAGGTTTTGTTTCTCAAATTCAATCCTGCTTCTTCATAAGACAGCAGATCGTACACACACAGGAGAGGCAAAAAGATGAGTACAAGATTTTAAAAAAATACAGCATTTGATATTTGTTCAGTTTCTGGAAAAAATAATCACTTGTACAGTATTTAGCACAAAATTCAGATACCTAATCTGGAGACAAATTTTTACCCATCACTTTTACTTTGCCCCTGGCATAGCAAAGTATTGCAAGGGCATATCTGTCGCACTTGGGTAAAACCAACCTAGTTAGACAAGATAGAAAAGTGATTAAAGATTATGGAAAAAACTGATTAGGAAGGGACCAGTAGTAGAAACCTTAGATTCTCTTCTCAGGACTTGTTCAGGACACAGTCAAGAAGATGTTAATATCTCTGATCCCTTCTTTTCACCTGATCTGAACATATTTCAGGATCAGGAAAGAGGAGTTTCTTTGTCTCAAGAGTGGTGGTGAAAGCCATGATGGTGCTGCAGTTTTTTATTCCCTTCATTATCAAAATTGCTAAATGTTGCTCAGAAAAGCAGTGTTTAGAATAGAGAACAACCTTGCCCCATACTGAACGGAACAAGTTTTCACTAGTCCTCATACGCATGCTTCCTATCATTTAAACATATTTTTCTTTCTAAAACAACTCTAACCTCATCAGGAGCCATAAGAAACCCCTAACAAACAGATTCTCATTTGAACAAAAAGAGTTCACATAATTCCTTTGACTCTTTGGTGTTGAGCAGCTATTAATAACTTGCTTATAAATTAAAATGACCTTTCCTTCATCTTTCACCCACTTTAGACTATTTAAGACTTCAACAGAGAGTACAATTCAACATAATTCCACGAGTTACCAATGGTGGAAACTGAAATGTTGAGAGGATTCAGGAATTTTTACCACCATGTCATCTAATCATCCTTGGAATAAGCATCTGATAACACTGATAAAAATGCCTCATCCAAGTCTATAATACATAACCACAATTACCATCTCTAGTGGAGAATTCAGAATCCCGTTTTTTCCTTGTGCAACACAGCCAACCACAGAAGACAAGATTGTTATCTAAAAATTAGGCCTACCATTTGAAAGATCTTTTTAAAAAACACCTTTCAAGCCTTTACACATCAAAAAAACAAACACACACACACACACACACACAAAAAGAGAAGGAAGTATACTTCCTTCCATTCTTTTGCAGCTCACATGTAAGGGTCAAAATTAAGAAGTATCTTAAAGTACCATCAACTTAAAAACTACATCTAAAAAGGTTGTACCTTCTATCTGTAATGCTACAATGGAAATTTCTTCCTCCCAGTTTACTTTATGCATTTGACAGCACTTTGTGTCTATTCAGTTTTAGCATTCTGCTGATGTCAGTTGACTTCCTGTCTTATGCATTAGCACATGGATATTACATTCAAGGGAAACTCATAGGCAAGCCCTACAGGAAGGCATTCACAAGTAACAGCAACTGAACAAATTTAAGAGGCAAGTAGCAGGTACATGGCACACAGTAAGGAGAAGGATGGGCCTGGGCATGTATGGTGTTATTCTCATCATCCCTAAGGACTCTACTAGTCATCATTGGAGCAGAATACCCTTACGAAAAGAGCATTTTTTTAATTGCTCTGTACATACTATTTAAAAAAGGGTATTTTAAACAAATTTAGATTTTGTTTTTTAAATTGGCTTACTTAACAAAAATCTAGTTAACATCTAGCTAACAGCTCCGTAGGCAATTCCACAATTGTGTGGTACAGTCCTCTAATGGGAGTTCTATTTGTGGAATACTTGCAGGTCTGGGCCTTCATTTTCAGAATATATCACCAAGTTTTCTAGATAGCAAATTGGATCAAGGTTCTTAAAACTTTTAATATAGTACACATTTTGAACTTAGTCAAGACTTCAATATGGATTCTAAATATTGTTAATTATACACCTCTACCCCGATATAACGCGACCCAATATAACACGAATTCGGATATAACGCAGTAAAGCAGTGCTCCGGGGGGGCGGGGCTGCGCACTCTGGCAGATCAAAGCAAGTTTGATATAACGCTGTTTCACCTATAACGCAGTAAGATTTTTTTGGCTCCCGTGGACAGCGTTATATCGGGGTAGAGGTGTATAGACGAACACTTACCCTTATATCGCTTTCCCTCAACTCAAGCTCAGTTCCATCTTTGTATTGAACAGTGTAAAGGTGAGTGAGGTCATTATAGCTAGTTATTTGTACTTCATAATAGAGGACACTTCCTGGCCAACGACCCATCACCACCTCACCAGTCGCAAATCTTCTGTTTGGCATTTTCCAAAAAGAATCCTAAAAAAAAAAAAAAAATTTACATCAAATGACAAATTTAAGCCAGGCCTTCATTCCCACCTTTTCCCCCCTCCCCAATTTTCTGTACAGAAGCACAATTGTGATGGTCTATTCTGGAATGCAAAAATAAAGCATTCCAAATCTGTTGAATCTACATGTGTTATCCATATTATGCACCAAAACAAAATACCCTGTTTCCCTGAAAATAAGACAGTGTCTTATATTAATTTTTGCTCCCAAAGATGCGCTAGGTCTTATTTTCAGGGGAGGTCTTATTTTTCCTGGAGCTTCGGGGCCTTATATTCCGGGGTGGCCTTATTATCAGGGAGGTCTTATTTTCGGGGGGATGCCTTATATTACAGTGAGAGGCAAAACTGGAAGTAGGTCTTATTTTCGGGGGATGTCTTACTTTCGGGGAAACAGGGTACCTATTTTAAAAGAACATTATTAAAATTGCCACGTCAAGCACTCAGAATATAGGAAATACCAGAATTAAGGTTGCTTATGCAATTTTAATCTGTGTCTCCCCCAGAGAACATATTATGATACAGTCCTTAATAACATGACCACAAACTATTTTTTCCACAAGATCCCTACTTCATTCAATGCACAGGATGGGTGGTACTCACTGAATGAGCAGCTATATTATCCTCATTGAATGACATACTGCCTCATTTAATGCACATTATTGAAACTGCTGTGAAGACAGAATTATTAAATTTCCTCATGGGTTTTTCTATGGTGTACATCAGTGTTTCCCAAACTTGGGACGCCGCTTGTTTAGGGAAAGTCCCTGGTGGGCCAGGCCAGTTTGTTTACCTGCAGCATCCGCAGGTCCGGCCGATCGCGGCTCCCACTGGCCACGGTTCGCTGCTCCAGACCAATGGGAGCTGCTGGAAGCAGCGGCCAGTACGTCCTTTGGCCCGCGCTGCTTCCCGCAGCTCCCATTGGCCTGGAGCAGCGAACCGTGGCCAGTGGGAGCCACGATTGGCCGGACCTGCGGACGCAGCAGGTAAACAAGCCAGCCCGGCCCGCCAGGGGTTTTCCCTACACAAGCAGCCTCCCAAGTTTGGGAAACACTGGTGTACAACATAATATCTGAGTGCTTTGCAAACATTTATTTATGTATTTTCACAATACTTATGAGATGAGGGGATGATTGTGTGTGGGCAGGTGCCAGGCAGCGGCCAGTTACGTGTCGCCTCTGCTATCCAGCAATCAGCTCTTTACGTGCTCCCCCTCTCGCTGTCCCCTCCCTGCTTTGCCCCTTCGCCTCCCCCAGCCCCTCCTCCATATCCCCCCAAGCAGAGCGCATCCCACTCCCAGCGCTGCGCAGAGAACCAGCCCCTGGTCAGAGCACTGAGCTCACCAACAGCCTGGCCGGCAGGCTCCTTCCTTCCCCCTTCTGCCTCTGGCTGGGCCGATGCCCTGGGAAAGCCCAAAACCATCTGGCCTGGGGCACTGGCCAAGAGGAGCCAAGCCCTGCCTGTGCCAAAGTCCCGCACAGCGCTGGCACAAGGAAGCCTCTCTGCTAAGCTCTGGAATGGCGGAGGGGAGGGAGGAAGCGATTTCCAGCCTGTTCATGCCCCGAACCTGCAGGCTCCACAGCAGTCACCAGGCAGGGGCTTAGCACCCTCTTCACCCACCCCCCCTCGCCAGGACCGTCCCTAGGCATATGCAGAATACGCAGCTGCGTAGGGCACCATGAAATTTGGGGCACCAAATTGCCCCAAGTTTAATGGTGCCCTGGGCAGCTGCGTGCTGCATACGCAGCAGCACCAGCTCTGGCGGCCAGCCCTATCTCCCAACCGGCCCCCCGCGGGCTGCAGCCACTGCAAGGGCAGGGCTGTGGGGCCCGGGACAAGTCCCTCCGCCCCGTCTCTTAGTCTTCCCCCCGCTCTGCCTCCGGCCTGCCCCCATTCCACCTCTTCCCCCAGCGATGGACACAGCCTGGAGGATTAGCAGGGGGCCTGTGCCAGCAGCAGGGGTCAGGCCCGACCTCGCACTCACCAGCAGAAAGCAGAGCAACCCGGCCCCAGCCCGCTCCACTCTGCCAGGTCTCAGCCGCGTTGCTCCGCTTCCCGCTGCCGGTGAGTGGTCCTTCCCCTCCCCCAAGCAACACGGCTGGGGGTGGGGTGGGGTGGGGGAAGCAGAGCGGGCTGGGGCCGGGTCGTTCCACTTCTCGCTACCGGTGAGTGTGGGGGGCGGTCCTTTTCCCAAACCCCCCCCACCCAAGCAACACAGCTGGGGCTGGGAGAGTGGAGTGGGCTGGGTCACTCCACTTCCTGCTGCCAGTGCCAACCTCCTCACTAATCCCCAGGGCCCCATGTGGGGCCCCCCAAAGCAGCCCCCCATAGCTCCTGCCTCCGCGATTCTTCAGCCCTTGAGCATGAGCACTCCCCTCTCCCCCACGTAGGGCACCATAATTTATAGGGACGGGGCTGCCCTTCACCTTGGGTCCTGCCTCCAGGGAGCGCGGGGCTGCTCTTTCCCCTAAGCACCTTCCTCTGCTGAGCCACCTCTCTGGCCAGTTCCTTGAAGCCCCTGCAGTCAGGTTCCCTGGGCCCTGGTGCATAATGCATCCTTAGAACTTAACCCCTTCCTGCCCAGGGTGTAGACAGAGATTACTGGGTTATGTCGGTGGCCAGCAGCAGCCTGGAGGTGTTAGCTGCCTTTCAATACTGTGCGGGCAGGAAGGGAAAAACTGCTTCTAGCCACACGGGGGGCAGGGAAGAGATGAGCTCTGAAAGACATGGGCCAGGTCATCCCTCCCCATCCACGGCTGGAAGCAGCTCCCATTCCTTCCCTCCTGCACAGTGCCAAAAGGCTTCTGCTGGCCACATTCTATGTGTTGCCTCGGGAAGACCCGGTGCCAGGTACCAGGAGAGGCGGGTCCATCCTGGGGGCCCCAGCCAGGCATGGAGGGCAGAGAGCACCAGCCAGGTAGAGTTGGGTCACTTGGTCAACACCCCTCCCCACCCCACAGTGTGAGCAAGAGGTACCGGAGTGTGCGTGTCAACCCTCCCCGTGTGAACCCTAAAGCACTGAAGATAAGAAGGTAAATAAAATGAATCCAACTACAAAGTATTTCTTTTTAACGGGGGCTCAGACAACTTGATGTTAATTTGAATGTTTGTACTGTATAGTTCTGACTGACTGCCATTGAACGACTAATTTTACCAGGTGTTCTGTATTCAGCATAGGAAAATATGGTCACCCTAGTCAAAAGTATCCACTATTTTTGGGTGCCCAATTTGAGACCCCCCCAGGGCCTGATTTCCCCCTCAAGTACTTAGCATTATATAGCACAGGGGTGGCCAAACTGTAGCTCATGAGTCGCATGCAGCTCTTTTACAGTCAAAGTGCGGCTCACGGCCCCACACACACACACACTTTCCACCATTCTCCGCCTACCAGACTGGGTAGAGGGAGGGGAAGCTCGGGGCTTCTGCCAGAGACCACTAGTGCCTACTGAGGGGGGAGGGCACAATTTAAAGGTTTGCCCCCACAACAGTTTGAGTCATGTCTCCCTCCCCTTTCCCCCACCAGCAAACCCCCCTCCCCCCCCAGCGGCCAATCCCTGCATCTCCCAGGAGTTAGCTCCGCCTGCAGAGGCAAGAGCAAACAGCTGGGAGCTGCAGAGTGGGGCTGCTGCTTTAGCTCTCTGGGGAGAGGCAGCAGCAAAAGCAGCGGCTCTCCCTGCAGCTCCCAGCTCTTTGCAGCTGCCTCTCCCCAGGGCTGCAGCTCCCTGCCGGCTTGCTCCAGCAGCTGCCATGCAGGGTGGGGGCCCGACAGCACCATGGGAACAAGCAGGGCCAGCAAAGCCTGGCAAAAATCGGGAGGGGTGTGATCCTATGGGTCACCTCTGGCTTCTACCCAGCAGGGAGGGATTCTTGGGGCTTCAACCCCACAGGGCATGCCTGCCGGGGCTCAGGGCTTCAGCAGAAGTGGGGCTGAAGCCCCAAGACACACACCCCCAGGCTGAAGCCCTGAGACACAGCAGGCACTTCTTGCGCAGCTGAAGCCCTGAGCCCTAGCAAGTGCACCTCGGCTCTTCAACTTCTGAAGATTGTTGTATGTGGCTCGGTGGGCCACCCTTGATATAGCCCTTTATACGTTCAAAGAACAGCAATCATTGACTTAAGTTACAGCTGCAAGTGATCAGCAGTTCTGCAAATCAGACCTCTCCCTCTTCTTCCCCCCAGTTGAGCACCCAGAAAATGAGGCACACATAATTAATTACAACCTCTGAAAGTCTGGTTTAAGTAACCTGAGTAGCATCACATACTCTATGGCAACGGCAACAGTGCCGGGTTTACAATAGCGCCAGTGGTGCCATGGAGCCGAGCCCATGCTCAGAAGGCGTCATGGCCTGCTCTGCTTGCACTATGCCCTGAGACCCCATTGGCTCCCCACACCTATCACTTGCTCCTCTAGGCCTGCCTGCTGGCCAGCCAAGGACTCCTCTCTTCCCCCTGGGCCGGACCACAGTGCACTTCTGGCTCCAGGCAGTCTCTGCTTCCCACAACCTGTGGGGCCCTGTCTGTCTCCCCGGAGCTGAGCCGCCTGGGACTAGTGCAGAAGGCTGGTCAGTCTTGGCAGTAGGCGGGGCGGGGGGCTTGGCTGGGCCCCTCCAGGCAAGTGGGTCCTTAGGGAGCCCAGCCGAGGTAGGCTCTGGCCTGGCTGATTGCGCCAGACACATCTGCCTCCTAGCGGGACCAGTGAGTGCAGCCAGTAGGCAGGGAGTGGGTCTCTGGGTGGTGGTGCTGGGCTGTGAGGGGGCGTGGAAGATCTGTGTGTGTTGGGGCACTAGGGAGTGGAGGCTCTGAGGGGGGTGCTGGGCAGTTGTGGTGAGGCTGTGGGCAGGGGTGGGGTTGTGCATTTGTGGGAGGGTCTCGGGGGAGGGTGCTGGGCATAGCGAGTTGGGGGGGGGCCCCTCTGGCCATAGGGAGTCGAGGAGGTGTTGGGTTGGGCGGCTGTGTGGCGCAGCACAGGCCCACCACTGACAGGAAGGGGCAAGCTGACAGCACAGGGCTGGGCAGGACATTGTGCGTCTGGCAAAAAATAGTGCCCTCGCACGGGGCTGGGCGGAGCAGGGCCGCCCCTGCCATACCATGCCCCTGGCCAGCCCCTCACTCCAGGGACCAATCTCCATGCACCATGATCCATTGCCCACATGGGGGCCCACAAATATATTTGGCACTGGGCCCACAAAAGGTTAATCTGGCCCTGAACGGCAAGGATAGAGTCCTGTTCTCCAGGGTGATATTGAACTGTCTTAACCGTGAGACTATCGTTCTGTTCCTGCAATCCTTTGCCTCAATCACAGTACACCTTCCAACTCTGTAACAAATGAAGCAGGGGGGTTCTACAAGTCACAAATCTCCTTCACCACACAACCTCCAGAGCAGGTGTACCTTGTGCCCTAAATGAGGCAGTGCTTCTGTGGGAACATATAGTATGTGAACATGTAATTAGAGACTATCATAATGCATATACGCCTCCCAAAGGGGCCAAATTAAGGTTGTGTGGGCCTTTCTTAATTATGCAGCCTGTGATATAACCAGATGTTCATTTTGTTTTCTCTCCACTATTCCAACACAGGAGACCATCTGACTGAAGTCCTAGAATGAAATCATCAATTCCAGGACTTTCCTATTCCAGGTAATCTTCACTTTTGTTGAGTTCATGGATGCCACAATCAAGGGAGTTACAGATCCTCTACCTTCAGATTCCAGTTATTTGAATGATAAGTCATGCTAGTAGTATGGACAAGATCACTTCACCGCACTGCTGAGTAAAGCCAGTGGACAGTGTGGTAAAAAGGTTTATAGGGTTAGGTCACAGTGATCATATGCTTCAAGGGAGGTAGACAGAAAATAGAAGTTCTACTGGCATCGGCAGAGGGTACAAAATCACCCTGCTGCATCCCTGAGAAAGACCAATAAAGGTCAGGTAAAACAGCAGAATAAACAAGGCCACACAAACACATACTGAGGGAGCCAGAAGAACAAAATATTTAATACGCTGGATTGCCAGGCTGACCTATAAGAATGGTTAAACTAATTCCGATACTGTAAATCCAATTTATTTGAAGGTACTGGATTTGTTTTCTGTGTTATCCCACCCCCAACCTCTTTCTGTGAGAGCTCAGGATCCAATGCTGATAGCCCAAAATGGGTGATGATCTTGAGGATGATTTCAAATTAGAGAGCCATCAGAAGTTTCAGAGCTGGTTAGGAGGCACTGCTACCTCTGGTGCTGACTGACACATGAATAAAGTGATCTAGAGAGACAGATGAATATTCAGAGACAACACAACAGGGACACATACAGGAGGCCTCCTACCCTTCTTACTGACCTGATCTTTGGACTAGCTATGGGTAGTTATACCTCATATCAGGAGAGTAACAGGCAGGAAAATGCTTTCCAAAAGACCAGGTCCTACCACCAAAATGTTACCCTTACGCAACTTAATGCCTCCTTGCACTCTTGCTGCTGTGGAGTGCAAAAAGAGCTATAGCCCCTTTGAATCACTGAATGGGCATCCAAGAATACTATCTTCCCTTAAAATCCTTTAGTAGCCCATCTCCCTACCAGGACTGAAGGGAAAAATAAAACTGAAAAACCTTTCCTGTTTGGAAATGTTGGGAAAACTCCAAAGGAACCCACTGCTTTGCCATATTGAGGAGAAACATTGAGGAGAGTTGAGCATTTGTGCATTACTCTGTGCATACTAGAAGACAGACAGTTTTTCAGAAGACAGAAGGTAAAGAGAGACTCTCCATACTTTGAAGATCAGGAAGAACATGTCAGTAGTCATGTCTAATGGAACAGCAGGTATTCACGAAGGACAAATTAGTTTTATGTTCAAATACTCTGTAAAAATAAACTATGACAGATAATTTTAGGACTACCATTGCCACTGTTTGTCTGGCTACTTGTCTTGCACATGTAAATGCTGGCATCTACCACCATTTTAACCATCGTGTAATCTGGACCTGATTAGGTAACATGATTACGTTAAGGTAACATGCGTCTGACGAAGTGGGTATTCACCCACGAAAGCTTATGCTCCAATACATCTGTTAGTCTATAAGGTACCACAGGACTCTTTGTTGCTTTTTACAGATCCAGACTAACACAGCTACCCCTCTGATACATGATTAAGTTAAAGTATCAGCAGTCAATGGGACCTTATCCATACTACTGTTCCCACCATTGCTAACAGCAGTGAACATTTTTAATGAAGAGTGGCTGTCTCTATGCTAGGTTATGTCAACAGTCCTCCTACGGTCAACGTGTACTCTAGCTGCTCTTCAAATTGCCTTTTGCATTTTACAGTTTCACAGTGCAGTTTCCAGGCCATGGACTGTACAGTACTTAAATAATATTTAATCACCCTTTAGGAAGAGCTCTCCACAATACTCACTAAGGCACAGCCTTCAATGGAAGAGGTGCTCATAGTACATAAAGTTAAGTACATATGTAAGTTTTTGTACAATTGGGGCCTAGGAGATGATGGTATGGGCAAACACAAAGAAAAGCTGAATACAAAAACTTCAGGCCTAATCATCATTATACTTACAATCTAGAATTATTTGTATAGTGCCAATGTAGGGATTTGATTAGGAAGAATGGAATAAGCAAGCTAACTGTAAGAACTAAGAAGAGTAAAATACTATCTTAATACTATTTTTTAAACGTCAGATTATACATGTTTACATATAGTTTAATGCACTTACAAAATTTGGAAAATAAAATGTGTTTGCAAGCAAACATAAATAGGCTTAGAGCAAAAACAAAACAATACTTTGATCTGAATTTAACTATCCTTATATTCTATATACCAAAGGAGTATAGTAAATAGTTGGGTGTCAAATCAAAAAAAATCAATTAGTGTGACTACCACAGAAGTATTTTGCATAGTATCTTTCAAACCAGCCTTATAAAAAAAAATAGGTTACCTAATTTCTTGCCAGTGTTAAGGGGTACAAAGAAGAAAAGACACCACCACCACTCCATCTCCCCATTTCTATACAGTATTTACATTTTAAATTGAAAAGCAACTGACAATGACCATCACTGACAACTACTAAATACCCAACTGAAGAGAAAAATCTGTCAGCCTTTGCAAAGCAAATCTTGAAGATATTAGAGAAGAAAATGAGCATTCGTCCCCTTTAAATATACTTTCAACCAGAAGCATTCAAAATGGAGGGAAAACATCATCATTTAAACTTTTCCCATTTAACTTGATAGAAACGCGTCAATGATAAATGGCTTGAGCACGACCTGGAAACGTAACAGATCGCACGTTTGTTTTGTGGCTCGGGAACCCTCCTCTGGCAGTGCGAGTAAAGAGAGCGGACGGTGAAGAGGAAACGATCCCGTGACCATCACTTTCCTCTTCAGCCCCCCGCTGCCGCATTTGCGCGCGATGTAAAGTCTCGCTCGTTTGTTTCGCAGCGTCCCGCGCGCCCCAGTCCCCAGGGCCTCAGCCCGCCCGCGCCTCGCTCGTTAGCCCGGAAGAGGCGAGGGACTCAGTCGTCGTCCGGCTCTTTGGCGGGGTGGGGGCATGTCCCCCCCGGACACCGCCTCGCCCCAGAGGGGAGCCGACCAGTCTCGCGCGCTGGGGAGGGCGCTACACGCCTGTTTTCATGGACGCTTCAGTTCGCGGGGCTCCGTGCAGAAGGGAGGCGAGGGCGGGTAACGGAATCTGTCACCGCCCGCTCTGAGATGCGAACGCCACTAGCGGGATGTTAGCGAGCGAGAGCGGTCAGGGAAGGAAGGACGGGACGGGAGGGGAAGCAGCAGTTGAACAGCAGCACCCAGAAGCACAGAGAGAAACGTCTCGGCATCGCGAGGCCCCGGAGCGTGGGGGAGGGGAAGGGAGGAAGCGACTGGACGGTGCCCTTCCTCCCGGGAAAGCCGCTGAGGGGGTGTGTCCTGGTCCCCGGCTGCCCTCAGTCCCGGATCCTTACCTGGGCTGCCGCCCCCACCTGGCCTGGCAGGAATCGCCTCTGCGACACAGCAGGAGCCGGGGCCGAGCGGACCGGACAGTCAACGAGCTCCGAAAACCACCACCCTGAGCGACGGTTACAGGGCCGCTGGCGCGCGAAGCTTCGGCCGCAGCCCCGCCCCTTCCTGCGAGCTGTTGGGCGCCAACAGTCCCCATTGGCCAGGTCGCCGGGTTTGAATCGCGACCGAGACACGGAATTGGCTACGAGTCGGTGGCGCGTTCCACCCTTTTGTGCCCCTGTCGGGCCCTCCAAGTGACTGAGCTGTCCCCGGCCAGCGGGGAGCTGCAGGTCCGAGTTCGCGCCCCAACAACACCCCCCCCCCCCGCCTCCGGGAAGGGAAACTTCAGCCTCGCTCACCGGGACACTCAAATCCTAGCCCCTCCCCCGGGCTCTGCCTCATTGGGGGTTGGAGGAGACAGATTCCCGCACTGGGCACCAGACCCTCTGCCTTTCCCTCTTCTGTCAGAGCTAGGCACCTGCCACTGGGGTTGCCAATCCTCCGAGATTGGCCTGGAGTCTCCAGGAATTAAAGATTATGGCATGTAATGAAATCTCCAGGAATACATCTAACCAAAATTGGCAACCCTACCTGCCACTAACCAGGGGGGAGGGAAATGGAGGCTGACTCAGGGAGGGGAGAGGAAACACCTAAACAGCTGAAAATGGTTTCACTGGTTGAAAAGAGCTTATGCTGCTTTCAGAGGTGGTATTTTTTATGTCAACTCTGGTCAGCAATAAAGCCTCTTCACCCTATACACTGCAGCAGCACACCTCTATGGATGCAGCTGTGCAGCTGCAGCACTGTATGTATAGACATAAGACACAACTGTTCCTGTTCCCCAGAGACAAAGAGTAGATCAGGCCTTTTACATGTAAAGAAAAAAAAACCCCCACAGACAAATCTGAAATCTTCAGGAGAGAAAGATGGTCTGCCCTAGCATTATTCCAAGTACCGATTTAGGGGGATCAATTGCTGACAATCTTTGACTGCAACAGGTTCATTTCCCCAGACAGAGCTTGGCCTATTCTCCGCTAATGTTCCAAAACATAAGATTGACAAGCATTTTACTAATAGGTTTTATCTACATCCTCTGATGATGGAAAAGGGTGAGGGACAATCTCAGCACGTGGGAAAAACTTCACAAACAAAGACATCGTGCTAAAGTAGTTTACGTCAAGTTAAAGCTTGTGGAAGGGTTCTGGTAAAGGAACACAAGGTTTGGGATGGAATATGGTTTTAGGGAAAGCTCTGGAATAGTTCTGTGTATGACACTCATTTTAGCTCCATATTTAGCTCCATTCTGTACAGCCTTTGTATTAAACACTTTTCTAAACAGTTAGTACATCACAGCAGCAGATGGAAGTACACCCAAAATTCTGACTCATAGAACCAAGTTTGAGGACTGTATAGAGGTTATAGACATTAATTCATTTAGGTTTTTATTTACCACTCAGTCATGTGGTAACTTCCTAGTCCTGGGAGCTCTACTTTTTGGAAACAAGTACCTCATAAAATTGTACACAAGAAGGTATACGCATCAGGGCTGTATCTGATTCTCATTTAATCACATTCGTCTGTGGGCTGCAACCGTAATAAGCTCATCAAGTATCATGAGAATTGGCAATACTGTCTAAAGTTCTAAAAGCTATTTTGAGATAGTGATCAGACACACAATCTTGTCTAAAGATCGCAGTATTAGACCTGAGTCTTGTCTGCATTACAACTATAGTGGAGCTGCATGTGTGGTGAATTACAGCCACACAATTTTTAAAAGACAAAAAAACACCCCATCATCTGTAGGCAAACACTTTTTACAAAGCAATCACTTCATATCTGACCTCTCAGTCCACATCCTCAAAGGATACCTGCACAACACCTCTTAGTTCCCAATCTCGTCTTTTGAACCCATAACTCTACTGGACCCTAAAAACCACAGACTTAACAAGAACTGGTTTTATGGCCCATTACAACAACTTGTAATACACCCTGCTGCCTACTATCCCTCTATTGTCCTATGACTGCACAGGTATTCATTGCCCACTTCATTTGAAGTGGTCCCCTACAGCATGTGTGAATCCCTTATGCTTAACAATCTGTCCCACTTTGTATTTAGCTAGGACTCTCTAGTTTCCTTCTCCAGTCCTGAAGAAGAGCTCTGTGAAGCTCGAAAGCCTGAGCCTTCCACCAACAGAAGGTGGTCCAATAAAGATATTACCTTACCCGACCGCCTTGTCTAACTACGCAGTTTGACAGCCTAAAGGCCAAAGATACAATTTTCTCTCCCTTCATTTCCATCTGCAGGAATTGAATATTTTTTAATGAATATTATTGTAGGTAGGCTAAGCCAAAGAATATAATTTTCCTCTAAAGAAGCTGAGGTTTGTACTCATGCTGCTTCTCTGCCAGGAGTTCCAGGTTCATGGGCATTTCGTGCAAAGACTCTGTCACTGATGCACATAATATTCCTGAGGGCATTCTATGGCAAAAAAATAAAAATTCTGCACACAATATTTTAAAATTCTACAAACTGTCAAATAAATGTGGAGGCTCCAGCATGGCATGGGGGAGCACAGGCCACTTGCTGCACAGAGGTGGGAGATAACTTTGCAGCCCCCTCTCCTGGGACATGAAGTCAGTGATGAGGCTGCACCCAAACCTGACACAACACAAGGACCGGGCCTGCCCCAGAAACACCCCAGAGCCCTGCCCCTCTGTGCCAGGTGCACTAGGTGTAGGCAGGCAGGCTCAGCAAGGGAGGATCCAAGTGTGGAGTGGCTTAGTGTGGGGGGAAATCCAGGTGTGGGTTGAGAGGGTTCTGTGTGGGACAGTCTGGGTGCAGGCAGCTCAGTGGGGGATCCGGGTGCACAGGGGCTTGTTGGGGGGTTCTGAGTGCAACGGTAATGGGACTCTGTGGGGGGTCCAGGTGTAGGTGGCTGGGCCTCAGAATGGGGGGTCTGAGTGTGGGGGGAATAGAGCTCAGCAGAGGGATCTGGGTGTAGGGGGCTCAGTAAAGGGGTCCAGATGCAGAGGGAATGGGGCTCAGTAGGGTGGGGATCCAGGTGCAGCTGGTTAGGGCTCGGTATGGGGGGATCTGGGTGCTGGTGGCTCGTCAGGGTGGTCCAGGTGAAGGGAGAGTGGGGCTCGTCAGGTGGGTTCTGGGTGCCAGGAAGGGGTGAGGCTCAGCGGGAGGGTGTGGGTATGAGGGGGTCTGGATGCACGGGGGATGGGGAAGCAGCTCCCTGTAAAGGGATCCCTCCCCCTGCAGCTGAGGAGTGATGGGTGCAGGAAGCACGGGAGTTGGGGGGGGAGAGTTTGCAGAGCTTCCTTCAGCCGGGGGAGAAATCTGGGTGTGGGTCTGACCCAGCCCCAGATGCCATACAGGGCAAGAGGAAGTTCCATCCTCCCCAACCCAGCCGGGACTAGCAGCTGAGCCCGGCGGAGGGTAGGAGCCACCAGCCGTGTCTTCCCCAGTCCTACCTCCGCCCCACAGTGATTTACCTCTCTGCCGGCTGCCCTGGGCACCCAAAACATACGGCTGGGGAGGGCCACATGACTGCTTTTGTGGCTTCCCTTTGCTTCCCCGTCAGAAAGTAATTTTTCTGCAGGGAAACAAAGAAATCTGTGGTGAACATAAATTCTACACATGCGTGCGCAGAATTCCCCCAGGAGTAACATAAGATTGACTTTTGAGGATGACAGCTCCATTGTTTCAGGGGAATGTAGCTGCCTTGGGGGATGAAGATCTGTGTAAAGTAATAAATTTTGACTTATTTCATGAGTGGTTTTGAATGTCGAAATCACAACCTTGATTTCAACCCACCATATGAAAAGGAGCCAAAGAAGAAGTGTGAATCACACATTATTTCCTGCCTTTTTAAAATACTTCTATCTTTCTTGGGGGAAGGGGGATTGTCATATGTGGGGGTGACAAAGTAAGAATTATAATTATACTAGTTCATATTTTACTTTTTATGACATCTACTGTTGGATTAGTACCTTTCACCAAGGATCCAGAAGCACTTTATATAATATTAAGATTTGCAACATCCCTGTAATGTTGAGAAGAAATACAGAACCCACTTCACTTAACCACCAGAAAGCAAACATCTTTTGGATTAAACGCAGTAGACTATAATATTTTTGAATGTCACAAACAATGAACAAGATATATATACAGATTATGTATTTAAAATGTATAATAATTGGTGGTATCCCTTTAAACCATCCTGACACGATAAAGTATGTGAGAATGATTGGCATATTTTGAAATCAGGAAACCTAAGCAATAATATTTCTTGTTATCTGCACAGAAATATATTGTGAAAAGGCAACATAAATGCAC
The DNA here is from genome assembly GCF_002925995.2 of Terrapene triunguis. Lineage (NCBI taxonomy): Eukaryota > Metazoa > Chordata > Testudines > Emydidae > Terrapene > Terrapene triunguis. The sequence continues at coordinate 2,931,527 of NW_020664757.1, read as the reverse complement.
TGGGTAATTTCTCAAAAAAAATAAAATTCAAGTTCGTTTTTTATTTCCACCAGTAAGGCAAGTGATTTATCTATTTTACACATGCTCATTTAAAATTAATTTAATACTGTTGTAAGTATTTGGATTAAAAACCTCAAAGACTTCTCTTCATCCATAAAATACTGAATAGTCAATGGCAATGCAAGCTCCCCTTCACTGTCCTGCCCAAGTGCCTCAACTCTGTCCTGGATAACTGACATGACAGGGAGTTTATTTTGTAGCCCAATCAATACTTCACCTATCCAGCAAGACCGCCAAAAAGGCTAAAAACAAACTTGTTTGTTTGCTTTTGTGATGTAAATAGTATCCACTAAAGGACTGACAACCCCATCCATGCAAAAACCACGAGTTAGGCCCCCAGAAATCATGTGACCATCCGGAGATTCTAAAATTAATACATTGTGGGTTGTTCTTATTTGTTTTCTGATTTTTGAGCCTTTGGGGTTTGTTTTCAAGATTTCCTCTGCAGCTCTGACAGCTAGAAACTTACAGGTTTAAAAATAAATTAACACAGAGATTCTCACCTAATCAAATCAGTTGGAGCTTTAAGAATAACACTAAATATTGTGGGACTCTTAACAAAATTGTGAGAGTTAGTAACACTTCACTATGAATTGAACTGAGACATCATTTGTAACAAACCAATAGTGTGAGTGTAATATCATATATGTTGGAACATACAATTCAAAAATTTCACTGTGTTGGTAATAAACCATACATATGCCCATAAAGGATGACAAAATACAACATGACTTATGTAACTAATCAATAAAACACAATTTTCAAGTTGCCTATTTCATTTTAATACTCATTTTGCAGTCACCTATATATTTAATACTCAGTGTGAACTGTGACTATTACACTTATAAAACTTGAAATTCACTTTAAGCTCAAATATTCATCTAAAGTTTGCTTTTCACAGATATTCACAGTAGTAAATCTCAAAAGCCTTAATATTCACAGAATCCAAATGTGAAAGTTAAATTCACTTTCATATTCAAATGAAGATTTGCAATTAAGATTTGCAGTTTTCCACTATATGCTCAGCTCTGCCCTTAACTTTCCAATTCTCCAAGGCAATGGAAATCTTGGTGCAAATATTAATACCAACCCAGAAAGTCTATTTTTTATTCAGCTTTCTTACTAAGAAGAACAAACACCAATTTGAATTTTCTTTAACAAAATGCCCTTTGCGTTCATTTTATTTTCCACTACATAGGCTATTAAGAGACTTCTAAATTAAATCAGACACGTAATTGAACTGGAATCAGTGTCACAAAATCATGTTAGAATACAGATTTGCAACAATCCAGTTAGTACAAATTTGCTATTTAATCCTATTAAGACATGTTTCTTTTTGACTGACTGACATTAGATAGATCTTACTGCAAGGAGCAGAGCAACTGAAGCACATTTCTGACCTCAAGTGGACAATTTGTTTGTTTCTGAATAGTAATCCAATATTGCACAGTTTACAGTGATAATCTATTAGGGCTTGTTTTCAGGCGGACAGCTTGTATATATAAACAAAGAAAGATCCAATTCATGCTTATAGTGAGCCAACTTTATTTTACTAGTGATAAAGGCATATAATTAATGTGTCTAAATATGTAGGCTTTCAACTGTAATCTCATTTGGAGAATAAATATGCTGTCATAGGGAAATAGGGTCTTTTGGAGTTGTTTGTCAAACCTGGATTAGAGAGCTTGTAATTTGACAACTGCGGGTTTATTTACAAAATTCAGCCAATGTACTTGCTGGCATGGATGTTAAATTAAGTTGTCATTTCAGATTAGTAATCTAAGATGATCCAATAACGTTTTAATAACTAAAACATCACAAACTTGAAATCTAGTGAATTAAAAAAGGCTAAAATGCTTTCCCTGAGCCCTCTGCAAATATATATGGCTTTACAATCAAATTTTTCTATTTTCTTTTTATACATGAAATCTCTCTCCTGTTGCCTAACTCACCCAAATAGGGGAACGTGGCAGACTATATACAAAGTAATAAGCAGAAAAAGTATTGTTTTTCCTCTAATCACTTTCATTTTAGTAACTGCCAGTATTGATTGTAAGAATCGTAGGTAAATATTTTCAGACAGATATGGGATATTTAAAAGGGCTGTGTCCCTTTAAGAATCTGAAACTGCAAGGTAGGAATGTGCTTGAAGCAGCAAACCTGTAGATCTTGAACAGGGGATCTCAGTTCCTGCTTCCAAGGCAGTATGGCTCAGATCAAGCTTTGCCCATGATTTTCTCTTCTGGTTGTTGCTCCGTAACTGCCCCTCACCATTGGGGCAGAATCTACTTCAGATAATGTTAATACGTGAGGATTAACTGAGGCAGGGACTTCCCACAAAGTCAAGGGGATGGTGAGAAAACAATGCTGGTGAGCAGTAGTGTGACTGTCCCCACTATCCTTGCCCCCATGGAGAAGCATCTGCATATTGAAGGGAAGTGCCTCAGCAGAAGAATGCTTTAAAAGGAAATTAAACAATAGATCCCAAATCTCCTTAGCAGAGGCAGTTTGCAAAAGGCTATGTCTGAGGTTAAGAGGAAATATAAAAGTGATGGACTATAGTAGGAATTTCACATGGGTAGTTACATCTGGGCTCCATATGTTGCACTGTTTTCTGGTTCACTTCCGCGTGTAATTTAAGATGTGTGTTTAAATCTATAAAGCCCTACATCATGCCTGGAGTGGAGACCTAACTACTTTAGGTCCTAATCCTGCAAACATCTTATTTCCATGCTTAAATTTACATGTGAGTAGTCCCATTTACTTCAATTACGCTGAATATGTGCACAAAATTAAGTATGTGCAAGTTTGAATTACCAGGGCCTTACAGACTGCTTTTCCCCACAGTATGCACCCACCCAAGAGCAGAGTTCAGCCCACGCATTCTCAGTTAACAGTCCCAAGATTTAAAACTCAGAGGCTGGCGGCAATGTATTTTTGGTGAACAATCCATAACTCTGGAACTAACTTCCCTTGTCTGCCAGAGCCTGAATTTAATGACCTTCAGGAGCCCCTAATTGTTTATCCATGCCCTTGCCTGAGTAAGGGTTTGAATGGGAGGTACTTTTTGTCTAACTGATTTGGCTAGAGACAAAAAGAAAAGAAATAAGAATGGTGGGGAGAAATAGGAGGGCATTGGGAAAGGGGGCACACTCAGAGCCCCTGGCATGGGCTAGTTCATTTTTCATCCTTTATGTTGGTGGTTTACTTTTAGCATTTCACTTACTTTGAAAAATGAAACTATTCTAATTAGTTTATGGTAAATTTCTCACCTTGGTTCTTACGCTCTAACATAAATCAAAACGCTGTGTTTGATTTACAGTTCTGACAGAGGAAAGTTTAAATACTTCTTTAAAAAAATTCCCAGGCCAGGGAGGGCAGGGCAAAAACTTACTGAAAACACTTTTGGAAAATTTTGTAATATTTTGCATCAAAACTACTTGGCTTGTCAGTTAAAGAGAAACTATTAATAGAATAGAAAAAAAGATTTGTTAGTAAATATTCTAAAGGGTTGATCTTTTTAAACTTTTTAAAAATGATTATTAATAGGAAGACTGCCAACAAATTAGAGTATTCTTTTGGGAGAGAACATGGTCTTGTAGTTAGGATAGAACAAAAAGGCAGGAGTCCTACCTCCTATTTCTAGCTTTGCCACTAATTTATTTTGTGATGCTGGGCAAGTCATGGGGTCACATGTTGAAGATACAAAGTAATAAATACATTTTACTTTTTACTCAGGCAAAGCTCCTGTTCAGTCACATAGTGTTCAGCTGTTTCCCCAGACTGTGCCTCAGTTTCTCCATTGAAGGTGGGTATAAATAATCCCTTTCTACCCACCAAGCCTATTGTGAGGTCAAATTAACTAAGTGATTGTAAAACACTTAGAGATCCTCTGGTAAAAAGTGCTGTAAAAGAATTTCAAGAGCATTACACAATTATTCAAAATATCTAGAAGTATTACATAAGATACCCAATCATATAAAAGATAACTTAGTTTCACTGATTGTGTTTAAATATATGCAAAATACATCTAAATAAAACCCTAGAGAATCCCCCAAAACTGGACCTTCTCCTCTATCTTTTAGCAGGATAACTAAGGTTAATAAAACAGAATAACAAACACATTTTAATATAAAAAGAAATTTGCCAAACAATATATGAAACAATAAGTGAAGAGATAGAAATATAATATTTAAACTTTATACTAATATTTGAGGCATAGAACACTTACCGCACATTGAGCTAACAAGGAAGAGCTACTCATAATTCTACAAAATTTCCTTTGCTTGGGGCTGTTCCTGCAATATTTATTACTCCTTTTTCCTTACAGCAGAACTCAGCCCTTTAATCCTCATTCAGACCTTTGCAAGTGAGACTAAACCCAGTTGCATGCACTCTAAGTATCCAATTTACTTTGATTTTCTCTTTCCCACACTCATGCAGTGACATACCTAGCAGCCAGCCTTTGTATCAGTGAACACAATACTTTCTTTGTATGATAGTGTAATTTTTCATATTTTCTTTCAAAAAACAAATTTTCATGATGAGTTTTTACGTTCATCCTTTCTTGTATATTTTCCCATTATCCTATCCTCTTTTTAAAGATTTCTGTATTAAGATTTTTTTTCTCTCACTTGAAAATGGTAAATAAATGTTATGCAACAGACAAATAACTTTGCAAAGGTACTCATTAGTCCAGTCAGAGACAGGATACTGGACTAGGTAGACCTCAAGCCTGATCCACTATGGCAATTCCTATGTTCCTATTATTTCTCCATTTTAAAGACGGGGAAAGTGAGGCAAGAGAGGTTGAATTATTTACCCAAGATCACACAGAGAGCCAATGACAGAGCAAGGAATACAATCCACATATTATAATTCTCAGTCTCATGCCCTGTCCAATAGACTGTATTTCTCCCCACCTCACAATTGGGACTACGCAGCTGGATTTCAGTGGGGCTCCAGGCAGGCACAGGAATTCACCTGCACAATGCTGATTGCAGGGTCAGCTTTGTGCATGTGCCGCCTCTATTAACAGCCTGCAGGAACTCCAAAAACAACATGCGCAGAGATGAAAACCAGTGAGAATTATTAGAAATTTTAAAATGTAGAATACACAGAAAACAAAGGTGTCTGTTTTATATCTACACACACTAAAATGAATACACCTGAATTTCGGGGAAATGCAGATCCAGATCAGAGCTTTGCAATTCAGGTCTCATCTTTGATACACAGCTCAATGTTCAAAATTGTACATCTGATGAACTGAAAAATCATCATACTATGTAGCTTCTGTGGTGCAGATCACACAGCAAGCAGATCACACAGCATGTAGGCTTTCTGTGCAGCTTATCATTCATGATAATGGGATTTCTCACTTGCATCAGTGCCTACTGATGTTTGTTCAGCAATATTTTTATCTAAAAATATCACCTTGTACGGGGAGAAAGGTTTATGAATAATACTAGAGAAAGGAAGAAACTATCATGAAAGGGCAATCTTCGGCTGCTAATAAAGGAACATGAAAGGCGACCCACTCAATAAAACAATCTAGGTGAAATTCAGCTCACCCCCAAAACCTTGAGTGATTGAGCTTTATGTGGATGAAGTGCATGGAGGCTGCAAGCAAAATCCCTTAGCAGCCACTGCTCCAGTCTATCTGTTGAAATAACACCTACAGCCCATCTGTGCCAATTGTGTGGGGCTATGGGGACTTGTCAATACTTGGGATTTTACCCATTGGTGACCAGCCATTGATGCAGGTGAACCTGTGCAAATCCCTATTATAGACAGGCTGCTGCTATAAATCACAATTTATACTGGTGCAGCTACAGTGACGGCTGGCCACCAATGGGTGAAATCCCCAGTGTATGCCATGGATTAGCCTGACTACATTGGATATTTGCACAAATGCAGTTGTACTAGTAGCTGGCCACCAATGGCTATAACCAGGGCAAATCCCCGTATCTGAATAATCACAGATTCTCTGACTTTTTCTCTTATCTGTCACCATTACTATACATGGGGTCAGCAGAGATCCTCTCTATGATGTACATGCATTATGGAACTCACTTATACAGCTAATTAATTGGCAGATGCTCCCACACTGCCCCATTATTGTGCATTAGTGAGGTGGAGGCCTTCTAAGGCATATCCACATTAAGGTGTATTTCACCTACGCACTAATCTACTGGTTAAAAAAAGGCAGTTCTTTATGCCTTTATTTTATCATAGATATTTCCCAAAACAACTTTTTGTGGTTGTTTTTTTAAAATGCTTATTACTCACTCATTCATAATAGGTTTCACCTCAAGCAATTTAACCTACTTCTGGAGGTATTGAGCTCCTTGTGATAAAGCAGGAATATATTTTAATGGTAGCAAGGTTTCAGTGAAATACCCATGACAGCTACCTATTGAAAAGCAGAAGTTAATACACTATTACACAGTGAATTCAACAGAAGTTAAAAGAATGCAGTGAAATACTTTTGTAAGCATTGTTTTAAATCCGCATAGCATTGGACGAGGAAGGCAAGGGCCTCCAGGGAAGAAGAGGAGAAAAGAGGGGCCTAAGAGGGAACTGAACTGTAGTACCTCATGCTTTGTCTACTGATGGTTTCTGTAGAGCCCAAGGGCTGGTCTACACTAGTAAGTTAGGTTGACATAACTATGTCGCTCACGGGTGTGAAAAACCCAGAGAGACATAGTTAAGCCAATTTAGGGCTTGTCTACACTGCGAAGTTGTCGACAAAACTTTTGTCTTTCACGGGTACTTAAAAAAGCCCCCCCCCCCCTCCCGTGAAAGACAAAAGTTTTGCTGATGCAAGTGGCAGTGTGAACGTGGCTTTGTGTACTGACAAAGTGCTGACAAAGTACCGAAAAAGAGTGTTTACACACGCTGACTTTTAGCGACAAACAGCCTTGTCGCTAAAAGCTGCGTGGTGTAGACAAGCCCTTAAGCACCAGTGTTGACAGCGCTAGATTGATAGAAAAATTATTTCATTGACCTAGGTACTACGTTTACTACACCGCTGTGGTAAGTGTCTACACTACAGCAGCGCAGTTGTAGCTGTGCCACTGTAGAGTTTCTAGTGTGGACATACCCCAGGGGAACAAAAGAGGATGGGGGGAAATTGAGTACATCGTTCGTCTCCTTGGATACATAGGTTGGAAACACAGGCACCGGCTTTTTCCTTTGCCCGGGGGTGCTCAACCCCCGCTCAGCCCCAGGCCCTGCCCCCACTGAACTCCACTCCTTCCCCCAAACTCCCATCCTTGCCCCGCCTCTTTCCACCCCTGCTCTGCCCCAGGCCCCATCCCCACTCCACCCTTTCCCCCAAGCCCTTACCCCTGCCCCTTCCTGCCCAGTTCCATCCCCTCCCCCGAGCTCACCCTGTCCCCACTCCTCCCCCCAGAGCCGGCTTTAGGAAGTGCGGGGCCTGATTCGAATACCCGGCGGCAGTCCGGGTCTTCTGCGGCACGTCGGCGGCGGGTCCTTCACTCACTCCGGGTCTTCCACGGCACTGAAGAACCTGCCACCGAAATGCTGCTGAAGACCCAGAGCAAGTGAAGGACCCGCCACCGACGTGCCACCGAAGACCCGGACCGCCACCGGGTGAGTAAAAAAATTAAAAAGACGCCTAAGTTAAGCGCTTTTCTTTAGGGCGCGGGGCCCTCTTAGGCACGGGGCCCGATTCGGGGGAATCAGCCTAAAGCCGGCCCTGCCTCCCCCTCCCTCCCAGCACCTCCTGCATGCTGTGGAACAGCTGATCGCAGCAGGCGGGAGGTGCTGGGAGGGAGGGGGAGGAGTTGATTGGCGGGGCTGCTGGTGGGCAGGAGGTGCTGAGGGGATGGAGGGAGCTGGCTGGCGATGGGTGCTAAGCACCTGCTAATTTTTTTCTGCGGATGCTCAAGCCCTGAAGCACCCACGAAGTTGGTGGCTATAGTTGGAAAAACAACTGCAGCTGCTTCGTTCTGCAGTTCTTTGGCAGGCCTTGGGTTGTGCCTGCCACTTGCTCTCTCTTGTGTTTGAATTTAGTACATTAATATGTTATGCATTAAAAGGTGTCACCCATCAGCATAACAGAGTTCATACATTCAAACATTTTCTGCTCCTCATGTGCCCACTTTTCTACATTGGATCTATATTCTGTTGGACCGTGGACCCAGATCCATAGATCAATGGGATTTATGCTTAATCTGCCACCATGTAGACCAATCTTGCATCCGACGAAGTGGGTATTCGCTCATGAAAACTCATGCTCCAATAGGTCTGTTAGTCTATAAGGTGCCACAGGACTCTTTGCTGCTTTTACAGATCCAGACTAACACAGCTACCCCTCTGATACTTGATCTTGGGGAGTTTCCTTATAACTCAGTCTGAACCCAACTCCATATTTTAGTACCTTTTTAGAAGCTTAAAACAATTTCTTTAATTGTTTTTTTCCTTCCTCCATTTGTCAAGCATTGATGTTTATTTGCTTCTGTTATGGATCACAAATCCACCATAACTTGAAGCCCAATCCTCCGACTGAAATCAAAAGGAGTTTTGCCATCCAGTGGAAACAGGAGCTGTATTTCCTTTTTCTCACGATAAGTCAAGGTTTCTCCACCTGAGGAGTGTCATGAAAGGCTATCATGGGGGTCATAAGGCACTGAAAATTTTATTACAAGCTAAAGCAAAGAAAAATCTCACTTCCCACATACCCTTACACACTTCAAGATCAAGTATTCTCTGTCAATCGTTTAAAACACTTACACAAATAAATTATATAGGGTTATAATTATTATCATTAATATATTTTTACTCTTAGTTTTATAGTAAAGGTAAGAGTGTTGTGGAAATTTTTTACTTCAATAAGGGGTTGCCACTCTGAAGAGGTTGAGGAACACTGTTTTTTTTAATCTGAGCAGAACCTTTAGGATTGGTTTGAGTAATTAGCTTGTATTTTCTTTGTTAATTTGCTCTCTGCTTTTGTAGAAGAAAATTGAATGATGAGATGATTTAACAAGAAAAACAGTGTCAGGGAATCCAAACCTGTCTGGTCCAAAAGCATAAGTCTATACCACTTGAGCTACCACTGTCAGCAGTACAATGGTGTGTGACACACAGTTTAGCAGTTCCAGTTCCATCTACTAGGAAAGTGATACACCCACTCAAATCTGTTGGTTAAGGCCATGATCCAGGGATCAGGAAAGAGGGTTCAATTCCCTCCTGAATATTGGGCAAGCCATTTAGTCTCTGTGTCTCAGTTCTCCATCTGTAAAATAGGAATATTTCCCTACCTCAGGAGGAAGCTGTGAGGATTCATTAATTAATATGAAGTGCTCAGACACTATGGGAGTCGTACAGGTTGATATACTAATTTTATTTTTAATTTCTCAGTGATAAAGTGGTGGTTTTTTTGTTTTTTTGTTTTTAAAAAGGGGGAGATTGGAAGTCAATGGAAGTTATGTCATTGACTTAGGCTATGGCTACACTTGCAGATGTAGAGCACTGGGAGTTAAACCAGCCCTTGCAGACAGCAGCAGGGAAAGCGCTGCCGTGTGTTCACATTGTCAGCTGCAAGCGCAGTGGCATAGCCACATTAGCAGCTCTTGTAACACCGCAGAAAGCAGTGCATTGTGGTAGCTATCCCAGTGTGCAAGTGGAGTGTGACCGGGAGTGTGTTGTGTGTATGTGGGGGGAGAGACAGTGTGTTTTGGGGGGCAGAGAGTGTGTCAGCATGCTGTCTTGTAAGTTCAGACAGCAGCAGGGGGAAACCCCCGACGTCAGCCCCCACCCCACACTCCCTGCCTCTCTCTCTCACACACAAGCACAAACAGCTGCCTCGGCAGCAGCAGCATTCCACAGTAGTGGTTTGCTTTGTGCCCCAGAGCAGACAAGCATGCCAGCTGTCAGAAACGGAGCTTTGAAAGGGGATATCCCCATGCCTGCAGCCGAGTTCAAAACAATGACCAGAGTGGCCACTTGACTTCAAGGGGTTATGGGACGTTTCCGGAGGCCAATCATGGTGCAGTAATGCAACACGTCGTCCACACTGACACCCCGGAGTTTCAGCCAGGGCACAGCAAGCTTTATGCTTCTCGTGGAGGTGGATTACCAGGGGCACTCCAGCTGCAGAGTTCAGGCATTCTAAGTGCCTTGCCAGTGTGGACACCTCAGGAGTTAGGGCGCCCGGGGCTGATTTAATGCGCTCTAACTTGCAAGTGTAGCCAAGCCCTTAATGGGGCCAGGATTTCACCTTTAGAATCTGGAAGATTCCTCATTAGATCTCAATTTAAAATAGGTCAAATTGGGGGCCTACAATTCCATCTTTTTGGAGAGTATAAAATACTTTCAGACACTACCATTTACCAAAGGTTGTGGTGGATTCTCTATCACAGGCAATTTTTAAAACAAGATGGGATGTTTCTCTAAAAGCTCTGCTCTAGGGATTAGTTTGAGGAAGTTCTATGGCCTGTGCTATACAGGAGGTCAGACTAGATGATCACAACCATCCCTTCTAGCCTTGGAATCTATGAATCTACAGCTCTCAACAAGTGTGTGTTGGGCACTTGCATTCTGGGAATTTTTCCAAAATGTTATCTTCACAAACAGCTTTAAAAAAACTGGTCAGAGTTATAAATAGCCTTTACTTTGCTGCATGCTTTTTAGCTTGTGCCCAGGAATACATAGCAAGAAGGGGTACGGTGTTTCCAAAGTGTTTTCAAATTCTCTACACAGGAGAAGTAGAAAAATTACATTGAAACTTTGATCTCTACATGAGTGTAACAAACTTCCTCTTTGTACTGTAACTACATGAATTTATAAATAAGGCCCATTATTGGCTAAGGGAGGTTCATGCTATTCTCAGAGACCTGGTGATTACGATAAGCTTTCTTGCTGCAGTATTTTCTGGTGGAAAGTTGAACACTCATTTTTGACAATGAGACCCTTACCTTGCTCCAATGACAGGATCATCTCTTTCAGTATGAAGAGTATTAACAAAAGTGTGTATTGCAATAACTGCCCACGAAGTATTTTCCAAAGGTTCATAGATTTTGTGATATATGAGCCAACATTTTTCGGCCATGTCAAAGGCAATTGTATTAACAGAACAAAAGAGTTTGAAATGTTCAAACCAAAGCATTTTTGAATCCTAGGATGGAATACAATAGCCTACACCTTATTTGTTAAATAAAGGAAAAGCTAGTTTCCGCCATACCAAGGGCCTGTAACTCACAACCAGCTTGATGGAGTTTTTAAATTAGTGCCTTCTGGCCTGTTTGCATCAGCGTAGCCATCACAAAGGGGTTGTAAAGCATCCTGACACAGGCTTCTCTGCCAGGTGGATAGCCAGCTCTGTTAGCTGTGCACCCCACGCCCTGGTGCAAGAGGCCTTCTAGGAGCATGGTGATAGGGATAGGAAGGAGCCTGGGCAGGGGGTACCTATGCTCCGTCTATTCTGCTACAGTCAATAGGGGCCATTTCAGAAGGGGTGCAAGTTAGAGCAGTCCATGAGGGCTGAATTGATCCCCCAAATAAGGGAGGCATATTGCATGCTCTCTCAGTTCCCACACCAGGACCTGCACTGGATGAGGGGATGAAATTGGGCCTCTGTGCCTCAGTGTCACTGTTTGTAGAGTGTTAATGATGACACATCCCCTACATCCCTGGGGTGTTGTGAGGTTTAATTCATTAATATCTCTAAAGTGCTTTGAGACACTCTGATGGAAAGTCCTGTGACAGTGCAAAGCTGAGATTCTTCATGCAATCTATTAATTGCAGCATCTGGGGCTTTAAGGAAAAGCACCAAATACCACAAGACTTGTAATAAATTTGTGAGAGTTGGTAACTTTTTTTACTGAACAAACTAGAGCAGCTCAATTTCATCCTATCTGAATCATACCTATCCTTAGGGTGACCAGATGTCCCGTTTTTTGGGACTTTTTCTTATATAGGCACCTATTACCCCCCACCCCCTGACCCATTTTTTCCACAGTTGCTATCTGATCACCCTACCTATCCTTCTCCTTCAAATGGCATGAATATGGATGCCCCTGGGGTAGTCTGAACAGCATATGTGCTAGTTATGCTGCATTTTTTCTAACCTCATACAGAAGAAGAAACCATGCAGACTGAGTATAGGGTTGTATTCAGCCTTCCCTACTTCCTGTTCTGAAGGCTAAAATACATAGTGCTACATGCAAAAATAGCTGCATCCAGGATGCAAGACATATTGTGGTTGAAACACATAACTAGCTGTGATGCCAAGTTGTGTACTAGTATTTCATTTTTTTTTTTTTTTTAAGGTAAGTTTCTGGCCCTCATAGCTGAAGAGAAATTTTGAAAACATGAAGTGAAGACAGACTGAAGAATCAGAAATCAGAACACAAATAAAAATAATCCAAAATTATTTAAAAAAAACAAAGATTTTTATGCTATCACTAATATTCTTGTCTGACTCATGATTTCTTGAATACTTGAGGCTGGCAATACTGCATAATGCCTTGCGGTAGCTGGGATGGTGAGCAGGGAAAGCAAGGGTTAAAGGAGGCTTTGTAGGGGAAGCTGAAGAAAAATGAAAAGGCAAAGAGAAAGCAGTACAAATTAACATACCTTGTAGCATCCCTGAACAACTAGTACTATACCACTAGAACAGATTCATCTGCAAGGGATATCAGCTTTGCCTTTTTGTCCCCTCAGCTGAGCATTGACAGAAAGAGTCAGGGCTGAATCTAATTTGCATAAAATGAAGGCAATTGGATCCAGATGAAGCATTGCACTGGGGACATTAGTCTGGGGCCACTCCTCAATATTAAAATAAAAAGAGGAGAGGTCGCAATTTGGCAACCCCATAAAAATGTGCTCACTTTGCAAGACCTGTTCTCTAATCACCTCAACAGTAGGACACTTTGAAATGCTGGTCTCTCTCCCTATCTCTCTCCATTTTAAAGCAAAGGTGAAAGCATCAACTAGGGAATATTGCCAGTTTCTTTAATTCCCTGCCTCCTCTCACACCACTAGAAGGCTTTCACATTTAGTCTCCAGTCCACTATTCTCGCCCCTCCCATCATCTTCCTAGTTAAAAAAATGAAACAAAAATCCAAGCATACCTTGCTGAAGTGATGAGGCCAGAAGCAGAGGCAGTAGATCAGGTGGCCAGCTTTGGTATATCCCAAAAGACTAGCTCCTATCTAATGGCTTTAGAAATGGGGGTCTCTCTTCAGAGATAATACACTTAAGTTACATTGACTTCAGCTGAGTTATTTCCTATGTACACCGGTGGAACAAATTCTGCTAAGGACGTTCTCTGAATTAACTCCATGAACTTCAATAGTTATTACAGATTTACACCAATGTAAACATAGGTGTTGGAACTAGAAGTGCTGGGGGTGCTGCCACATTGCCTTGACTTGAAGTGGTTTCCATCCATGAGTGGCAGATGAAATCCCTCTTTGGGAAGGCTAGCCCTTGGACCCCACCCCTTCCGCCCGAGGCCCCGCCCCTTTCACACCCACCCTCACCCACCAGAGCCCAGAGCCCCCTCTAACGTGGCCAGAGGAGCCTCGGATGACCCGACCCAACCCTTTCCTTCTGGCCAGCCAGAGCACTTGCCTGACCCCCGGCCCGAGCACCAGTCCGGGCCATTGGCCCGAGCCACCCTGGTCCGGGCCAAGCCCCAAGCTCCAGGCCACTGTCTGGAGCTGAGCCCCCACCGGCTTTCGGGGAGAGAGTGGTGAGGAGGACGTGGTGAGCAGCAGGGGTGGGAGGGTATTGCATGGGAGGGGGGTGAGGAGAGATGTGGCAGGCGGGGGGGGGGGGCCTTCAGGGGGGGGGGGTGGAGTGGACTTACCAGGCAGCAGCTGCGGCAGTTGGTGGGGGCCTCAGGGAAGGGGTGGAGCAGGGAGGGGAAGAGGCAGAAAGCAGGCGGGGCCCACCATATCCCGGGCATTTGGCAGCAGGTCAGTGGCAGATGCACCAAGGGAGGCTTAGCCTCCCCTGCCCTATTATACCTGTCACCCATTTCCATCATATACATGATTTACAATTTGGTTCAATGGCTCCCAGCACCCTCACTATACAAATCGTTCCAGCACCCCTGAGTGTAAAGGAGAGCAGACTTTGGCCTCTTGAAGTTACATTGGCATAAAACCACATTGAGAGAGATCTGATTCAGGCCCAAATATCATATATGTGTACCTGTACTCACTAATTTCTCCAAGGTATTTTTCATGCCTAGTTTTATTATTGCTTGCGAAAGATTTTGTTTATTTAAAGGAGAATGGAAAAATGTATTAAAGAGATATGACTATCAAAATTGTAAATCATGTTGGTGACATCTGGACTCAGTTCACTCAACAAAATATAGCCTTGTATTTCAACACCTGCTATCATAGCCTTTCTGTAGCATTATACTGGATAAAATAATCATAAAGAAGAAGCCTCATTGATAGGGCCCTACTAAATTCACAGTCCATTTTGGTCAATTTCATGGTCATAGGATTTTAAAAATCGTAAATTTCATTATTTCAGTTATTTAAATCTGAAATTTCATGGTGTTGTAATTGTAAGGGTGCTGACCCAAAAAGGAGTTGTGGGGGTGGGGGTCGCAAGTTTGTTGTAGGAGGGGTTGTGGTACTGCTACCCTTATTTCTGCGCTGGTGCTGGCAGCGGCACTGCCTTCAGAACTGGGTGACCGGAGAGCAGAGGCTGCTGGCTGGGAGCTCAGCTCTGAAGGCAGAGCTGCCGCCAGCAGCAGCACAGAAGTGAGGGTGGCATGGTATGGTATTGCCACCCTTACTTCTGTGCTGTTGCTGGCAGGGCATCGCCTTCAGGGCTGGGCACCCGGCCAACAGCCACTGCTTTCCAGCCACCCAGCTCTGAAGGCAGTGCAGAAGGGTGGCAATACCGCGACCCCCATAAAATAACCTTACAACCCCCCTGCAACTCCCTTTTGGGTCAGGACCCCTAATTTGAGAAACTCTGGTCTCCCCTGTGAAATCTGTATAGTATAGGGTAAAAGCACACAAAAGACCAGATTTCATGGGGGGAGACCAGATTGCACGGTCCCTGATGCGTTTTTCATGGCTGTCAATGTGGTAAGGGCCCTACTCATTGATGTTCAGTTACCACAATAGCTGTCCAAGTGACTATTAGAATGGGGTTTTATTGTAATCTTGTGGTGGTCCTTCTTGGGCATGAAGCAATTACAAAACATTTTGATGGCCTAACATTTTTCATTTTTGTTACAAAAACAAAAGAGAAGGTTACTCACCTTGCAGTAACTGAGGTGCTTTGAGATGTGTCTCCCTGTGGGTGCTCCACTCCAGGTGACGGTGCGTCCTGGCGCCATTGATCAGAGATCTTCGGTAGCAGTGCCTGGTCGGGACGCACACGCCCAGCTGTTGTCTCAAGGCATCATTAGGGTCTGTCTGTGCACGCGCGTCCCGCACCCCCTCAGTTCCTTCTCTACTGTAGAGTCATCTGATTCATACTCCAAAGTAGAGGGGAGGAGGGTGGATAGTGGAGCACCCACAGGGACACACATCTCGAAGAACCTCAGTTACTGCAAGATGAGTAACCTTTTCTTCTTCAAGTGCTGTCCCTGTGGGTGCTCCACTCCAGGTGAATGTGAAGCAGTACTCACTATGGTTGGTGGGACTTTGGAGTTGCATCACTGATAACGGTAGACAGTACTGCGTGGCCTACTATGGTGTCTGTCATAGTGTCCTGTGTGATAGCGTAATGTTTGGCGAACGTGTGGTCTGATGCCCATGTGGCCGCCTTGCATATGTCGGTAATAGGTACGTTTTGCAGGAATGCAATGGATGTTGACATCGCTCTAGTAGGCTATGTCTACACTACAGAATTAGGTCGGATTTATAGAAGCCGGTTTTATAGAAACCGGTTGTATGCAGCCGATTGTGTGTGTCCTCACCTAAAATGCTCTAAGTGCATGAAGTCGGCGGACCGCGTCCACAGTACCGAGGCTAGCGTCGACTTCCGGCGCATTGCACTATGGTACCTATCCCACAGTTCCCGGAGCCTCCGGCGCCCATTGGAATTATGGGTTGAGATCGCAATGCCCGGATGATGCAAAGCAGTGCAGCGAGGGGTTCTGGGTACATTGCGTCAGGCCCCTCCCCCGCCGTCACAGCAACGGCAGACAATAGATTCGCGCCTTTTTACCTGGGTTACCTGTGCAGACAACATACCACGCCAAGCATTGAGCCCGCTCAGCTCAGCTTACCGTCACCATATCTCTTCCGGGTGCCGGCAAACGTGGGACTGCATTGCTAAACAGCAGCAGCAGCTTACTGCCTTTTGGCGGTAGACGGTGCAGCATGACTGGTAGCCTTCATTGGCGATCTGGGTGCTGGCAGCTGTGGGGCTGGCAGCCGTAGGGCTGCATTGCACCAGCCCCTTGCCTTTTGGTAGAAGATGGTTTATTACGACTGGTAACCGTCGTCGTCGTACTGCAGTGGCTGTCGATCATGGGCACCCGGGCAGACAATGATGGTTATCAGTCATAGTATGCTATTTTCTGCCAGGCGCCCTGCTGGCTCATTGCACGTTAGCAGAGTCGTAGTATGCTATTTTCTGCCAAGTGCCCAGTATTGTCTGCTAAGCACCCAGAAGAGGCCGATGGTGATCTGGGTGCTGGCAGACATGGGGCTGGCAGACGTGGGGCTAGATTGCTACACAGCAGCAACCCCTTGCCTTTTGGGCAGAAGATAGTATATTACGACTGGTATCCATCGTTGTCACACTGCAGTGGGTATCATATTGTGCAGTAGACCTGAAGGCTTACTGCCAAGCGCCCAGTATTTGCTGCCAAGCACCCAGAAAATGCCAAGGGCTATCAGTCATGCTGCGCCGTCGTCTTAAGATGTAAAAAATAGATTTATTCTCCATTCATTTGCTTCCCCCCTCCCTCCTGCTAAACCCAGGCTTTTGAGTTCAATCTTTGGGGGGGGGCATTCTGTGTGACACTTGTTTGTGTTTCTCCCTGATGCAAACCCACCTTTCTTGATTTTAATTCCCTGTACCTGTACGCCATGTCGTCACTCGCCCCTCCCTCCCTCCCCCTCTCCCTCCCCTGGTCCGTCAGATATAAATTTTATTATAGAATATTTAAAAATAAACGGTACAAAAGATTTGAGGAGTCAGTTGTCGGTCATTGGGGGAACATACAGAGTATGGGGAGGATGTTGTTATGTCAGGGTTGGCAGCACACATAATACATATAGACTGTGATGTCTCGCCTTTTTTCAGACCACACGCCATAGCCAGCACTGGGATCATGGAGCCCGCTCAGATCACCGCGGCAATTATGAGCACTATGATCACCACGCCTATTGGAATAATGGGTTGAGATCGCAATGCCCGGATGATGCAAAGCAGTGCCGCGAGGGGTTCTGGGTACATTGCGTCAGGCCCCTCCCCCGCCGTCACAGCAACGGCAGACAATAGATTCGCGCCTTTTTACCTGGGTTACCTGTGCAGACAACATACCACGCCAAGCATTGAGCCCGCTCAGCTCAGCTCACCGTCACCATATCTCTTCCGGGTGCCGGCAAACGTGGAACTGCATTGCTAAACAGCAGCAGCAGCTTACTGCCTTTTGGCGGTAGACGGTGCAGCATGACTGGTAGCCTTCATTGGCGATCTGGGTGCTGGCAGCTGTGGGGCTGGCAGCCGTAGGGCTGCATTGCACCAGCCCCTTGCCTTTTGGTAGAAGATGGTATATTACGACTGGTATCCGTCGTCGTCGTACTGCAGCGGCTGTCAATCATGGGCACCCGGGCAGACAATGATGGTTATCAGTCGTAGTATGCTATTTTCTGCCAAGTGCCCAGTATTGTCTGCTAAGCACCCAGAAGAGGCCGATGGCGATCTGGGTGCTGGCAGACATGGGGCTGGCAGACGTGGGGCTAGATTGCTACACAGCAGCAACCCCTTGCCTTTTGGGCAGTAGATAGCATATTATGATTGGTATCCGTCGTTGTCATACTGGGTATCAGATGGTGCAATAGACCTGAAGGCTTACTGCCAAGCGCCCAGTATTTGCTGCCAAGCACCCAGAAAATGCCAAGGGCTATCAGTCATGCTGCACCGTCGTCTTAAGATGTAAAAAATAGATTTATTCTCCATTCATTTGCTTCCCCCCTCCCTCCTGCTAAACCCAGGCTTTTGAGTTCAATCTTTGGGGGGGGGGGCATTCTGTGTGACAGTTGTTTGTGTTTCCCTGATGCAAAGCCACCTTTCTTGATTTTAATTCCCTGTACCTGTACGCGGTGTCACTCGCCCCTCCCTCCCTCTCTCCCTCCCTCCCTTCTTCCCCTGGTCCGTCAGATACTACTTTCGCTCCTTTTTTCAGACCAGACGCCATAGCCAGCACTGGGATCATGGAGCCCGCTCAGATCACCGCGGCAATTCTGAGCACTATGAACACCACGCGCATTGTCCTGGAAAACATGCAGAGCCTCCTGGACATGCCAAAGCCAAACCAGGACCAGCTGAGGAGGAGGCGATTGCAGCGCGGCGACGATAGTGATGAGGAAATTGACATGGACCTCTCACAAGGCACAGGCCCCAGCAATGTGGAAATCTTGGTGTTACTGGGGCAGGTTCATGCCGTGGACCGCCGATTCTGGGCCCGGGAAACAAGCACAGAGTGGTGGGACCGCATCGTGTTGCAGGTCTGGGACGATGCCCAGTGGCTGCGAAACTTTCGCATGCGTAAGGGCACTTTCATGGAACTTTGTGACTTGCTTTCCCCTGCCCTGAAGCGCCAGAATACCAGGATGAGAGCAGCCCTCACAGTTGAGAAGCGAGTGGCGATAGCCCTGTGGAAGCTTGCAACGCCAGACAGCTACCGGTCAGTCGGGAATCAATTTGGAGTGGGCAAATCTACTGTGGGGGCTGCTGTGATCCAAGTTGCCAGGGCAATGAGAGACCTTGTGATATCAAGGGTAGTGACTCTGGGAAACGTGCAGACCATAGTGGATGGCTTTGCTGCAATGGGATTCCCAAACTGTGGTGGGGCCATAGACGGAACCCATATCCCTATCTTGGCACCGGCGCACCAAGCCGCCGACTACATAAACCGCAAGGGGTACTTTTCAATGCTGCTGCAAGCCCTGGTGGATCACAAGGGACGTTTCACCGACATCAACGTGGGCTGGCCGGGAAGGGTACATGATGCTCGCGTCTTCAGGCAGTCTCTTCTGTTTCGAAAGCTGGAGGAAGGGACTTTCTTCCCGGACCAGAAACTAACCATTGGGGATGTTGAAATGCCTATCGTGATCCTTGGGGACCCAGCCTACCCCTTAATGCCATGGCTCATGAAGCCGTACACAGGCAGCCTGGACAGTAGTCAGGACCTGTTCAACTACAGGCTGAGCAAGTGCCGAATGGTGGTGGAATGTGCATTTGGCCGTTTAAAAGCGCGCTGGCGCAGCTTACTGACTCGCTCAGACCTTAGCGAAAAGAATCTCCCCATTGTTATTGCTACTTGCTGTGCGCTCCACAATATATGTGAAAGTAAGGGGGAGACATTTATGGCGGGGTGGGAGGTTGAGGCAAATCGCCTGGCCGCTGATTACGCGCAGCCAGACACCAGGGCGGTTAGAGGAGCACAGCAGGGCGCGGTGCGCATCAGAGAAGCGTTGAAAACCAGTTTTGTGACTGGCCAGGCTACGGAGTGAAACTTCTGTTTGTTGCTCCTTGATGAAACCTCTGCCCCTACCCCACCACCCTGTTAACTCTACTTCCCTGCAAACCAACCACCCCACCCTCCCCTACTACCCTCCCCCCTTCGAGCACCACTTGCAGAGGCAATAAAGTCATTGTTGCTTCACATTCATGCATTCTTTATTACTTCAGCACACAACTAGGGGGATAATTGGAAAGGTAGCCCGGGATGGGTGGGGGAGGAGGGAAGGAAAAGGACACACTCCAATTTAAAACTTTAAAACTTATTGCACTGGAAATCATCTAGGGTGGAGTGAGTGGGTGGCCGAAGGCCCCCCCACCGTGTTCTTGGGCGTCTGGGTGAGGAGGCAATGGGACTTGGGGAGGAGGGCTGCTGGTTACAGAGGGGCTGTAGCGGCGGTCTCTGCTCCTGCTGCCTTTCCTGCAGCTCAACCATACGCAGGAGCATATCACTTTGATGCTCCAGCAGCCGGAGCATCGACTCTTGCTTTCTGATTACAAGTTGACGCCACCTCTCCTCTTCAGCCCGCGTTTCAGCACGCAACTTCTCCTCTTCAGCCCGCGATTCAGCACGCCACCTCTCCTCTCGCTCATATTGGGCTTTTTTAAAATCAGTCATTGACTGCCTCCACGCATTCAGCTGTGCTCTGTCAGCGTGGGAGGCAGTCTGAAGTTCAGTAAACATTTCGTCACGTGTCCTTCGCTTCCTTCTTCGAATATTCACTAGCCTCTGCGAAGGAGTAAGATTTGCAGCTGGTGGAGAAGGGAGAGGTTGTTAAAAAAGATACATTTTAGAGAACAATGGGTAGACTCTTTCACGTTAGATTTTTGCTGTTCACAACATCACACAGCACATGTGCTTTCGTTACAAGGTCGCATTTTTCCTCTTATATTGAGAGTCTCCTGGTTTGGTGTGAGAGATCACTCACGCAGTGCCAGGACACAGATTTCAGCTTGCAGGCAGCCATGGTAAGACATATAGTCTTTGGGCTTTTTTAACCTTCTTAACATGTGGGGATGGTTTCAAACAGTTCTGCCCTCATTTCCCATACCAAGCACCCGTGCCATTTAAAATGGGTTTGCAATGTAAAAGGAGGGGCTGCGATTTCAGGTTTAACATGCAGCACAAACCCAACTAACTCCCCTCCCCCTCACACCCAATTCTCTGGGATGGTCACTTCACCCCTCCCCCCCACCGCGTGGTTAACAGCGGGGAATATTTCTGTTCAGCAGACCAGGAAGGGGCACCTCTGAATGTCCCCTTAATAAAATTGCCCCATTTTAACCAGGTGACCGTGAATGATATCACTCTCCTGAGGATAACAAAGAGCGATAAGGAATGGATGTTGTCTGCATGCCAGCAAACACCGGGACCATACGCTGCCATGCTTTGTTATGCAATGATTCCAGACTACGTGCTACTGGCCTGGCGTGGTAAAGTGTCCTACCATGGCGGACGGGATAAGGCAGCCCTCCCCAGAAACCTTTTGCAAAGGCTTTGGGAGTACATGAAGGAGAGCTTTCTGGAGATGTCCCTGGAGGATTTCCGCTCCATCCCCATACACGTTAACAGACTTTTCCAGTAGCTGTACTGGCCGCGATTGCCAGGGCAAATTAATCATTAATCATTAAACACGCTTGTTTTTAAACCATGTGTAATATTTACAAAGGTACACTCACCAGAGGTCCCCTGTGTGCCCTCAGGGTCTTGGGTCAGTTCGGGGGTTACTGTTTCCAGGTCCAGGGTGACAAACATATCCTGGCTGTTGGGGTAACTGGTTTCTCCGCTTCCTTGCTGCTGTGAGCTATCTATGTTCTCTCCATCCTCATCTTCCTCGTCCGCCGAACCCGCTTCCCCGTTTGCAGAGAGGGACTCATAGAACACGCTTGGGCTAGTGGTGGCTGCACGCCCTAGAATGGCATGCAGCTCCGCGTAGTAGCGGCATGTTTGCGGCTCTGCCCCGGACCTTCCGTTTGCGTCTCTGACTTTGTGGTAGGCTTGCCTTAGCTCCTTAATTTTCACGCGGCACTGCCGCGCGTCCCTGTTATGGCCTCTGTCCTTCATGGCCTTGGAGATCTTTTCTAATGTTTTGCCGTTTCTTTTACTGTTTCGGAGTTCGGCGAGCACTGCTTCATCTCCCCAGATGGCGATCAGATCCTGTACCTCCCGTTCGGTCCAGGCTGGAGCTCTTCTGCGATCCTGGGACTGGGACTGGGACTCCATCATGGTTACCTGTGCTGATGGGCTCTGCATGGTCACCTGTGCTCTCCACGCTGAGCAAACAGGAAATGAAATTCAAACGTTCGCGGGGCTTTTCCTGTCTACCTGGCCAGTGCATCTGAGATGAGAGTGCTGTCCAGAGCGGTCACAATGAAGCACTGTGGGATAGCTCCCGGAGGCCAGTAATGTCGAATTCCGTCCACACTAACCCAATTCCGACCCCCTAAGGCCGATTTTATCGCTAATCCCCTTGTCGAGGTGGTGTTAGGAAACCGGTTTAAAGGGCCCTTTAAGTCGACAGAAAGGGCTTCGTAGTGTAAACGTGTCCAGGCTTAAGTCGATTTAACGCGGCTAAAGTCGACCTAAACTCGTAGTGTAGACCAGGCCTTATAGAGTGTGTTCTGATTCCCTCAGGGGGGTGAGCATTCTGGGTCTGGTAGCAGGACCTAATTCATTCGGATATCCACTTGGAGAGTCGTTGCTTGGAAATAGCAGCACCCTTCGATTGTTCAGTAGTGAACACGAATAGTGTAGGAGATTTACGGAATGCCTTAGTTCTGTCCAAATAAAAGGCAATTGCACATCTGACATCAAGAGTATGTAATGCCGCTTCCTGTGAGTTCTTATGAGGTTTGGGGTAGAATGCAGGTAGGTGTATTGGTTGATTGAGATGGAAGGTGGACGCCACCTTGGGAAGAAATTTGGGGTGGGGTCGCATCGTAATCTTGTCTTTAAAGAAAATTGCACAGGCAGGGTAGGCCTTAATGTGCTTATTTCCCTGACCCTTCTTGCTGACGTTATGGCGACTAAGAAAGCTACTTTCATGGACGTGTAGTATGGAGGAAGTAGCCAATGGTTCAAAGGGAGGTTTCATGAGACCCCGGAGAACTAGATTCAGATTCCAGGTAGCTGTGGGCAGGTGAATCTCAGGGTAAAGGTTTTGAAGGCCCGTGAGGAAGCATTTTATGGTGGGGTGGGTGAAAACTGAAAACCTGTCCAGCGTGTCATGAAAGGTATTAACTGCCGCGAGGTATACTCTGATAGAGCTGAACAATAGTCCATCTTTTTTTAGTTGTAAGAGGTAATCCAAGATATCAGGGAGAGGCGCGGTGTGGGGTGGCAAGTTTCTGTTGAAGCACCATATGGAGAACCATTTCCACTTTTGCAGGTAACTAGTGGAGTCTCGTCTACTGTGCAGAAGGATGTGTTGGACCTGCTCCGAACAAGCTAGTTCGTGTGTTTGGAACCATGAAGGAACCATGCTGTTAGATGGAGCTTCTGCAGTTGTGGCTGGAGAATCTGACTGTTGCCCTGGGAGAGCAGATCCGGTCTGTTGGGAAGAGTTCTTGGAGGGCGGGTGGACATGCGCAGCAGGTAAGGATACCATGTCTGTCTGGGCCAGGCCGGGATAATAAGTATGACCCTGGCCTTGTCCTCTTTGATCTTGTGCAAAACTCTGTGTATCAGTGGGACCGACGGGAAAGCGTACATGAGTGTCTTGTTCCACGGAACGAGGAATGCGTCTCCGAGGGACACGGTCTCGAGTCCTGCTCTGGAGCAGAATAGATGGCATTTGCAGTTTGTGTTGTGGCAAACAGATCTAAAGACGGGGTGCCCCAGTGGGAGAAGAGCTGTCGCAGTATCGTGGGGTGTAATTCCCATTCACGTTCTTGTGAGAAATGTCTGCTGAGTGTGTCGGCAGTAGTGTTCTGACACCCAGGCAGGTAAGAAGCAGTGAGCTCTATGCGATGTTGTATGCACCAATTCCATAGTTGGATGGCTTCTGTGCATAGAGAGTGTGATCGCCCCCCACACGCACCCCCGGTCTGTTGATGTAGAACATGCATGCTATATTGTCTGTCAAGACCCAAATAGATTTGTTCCTTATGATTGGGAGAAAGTGGAGGCAGGCATATCTGACTGCTCTGAGCTCTAGAAGATTTATGTGTAGACGCGTCTCTGACACTGACCATCTGCCTTCTGTTGTGTGATCTCCCAGGTGCGCTCCCAGCCTATCAGGGAAGTGTCTGTCGTGAGCATGAGCACAGGGGAATTTTGATGGAAGGGAATGCCCGTGCATACGTTTTCCATTTTTGTCCACCATTGTAGGGAAACTAATTCCTTTGCTGGAATAGTTAGCATCATGTGAAGGCTGTGCCTGCTGGGTTTGTATATGGAGCTGAGTCAACCCTGAAGGCACCTCATACGTAGTCTGGCGTATTTGACCACAAAGGTGGTGGTCGCCATGTGACCAAGAAGCTACAGGCATGTTCTTGCCTCCACTCTGGGGCAAACGGATGACATGTGTATGAGGTGTGTGATGGTGAGGAATCTGGTGTGTGGAAGTGAGGCTCTGGTCAAAATTAAGTCCAGATGAGCCCTGATGAACTCTATTTGCTGTGTGGGTATCAGGGTGGATTTTTGGAAGTTTATTTGCAGGCCTGGACTGTGGAAGAGGGAGATGGTAAAACGAGTGGCCTCTAATGTCTCTTTGTATGATCGGCCTTTGATAAGGCAGTCATCTAGGTAGGGGAAAAGTATAATTCCGTGTTTGCATAGGTGGGCCACCACTACTGCAAGAGTCTTGGAGAACACTCGGTGCTGTGGAGAGTCCGAAGGGTCGCATTCTGTATTGGAAGTGGTCGTGCCCTACTGTGAATTGCAGAAAGCATCTGTGTTCTGTGTGAATAGATATATGAAATAGGCATCCTGTTGGTCGAGGGCTGAGAACCAGTCCCCTTGTTCCAGCATGAGTATTATTGTGCCCAATGTGAGCATCTTCAATTTTTGTATGCGTACAAATTTGTTCAGTCTTCATAGGTCTAGTATAGGTCGCCATCCTCCGCCTGTTCTTCTGGGTCAGGAAATAGTGAGAGTAAAACCCTTTTCCCCGATGTTGTGCCAGTACAGGTTCCACTGCACCTAGCTGTAGAAGATGAGTCACCTCTGCTTGAAGTAGATGCTTGTGAGAGGGGTCCCTGAAGAGGGACGGGGAAGGGGGAAGGGTGGGTGGGCATGAAATGAAAGGGATGGAGTAGCCCAATTGTACTATTTCCAGGACCCAGCGGTCCTGTGTGACCAGTTGCCAGACATGGTGGAAAAACTGGAGGCGGTGGCCAAATGGGCAAGTAAGCGGTGGTGCCAAGGGATGGTCATGCAGACCCCCAACCAAGGCTTCAAAATTGTTGTTTGTTTCCCGATATGTGGGATGTAGTTAGTTGCACTTGGTTTTGTCTGCGCCTGGGAGGTCTGTTGAGGTTCCTTCCATTATCATACGGTCTCGACTGGGGCTGGTGATATTGTTGTGCGCAGGGCCTCTGATAAGGTTGATACCGTTGCCTCCTGGGGAGGGAAGGGTATATCTCTAGTGTGCGCAGAGTCGCCCTGGAGTCTTTCATGGTGTGAAGGACTTCATCGGGGGGTTTTTGGAAAAAAGTTTATCCTTATCAACGGGAAGGTCCTCCACTTTGGTTTGCAGGTCTTTAGGGATGCCAGATGAAGACAGCCAGGAAGACCTGCGCATCACTACTGTGGTGGCAGTAGTACGGGCTGCTGTGTCTGCCATGTCCAGGGATGCTTGTAGCGCTGTCCTAGACACCAGTTGACCTTTGATGAGGACGGATTTAAAATCTGATCTTCTGTCCTCTGGGATATGGGAGGTAAATTCAAATAACTTGTTGTAACTGTCATAGTCGTAGCTTGCGAGGAGGGCAGAGTAATTTGCAATTCTGAATTGCAGAGTGGAGGAGGTGTAAACCTTGAGGCCCAGAAGGTCAAGTCGTTTGAGGTCCTTAACTCGCGGTGTGGGCCGGTATTGTGGTTGCTTTGTTCTGTGGGTCGCTGCATCAACCACAAGAGAGTTGGGCTGTGGGTGGGAAAATAAGAAGTCTACGTCCTTAGCCGGTTCATAATATTTACGTTCAGCCCTTTTACATGTTGGTGGGATGGAGGCAGGGGTCTGCCATATAGTGTCAGCGGGTTCCAGTAGGGCCTCGTTTATAGGTAGTGCGATCTTTGATGGCGCAGAGGGTTGGAGGATTTTCAGCAATCTGTGGTGTGTCTCCTGCACTTCCTCTAATGGAATGTCCTGGCTGATTGCCACCCTCTGAAAAAGTTCCTGGAACTGCTTAAAATCATCCACGTTCTGTGGTGGTGGTGGCGGCATGAGAGCTTCATCTGCAACTGACAGAGAATTATGATCGGATGATTCAGGGAAAGGTTCGTAGCCCACTTCTTTGAGAGGGGGCTCAGGAGCTCTGGATGTAGATGGAGCTGGAGATAGAGGTGCAGGCCGGGTCTGCGGTCTCTTGGAGGGTCCACAAGAATGATTGGCATCATAGGCAGACCATGGGTACCACTGTGGCCACTGCACAGGGTATGAAATGTGGGGCCCTGCCCTGGGGGGACAAAACAGGGGAATTGAGGCTGGTTCTTGTGGGATACCGTGCCTTGAAATAGGTGTGGCTCCGGTGGTGGTGGAGAGTCAGGTGGGGAAAACTCTGCCTGCTGTGGTATGTCATTCTCACTGTCAGTGAGTGTGGCCAGGTCAGGTGGCAAGAGCGGCCTATCAGTGAGTGCGCACTCGGTGCTGAGAGGAGAGGAGAGTCAGGCTCTGGGGCCACAGAGATGTCAGCATGGTTTAAGAATTGTTGCTGCATTGTGGGCTGTGGTGCCGCGGGTCTCTGAGTGTGAGCTGATGTCCGCAGCGATTTCTGTTTAGCCTTGGAGGGCACCAGCAGCTGCATATAGGTGCCCTCTGGTGGCGGCGCATCTGCAGCGGGGGTTATTGTCGGTCTCGGTGCCAACGGTCTTGTCGGCACCGGGGTGGACCACGCAGCCGGTACTGAGTCCATCTGCGGTGCCGGTAGCTTCGGTGCTGAGGAGAGCTGCCCGCTGTGACGGGTCAAGTCCTTGTTTCTGAGGTGCTGGAGCGGTCGTCTGTGCCGGTCTTTGGTGCTCTCAGCACAGGGGGAAGTGACTTCGCCAGAGACCTTTTTCGTTTATTTAGGTCCCTTGTGGAGAAGTTGGGGCTTCCTGCCTCTTCGCATGAGAGGGTGAAGCCGCGCTCCTGGTCGGTTCTGACCCAGTAGGAGCGCATGAGGGAAAAGGTTTACTTGCGCCTGTCTCCGCTGGTGGCTGCAGGATTTCTCCATAAGGAGCATTTTCAGCCGCATGTCTCTGTCGCGGTGAGCCCTGGCTTTCAGGCTATTATAATGGACAAACTTTGCGGGGACGTGTGTCTCACCTAGACACTTCACACACAGTAAGTGTCCATTAGTCTGCGGCATAGACTCATTGCAGGAGCTGCATTTTTTGAATCCAGGGGACCCTGGCATCATGATTCTATGACTGCCTGGGGGGCGGGGATGGGGGGGGGAGAAGTCTCAGCGGGAGATGAACTTGAGAGAAAAGGGTTGCTTTTTTTTTTTTTTAAACTAACGAACAATGAATAACTATTCTAAAGGAAGGGAAAGAACTGAGATATTTCTAGCTAACTATTTCTACTTGTTTCCTTCTGTGACCAGGGGAAGAGGTTCAGCACTGCCCCGAGTCCCGTCTTCAGCCGAGGACAGTGGAGAAGGAACTGAGGGAGTGCGGGACCCGTACGCACAGACAGACACTAACGACACCACGAAACAACAGCTGGGTGTGTGCATCCCGACCAGGCACTGCTTCCGAAGATCTCCGATCAACGGCGCCAGGATGCACTGTCACCTGGAGTGGAGCACCCATAGGGACAGCACTTGAAGAACAAAAATATCCACAAGAATTTACTATGTAGTGCACTGGCTGAACAAGATCAGAACAGTTATTCAGAGCAGAATTTTAGCTACATAGGGGTAGGCTTTCCTAAATAGTCCCCCTTCTCCCTTTCCTAACTTTCAAGGAAGATGAAAGCAACAGTTTTAGCAAATAATGTCATTTTACTCTAGGCCAGCCCACTTACAAGACAATGAAACTATCTCAAAGTCATGGCCCCCTCTGGATAATCATTCACACAATAGCTATACATGGTAAACGACTAAACATCTATGGAAAAAATCCCAGTGAGCCAACATCTGTGAAACATGATAGAAAGTAAGCAGGGCTGGATTACCCAATAGGCAGACTAAGAACGTGCTTAGGGCACCAGCAAAGCAGGGGGCACCAAAAAAAATGAGATTTTTTTTGAAAAAAATTAATATTTGATATTTCAAAAAAAGCATCGAAGTAGTCATCATGGGAAAAATCAGAACTTTGTTAGACTTCCTTACACTCCACTACACACTCTTTCCCCGTTTTTCTGTTCTCTTTTTATTACTTATCCCCACCTAAACCAGGGGGGCGTCCTACTAACATAGATCAAAATAATGCAAGGAAATCAGAGACTGTAACTGATCATCCTACTCCGGTGGTAAAACAGACATTATTCTAGAAGGTGTGGATGTGTTAGAGACTGAACCTGCTCATGCTGTAAATAATAGGAGAAAAGATCCTGGTATGTGGGTTGATTTCAGTACCGATGATGTAGCTTACTGGATAGATCGTGGACCAAATGACTGTCAACACCACACTGGGCCATTTGAGAAATCACGTCGGATTTTTACCAATGGCAAACAAACAAGATATTGTCCACAAAAAATATTTTTCGGCATGAAAGCAACTGATGAGAAATACACTCGAGAATGGCTACTGTATTCACCATCAACAGGGTCTGGGTACTGTTTTGTTTGCAAACTTTTTGCATATAAACCTTCAACATTTGCTGCAGATGGATTTAGTGACTGGTGGAATACTGTTTTAATTGAACAACATGAAAATAGCACTACTCACAGAGATTCAATGTTGACATTTAAAATGAAGACAGGGCTTTGGAGTGACAAAAATTGGAAGAACAAATTAAAGGGGAGCATGAATACTGGCAACATGTCTTGCAGCGTGTTACAGCTGTTATTCAAACATTAGCTGAACGTTGTCTGCCTTTCTGGGGATCAAATGACACATTTGGATCATTGCAGAATGGAAATTTCTTGGGATTGTTGGAGCTTGTGGCTCAGTTTGACCCATTTTTAGCAGGCCATATCTCAAAATATGGGAATGCTGGCAAAGGTAACCCATCATACTTATCCAAGACAATATGTGATGAACTCATTGGTCTAATGAGTGACAAAGTTCATTCAGCTATTGTGGATGAAATAAGTACTGCTGGGTACTTCAGTTTAATCTGTCGACTCTACACCTGATCTTTCACATATTGATCAATTGAGTATTGTACTAAGATATGTGTCTCCCACAGATGGAAAACCAGTTGAACGATTTATAACATTCCTCAATTTGAAAAGCTACACTGGTGAAGAAATGGCAAATCAAGCACTGCATTATCTGTGCCAAGTTTGCAAAATAGATTTCTCAAAGTACAGAGGTCAATCTTATGACAACACTTCCAACATGTCAGGGCATTATCAAGGAATGCAGAAGAAGCTGTTAGAACAGAACAAATATGCCATTCATACCATGTGCTGCAGACTCTCTCAGTCTTGTTGGCCACAGTGCTGTTGATTGTTGTCCGGTGGCAGTAAGGATTTTCTCAACAGTCCAGTTACTTTATACATTTTTCTGTGCCTCAACACATCGATGAGCAGTTCTTAAAACATATTTGGGCAATGATTGTGTGTTGAAATCTCTTTCTAATACTCGCTGGGAGGCACATGCAATGGCAACAAGTGCAATTCTGGAGTCCTACTCAAAGATTGTGGATGCATTAGAAAGTATAGCTGAAGACCAATCACAAAAGGGAGAAACTATACGAGAGGCAGAAAACATTGCAAACAAGATGCAAGAACTAGAGTTTGTATTCATGTTAACAATGTGGAATGAAATTTTACAACACTTTTACCACACAAGTCAAGCTCTCCAAGAAAAAGAATTGGATTTGAATACATGTGCAGACCTCTGTCAATCATTAGCTGACCACTTACACACTTTGAGGAATGATTTCGAAAGATTTGAAGACATATCAAAAGATATCTTGCCTGATACTAACTACAAAGAAGCCCAGTCCCACAAGCGAATCATGAAAAAACAAGCAAATGATAGCAGTGCAACAGAAATAGCATTGAATCCTAGAGACAAATTTCGCGTATCTACTTACTACGCTATAATTGATACACTTGAAGCTCATATGAAGAGGAGAGGTGAAGTGTACAAAGAAGTATCAAGTAGATTTTCTTTTCTAAACTATATGGATTTATCTGATGAACAATATTCACAAGGTTCCCAAAAGCTAGTTGACTCATACCCTGTTGACTTGAACATGAATCTCTGTGGAGAAGTACGGCAGTTCCACTGTTATATGCACGCAAAGTTTAATGAAACAGGAAAAATGAAATTCAGTCACATTGATCTTCATGACACAATACTGAAAGACGGAATACAATGTGTATTTCCAAATGTAGAGATCGCACTACGTATTTTTCTAACATTGATGATTACTAACTTCTCCGCAGAATGCTCTTTTTCTCAGCTGAAAAGAATAAAAAACCCTCAGAGAACAACAATGTGTCAGGACAGACTTGATTCACTTTCCCTATTGTGTATGGAAGCGGACATGCTTCGTCGAGTCAGCTTCGATGAACGTATCCAGAATTTTGCAATCAGAAGATCTAGAAAGAAGCTATTTTAATTTCAGCATACATGTAAGTTTTCTGTCATTTCGAAAAATAAAATTTTATTTTACGGTATAGTACTGTTTTTATTTTGAATTACATATGGGTGGGCACCATAATCTTTTCAGTGCTTAGGGCCTCTACAGGTCTTCATCTGGCCCTAAAAGTAAGGCATTGATGTACTATACTTCAGAGTCGTTTTCCTCTTCCCCAATTACAAGGCAGGAAGACCTGGCTTGATTCTGGTTATCCATCTGTGGTTCTGCTCTCCAGTTTGTCTCCTGCTTCTGATCTCCTGGTAACCTGACCCTGCCCTGCCTCCTTACTCTGGATTCTCGTTTGTTCTCTGGCCTGGTTTTTACTCTGACCTCCTAGTATCTGACCTGGCCTGACTCCTGCTTTGACCACTAGGTCAGACTGCTCATGTCCCAGTTGTGACATATATACAGAGATGGCTTTAGGTATATCCTTATATATGGGGCGTACACTTCAAGGATCTCAAGGTTACACACACATGCCTCAGTCAGAACACCATTTCCAGTTCTCCAGCTATAAGTACAACTGTAGACTCAGACTGGACTAGTACCACTCTGCTGTGGGAGAGAGAAACTTATCTAATAGCTCTTTTCTCTCAGAAAGTTGTACTTTGGCTTTTGTAATCATCAGTTTCTTCCATGATGCCTGCAAAGTCTAGACCGGCATTTAGGGATACTGTGTGGTGACATTAGGTTAAGTTAGTCTGGGAGCTAGAAAGAAAGGCCCTGTGGGTGGGGGTGCTCTAAGATAGTACGGAGACTCAACCACATGGAGGAACAGTTGCTAAAGAACTAAGAGGCAGAAAGGTTCATAGGCAATAGATGGCCACAGGATGTTGTCTTTGGCATGCAGAAGTGAGGGGACATTTTTACAGGTATGGAGAGAGGCAGATGTGGCCCTGCATATAGTACATTATATAGATCCACAGAAAATCTAGGGCTGGACCTGATTAGGGGTCTTTTTAGGTTCTATTGCTAATAATTTAAAAGAAACTTCAATCTGCTTCATAACCCAGGGAAATGCCTATTTGCTTAAAGCTGTTTAAGCCTACGAGCACAAAGTGAAAGTGCCTCTTGTTTCCTGACACAGCCCTGCATGTGGGACCAACTTATTGTTTCAGAGACAACAGAGCACAGTTCAATCAATTCATTGAATGTTCCATATTTTTAAGTAACTGGTCTTTAGCAGTTATGTAGAGTTCAGGCTGTCATGGCATGATTGTGTAGAGATTTATTCAGATTAGAATTAGACTGCTGTACACTTTGGACCTGGGATTTCCATGGACTGTGGAGGGTAGAATCTTGCTTTAAGATGCAGCTTTATTTGGTTCTTTATCCACAACGCTCACACAGGCATTTGGCAATCACTTCCCTAAACAGCATGAAGCAAGAATCCAGACCTGCGGTCTCCCCACATATCCGTATATATCATACCTATGATGAAAGGCTGGCTGATCAAGCACACTCAGACATAATCATTTAAATGCCCATGGAAGGACACTCTCAGGCAGCCTGACCTAAAAACACCCTCAGAGCCAATCACTCTTGCATGAAAACAAAGATGTTTCCGGCTTATGCTTAATGCCTACCCTCTTGTCAACAGGCATTCTGGCTCAGAGTCTATTTACCTTTATAGGTGGACTACGGCTTGGAGACAAAGAATAGACCCTCAGTTGTTCATGTAGGCTAGAGGTTTCAGAGCATCCTTCATACTCAAGGCATCTTAAAGTACTTTACGAAGTCAGACCGACTGGTGCTGAATTTTAAGTAGCTGTTGTGGCCCTATCATAGGGTTAAGCAACATTGCATTTTCCCTTTTGTATCTCTGCAATTTTGAGTGGCAGTTGGAGCCAAGATACAAAAGTGATGAGCATCTTAGAAATACATGTAACAAACAAACGGTACATTTATATAAATAGCATTTCAGCAATGACACAGGATATTTTCAAAAAGTATTCTTGTGTAACGTTTACATTTAAATAAAGACCCTTTATAGGGCACCGGGCTACACACAGAGCCAATCAAGCAGAAGACCCATGGTTTACATTTGAAAGTGAGTGTTGCTTTCACATTCAGGGTTCGTATTTCCTCTTCCTGCACACAGCTGCCAGCAGGCTTTTGAAGTTTCTCAAGTTCTATAGATTTCCTTTGTCAGAAGAGCTGCATTTCTTTGTTTAAAAATATTTGTTAGCCTCTCACTGTTCCACTCCCACTCCTTAACTGCTCTACCTACCTCAGGATTTTTCAAAATTAAACAAAAACTTGATATTTCTGTTTGCCCACTTGTTTCTCTCCACTCCCATTAGTCTTTATGCTTTTAGCCACCTCATTGTTTTGTTTTTTCTTACTGTTGGGACACAAGTGGGACTGAGCAAAGTTACTTTATTGTGAAAATGTCAGCCCCACCCCACACAGTTTCCTTATTTATGACCAAAAATCCTGAAATCTATTGAGCACCAACAACTTGCACTGACTTTCTTTTGCAGGATGAGGGCCCCACCATTCTCCAAAGATTTCTTTGAGGGGGTAGAATTGGGCTTTAAGGCACAATAAACTTACTATTTGAGACCTATGGCAGTGGATGCATCAGCCCCTCTTTTCAATTACAAGATGTAACATAAGTCAATATGATTGTTAGACTTCGTTGAGGAGAAGTGCTAGAGTGGAAGGGCAGATGCTACATCAGGAGTAATACACCGTGTTGGGTGGGAATGTGACAGTGAAACAGAAAGGCTATTGTCAGGACAGCAATGGTGTGTAGATGGAGCTGGGTGTAAAGGAAATCATCAAGACAGCTTGGGGGGGATGGGATGAGAAAACATTAATGTAATGTTTGATCTTTGTTGCATATTTCTGTTCACACGTATTCCTCTCACATTCTGGAGTCAGGTAGCTTGTTACAGCGTGGGAAGAGTTCCTGGCAAACAAGATTTGCTGAGTAAAACATAATGACAAATGTAACAGCATTTCCCCCACTTTATGTAGCAGGATAAAAAGATCAGTCTTGGTCCTTGTGGGAATGCTTAAGTACACTGACAGGCAGAACCAAAAAATGTAGCATACTGAAGCCAGAGACCAAACCAACTGCAGCATGTATACCCCAAGGCAGAACTCTTGCAATCCAAAATTCTTAAGAACCTGACTTATCGAATTTTAGATTTCTGGGTCTTAGAGAATGACTCTCTTACTATATTTAAAATCTTTTTCTTAATTCAGCCACTTTTCAGCTTTGCTTGTCCTTTTTGCTAATGATTCAAGACAAAATGTTTTAAATAAAATGTTCAGCCCAGCTCCTCAGTCCTTCAGAAGCTGTGACATCTTTGCCATTTCCCTGGGCACAAATTGTTGTAAAAAACACAGGATTACAACTCCACTGCAGGATAGCCAAGTACATTTGTTACCTACTGAACAAGAAGAGGAGCAGAGCATGGCTTTGGATCCATGTTCCACTCCTGACAGATTCCACCTCTTGAAATATCAAGACTGAATATGCTTTACTAGTATATAATCAGGGCTAAACCTCCATTGCAAAAATGATTGGCTGGCTTCTGAAAGTTCAGCCAATCACAAGGAAGACAGAGAGGCATTGTGCTAATCTCATTGCAGCATGGCATTGGGGTCAGTACATTAAAATAGACAAATCTGCTTCTAATTTAAGATGTCTACAGTGGTTGTGACTTGGAACCATTAGTCACTTTGGGCAGATGTGGGAACCCCATGATATAATATATTTGGGATCATAACTGTAAAAGTGGAAGGGATGGGAAATCTAAAATCATAAGACCTGCAGCCTGGAGATATGTATCTGATAATCTTATCTCCCTGTCAATAGAAGGACAATTCTTTACTAGAGATGGGCCCAAGGAAAAACCCTGGCTCCAGGTTTATGTCTTGAGCCCACTTCTGTTCTTTACACTATAGTCTCATGTGTTAGCCTGCTACAGGCACAGGTAGAAGGGGTAATTGGGTGTCAAGTGAGGAAGCATTATTCAACCGTCTCCAGCAGCAACACAGAGAAAACAGAACGCGACCAGTAATATAAATAGATTTGTGATTTTTTTGTTCCAATTTGGCCTGGAGTAAAGTTTTTTCATGTAAGGGCCAATCTCATAACTATAGAACCATTTCAGCTTAATCTAACAGGAGAGTTTATTTTGTGTGTGTGATACTAAATAATTTCAATTTAAAATATGGATGGAAAAATGAACAAAGACATGGCAAGTTAATGAAGAATCACTTTTATGGGACTGGGGCAAAAGCAATTAGACTTATGACAGGTCATTAAAACATCTGTATGGATCCACCCATTACCTTTGTGATTTTAGACACAGGAATATTAACAATGTAGGAGAAAAAGGCTTTAAGGCCTTGTCTGCGTTAGGCATTTGCTCCAATTATATCCACCTGTGTAGCTGCACCGGTATGATCCTAAAGCATACAGAGGCAAAGCCACTATTTACATTACTGAAATTTACTCCTGTTTAAAACCAGGTGACGGTCCACCAGTGCAAATAGTGGCTCTGTCTGTCTATGCTAGGTATTTACACAGACACAGTTATGTTGGTGGCTGGCTACCAATGGATGTAACTGGGGCAAATCCTCGGTATAGACAAGGCCTGTGTTTCAGAAGCAAGAAAAATAGTGTTTTCTACAATGGATAGTTTTACACAGTGATTCCCTTGCAATTAAAAGAAAGAAAGAAAAGGACATAAGTTATCATCATTTCTCCCCTTTCCTTCATTCTAACCCCTGCCAAACCACACTTCTCATTTGTTCTTTTCCATCCTCCTCCCCTGAATCTCTCTGGAAGGTTGTGGTGAAGGGCACGTGCACACATGGCTGACACATCCGCACAAGTGCATTTTGGTGCTCCACACTCCTGGGCTAGTGGCTTGTAGTCTATAACAATTAAAATGCCTAGCTGGTTTTCAGCTGCACGTGTTTACTCCCGTTAGATTAGGAATGTCAGATGAGAAATCAGAACTGGCAACTGAATCCAAGACTTTGTGTTCCCTAGGATCAGATTGTCAAGTTAATTTATTTCACTAGCTAAAGTGATGTGTGCCCATCTTGCTTAGAAGCCTGAACTGATTTTTCATTAACTTTGTTTATAATGTACCTGGGTGCATTGGTGGGGCAGAAGGGAAGGCAGAATCTGGCTAGACACCTTTTCACTGCCTTGCCAACCCTTTCTCCCTTATATTTCCAAGGTTCTTTTGTAGTTTTAGATGCACAAAACAGTGGTAATATTTTAAAATAGCAGCTGATTTGTCCAAATTTCTCTTGATATTCTAATAATTGTCCTGCTGGGTGCCTAGACAGAAAAAATGGGCTTTTGCTCACCAGGTTGAGGAATTCTTATCTGGTGTTTACATAGATAAATATAGATTTCCTGGAAGTTTAGTTCCCAAAATCCATTACAATTCAAGCAGCAGCTTTGCTTAAACTCTGTCCCAGCTTTACTGGATATTATGTTCTTTTGTTGAGTGAGAGAGAGAGAGAGATTGATTTTCATTCCAAATCTGTCTCCCCCCATAAGGGGCTACCTGGAATACACATCCCATTTCAGCAGACTGTGCCTTTCAATGACTAATGTATTACAAACTTTGAATTAGACATCAACCTGAGCTGCAAAATGTGGATGTGTTCAGATTCTGAACTCCATGAATGCATACATATGCACATACAGGAAGTCAAGTATCAAAGGGGTAGCCGTGTTAGTCTGGATCTGTAAAAGCAGCAAAGAGACCTGTGGCACCTTATAGACTAACAGACGTATAGGAGCATGAACTTTCATGGGTGAATACCCACTTCACATGCATCCGAAGAAGTGGGTATTCACCCACTAAAGCTTATGCTCCAATACGTCTGTTAGTCTATAAGGTGCCACAGAACTCTTTGCTGCACATACAGGAAGGTCACTTCAGGGCCCAGTGGCCTAAGGGATAAGGCATGGGCTTCTGAAGCCAGAGATTGTAGGTTCAAGTCCCATCTGGGGTGAAAAACTACTTTCTGGGGGGAGGGATAGTTCAGTGGTTTAAGCATTGGTCTACTAAACCCAGAGTTATGAGTTCAATCCTCGAGGGGGGCCATTTGGGGCAAAAATCTGTCTGTGGATTGGTCCTGCTTCAAGCAGGGGGTTGGACTAGCTGAGCTCCCTTCCAACCCTGATACTCTATGATTCTTCTGATACACTCCCTGCCCCCACCCCTCAAGCTTAGATCCAGTGTTTCAGTTTACTAGAGAAACAGGGCAGCCTTGAAATTCCAATCTGGATTTTGATGCTTTCCAAAAGTTGAAGACTCTTCATATCAAGGATTTTGGCTCACCATTGTAAAAGGTCATTTTAGGACCCTTCCTAGAGCCCAGAACAGAGAAAAGAGACTAGGGATCGGCAACCTTTTGCACGCGGCTCGCCAGGGTAAGCACCCTGGCGGACCGGGCCGGTTTGTTTACCTGCTGCGTCCGCAGGTTCGGCCAATCGCGGCCAGGAGCGCCACCAACTTTTCTGCCGCCCTAGGCGGCAAAAGGTCCCGCCCCAAAATGCCGCCCCCCACAGAGGTGGCAGAAGGTCCCGCTGCCAAAATACTGCCACGGTCGCTGCCCCCCAAATTGTAGCGCCCTAGGCGACTGCTTAGGTTACCTAATGGGTTGCATTGGCCCTGATCGCAGCTCCCACTGGCAGCGGTTCGCCGTCCCAGGCCAATGGGGGCTGCGGGAAGCCGCTTCCTACCACCCCTGTTGGCCTGGAGCGGAGAACTGCGGACAGTGGGAGCCGCAATCGGCCGAACCGGCGGATGCGGCAGGTAAACAAACCAGTCCGGCCTGCCAATGTGCTTACCCTGCCATGCTGCGTGCCAAAGGTTGCAGATCCCTGGACTATACTGATAATAGGTATCTGCTTAGTGTCTTGATGCTTCACACAGGAAGGTCCAGCCACACAAAGGGATTTTGGTATTTCAACGCCTAACTTTTAGGTGACTAGAAAATCACTGGAACAACAATAGGAACCACAAAGCCTGATTAGGCACATAGGCTCCCTATTAAAAAAAAATCAGATCCACAAAATCCAGTATGCTATGTGGGGAGTCATCCAAGCTAGCCAATGAAACATACCAAACAAGAGGGGTGTGTCCTAAGCCCCTCCCCTCCCATGGAATTGGCACCTCCCTGCAGCCTAGACATAGCCAGGAACCTCTCCTGGAGGCAGGCAGCTTAGGTACCTAAGCCTTTCCTTGTGAGAATGAGTTAGGTGCCTACTGAACTCCACACAAAATGTCCAGAGGGTTGCGGGGAATGAGGCCCTCCTTTATAACCTTTAGCCCAGCAATTAGGGTATTCAGCCAGGCTGTGGGAAACCCTGTTTTGATTCTCCACCCCCACCAATAAGGAGAAGGGATTTGAACAGGGGTTCCATGTGAGTGCCCTAGCCACTGGACTCAAGTGATCCTCTTTCTGTCCACAGCCCAATTTAATTATTGTGAAATGGCTTCAACAAGAAAGAGAGCCCCACATCAGCCTATTCCATAGTCCAGTGGTTAGCCCTCTCAGCTGAGAAATGGAGAACCCCTCTTCAAAACCCATCTCCACCGACTGAGGGGGAACTGAATCAGGATCTCTCACATCCCCCGGAGTACCCTAGCCACTTGGTTAATGGTTAAGAGAGTTGCTTTCTTTCCTCCTGCCATTTTGTGTGGCATTAGCCATGCTCAGAGCATGGCTACCAGATCAGGTCCCACAGGGAAGATGGAGAAGTGGTTTCAGGATTGCACTGGGGCTTAGGCATAGAGTTAAAGGCCAGAAGAGACAGCAGGTCATCTAGTCAGACCTCCTGCACATCACAAGACATCACCACCACCTGACAACTGAAATTTGTCCTCAGGAGACTAGATCAGTGTTTCTCAAACTGTGGGTTGTGACCCCCTTTGAATGGGGTCGCCAGGGCTGACTTTGACTTGCTGAAGCCTGAGCCCCACTGCCCAGGGCCAAAGCCAAAGCCCAAGGGCTTCAGCCCTGGGAGGCAGGGCTCAGGCTGCTGGCCCCCTGCTTGGGGCTGAAGCCCTCAAGCTTCAGCTTTGGCCCCCCTGCCAAAGCTGGTGGGGCTCGGGCTTTGGTCCCTCCTCCTGGGGTTGTGAGGTAATTTTTGTTGTCAGAAGGGGATTGCGGTGCAATGAAGTTTGAGAACACCTGGACTAGATATATGCCCCAAGCAAAGCATAGGAGGGACTGAGTTGCATCAGTGAACGAGGACAGGCGTGATGGAAGGTCCCTAAAAGTGGGGGAGCCCCCAGCACCCAAACTCTGGCCCCACCCCCTGTGCCGCCCCTTCTCCCCGAGCCCCTGCCCTCACACTCATGCCGCCCCTTCCCTTGAGACCCCACCCCCACGCTGCCTCTTCCCCCAGACACCTCCCCCGCTCACTCTTTTACGCCCCCTCTCCCCCCATCACTTGCCCTTACAGCCAGTAAAAAGTGGAGGGACCATGACCTTCTGGCTTCCCCTGTTCCAGCGCCCCTGCCCGAGGACCCTGCAAGGGCAGAGATATGATTAAATGAGATATAACCAGATAATTCTGGCAAGTGACCTGCACTCTCACGCTGCAAAGGCAGGCAACCCCCCACCTAAGTTCCCTCTAAGCTGCGTGGCTGCGCAGCTGCCTATTAAGCCCCATGCAGGGGCTCTGCGCTGCGGCACGGAGAGGCGCCCCTCCCCGTTGGCCCCAGTGCGGACCTGATGCAGCCAGGGGAGAGGAGCCCCTCCCTCGGACCGGCCCAGCCAAGCCCCGACGGAGCTGCCACAGCCAGGGAGAGGTGCCTCTCCCCCAGCCCGAGCTGCTGCAGCAAGAGAGGGCTGGGGGGAGTCATCTCTTCCCACCGCAGCCTGCACCCCAAACTCCTCATCCCTGGCCCCACCCCAGAGCCCCTGCACTCCAACCATCTGCCCCAGCCCTGAGCCCCCTCTCGTACCCCAAACCCCTCATCCCCAGCCCAACCCCAGAGCCCGCACCCCCAGCCAGAGCCCTCATCCCCCCACAACCCAACCCTCTGCCCCAGCCCTGAGCCCCCTCCCACACTCCAAAATCCTCGGCCCCATCCCCACCACATGAATTTTGTTATGTAAACCAATATGAAGGTGATGTGTCACACATCACCTCCATATTGGTGCACATAACAAAATTAATTTCGCACATGGATGTACAAAATTAGAGGGAACACTGCCCCCCACCCCTCTCAAGGGAGATAGGTGGCCAGACACCTAGAGTGAGGCAGCATCTTAGGTGCCTAGGGAGCTTTTACAGTGGAAATTTAGGCACTGAGTGAGTTTAGATACCTATAGGGTTAGGTGGCAGCCAAGCAGGAGTTTTGTGGAATGCAATGGTGCCTAAAACTGGGACTTGGGAGCCTTAAAATGGGGTTTAGGCATCCTAAGTCCCTCTGTGGATCTGGCCTGAGTTCTTTGTTTTCTTCAGTCAAATGAACACACTGGAACAAATTCAGTGTATCACTGTGCTTGCTTTCTTCATAACCAGTTTTTTTCAATTACAACAGTCTTTCCTGTATTGATTACATCTATTTGCATCTACAAATATTCAATAATGGGCTCTTCAGTCTATCAGAGAAAAATATAACACAATCTATTGGCTGGAAGTTGAAGTTAGACAATTCAAACTGGAAATAAGGTGTACATTTTTACCTGTGAGGATAATTAACCAGAGTGGTCCCTTCTGGCCTTGTTTACTGTGCCCCAAAGAAAACAGCTACTGCCATCAAAATTGTGCATATACTTAACTTGGGCTCTTTGCCTTCTATTTTTTTCAAGCAACCCACCACAAGTCAGAGTGAAAGA
This sequence comes from Terrapene triunguis, assembly GCF_002925995.2. NCBI lineage: Eukaryota > Metazoa > Chordata > Testudines > Emydidae > Terrapene > Terrapene triunguis. The sequence continues at coordinate 2,891,019 of NW_020664757.1, read as the reverse complement.
GATTACGACGAATTATGTTGCTGTCTGCAAAAATGATGTTGCTGTCTGCAAAAATACAAAGTAATGATATACCCAAAATGTCACTCACATGATGCTGCTGGTGGTTTGAGGAGTCAGAGTTTGACTTAAGCGGAGAACAAACAGGCATTGTTATGGCTTTGGCATTTGCCTCCTGATTTACTGCATTACAAATTAAACGCTTTTTGATTTAGGATTTATAATGCCTCGTATACAGAAACTGCTCTATAAACCCTCCAGCTCTATCTTCTAATGAAAAAAGACAAGAAGTTAATAATAAGAGAATGCTATGTGGGCTAATCAATACACCTTTCCCCCACCCCATCACCCTTCAAGTTATTAAAAAAATTTAGGTAAATGTGTGTGGGATTAGTGTTAATTTCATGAACATCAGAGATGGCAAATGCCAAGTCACACAGTCTACTCCCTTGCCAATGGGGAATTATTCCTGCCAGCTATCCCAGGAGCACTTCGTCCAGTTTTAGATGATTGGACTTCTACCACATCCTATTGAGTTCACTCTTAAAGAAATAAGTCTCAGACTGTCCAGATCTCCCACACTAAAGCAGTGGGTATAGCCATTACACTTGTTAGATTAAGGAGCAGACAATCATGAAACTATTATCTAGAACAAGACAGGGATAAAACATCATTCATCCTTTGCTGCTATGGTGTATCCCTTTTCTCCATTAGTTCACTGTATTTTATCTGTTTAGACTGCAAGTTATTGAAGGAAGGCTTGGGCCTGTCTTCCCAATCATTTTTAAGGGCCTAGCCCACTTGGGTGCTGTATAAATACATCTTGTACGGCTCTACATAGGGCCTAAAGCACAGCAGTTTCCACTATGCAAGTGAACACTGTTGACCTGAATTTATAGTGCTAATTTATTATGGCTCGCCAATGATCTAACCAGAAAATACCTAGGTTCTTGTCCCAGATTCAGGCTACAAAATTAGAGAACATAGGGAGTACAATATCTTGTACGGACCCTCGGCATGTGTGGGAAGGACACTCATGTTAGGGCAAAACCAATTTTTAAAGATCTTTATTAAAATCAACAAGAGAGTAACCAAAGTTACAAACCACAGAGCCACAAAAAAGTAATACAGTTCTATAGTCCCTGGTGGTAACATCCCTTTTATAAAAGGCTACTTAAACTAGCATACTCGCACCCGTCCTTGGAGACCTGGTAGTGGGAGACACAGGACCAGCCTCGTCTCTGGCATGCCCAATGAGTTCGATGCTCCAGGCTTTTCAGTCCCAAGCTGGTAGAGATCAGGTTCAAGTGTTGAGTAGCTAAGCTATACTGCAGATGCTGAGCTGCTAGCTTTACAGAAGATAACTAAGAGAAGGAATGACCCCTTCGCATGGTGGTTTTCCGTCTTATAAGGTCCTGACAGTGTCCTGAATATTCATATCAATGCCCAACCATTGACCCAGATAAATCTTCGGGTTCACTTACTCTATAGGCTAGCATATTCTGACATATTAATACCATATTCATACATATTAATATCAATTATCTCATCCTCAAAACCGTTACCTTTGGCCTCGATCATTACTTCCATGTTCTGCGGTATACAGTACCTTGTGGTTACTGATATTTTCCAGAATTTTGGTGAACACATTCAGTTTTTTGTTCAGTTCCCCAAAATCAAAAGAGGTATCCAGTAGGCCATTTGTCTATGCCAAAGGTTACAAACTCTTATGCTAACTTGCTCTAGCTAATCATACAGGATACAGACCTGTATGTTCCTTGCGTTACAGCCAAGTATAATGAAGAAATGTGTACTGGAATTATTCAGTACAAAACATAAACCAAGAGAATAATAATCAAACCAATAAAGAAAACAGATTACATAATAGAGCAAGCTAGCAGGCTATCCCCATGGGCTACAACACCCTTTGCATCATGGAGCAGCGCTGTGAAGCAGCTCTCCATACTGGACCATGGAGGCGGGATCTCTACACACTTATGTTTGCTACCTGTCCTCATGTCCTGTAGTAATAGCTACAGCCATCCTCTGCCCTGGTTAGGATTCCATTTTTCAGCACTTGCACAACCCATCCACTCAGACTGGGTGCAACTTGCTAGACGTTTGCTCAAACATCAGTTACGTAAAAAAAAAAAAAAAAAAAAATTTTTTGATACTGCACTCACCTAGCCATCGTCATCCTGCTCTCCCCCTCCCAAATCTATTTGAAATAAATAAAGTCAACATTCTTGACTTAGCACTTTGTCCACGCATTTTGAGGTCTGTGCCTTCTGCTAGAGATATTTTACAGCAAAAAAATTAAGAGTCCATAACAAATACAGAATATTTACTGTAAAATAGCATTTGTGCACAAACAGAACAATGTTATTACTATAGCTCCACAAACTGAATTTCATGAATGGAACCATGAGAAAAAGATTTGTTTCTCTCTCTAAAAGTGTTTAATTTCAGAGTATGCTGCTAAAAGATTTTATTATTTTTCTCATGATAACTCCAGTCCCATTTTATCTTTAATTTAGACTATCAAAAGATTTATTGTTTGTTGGTAGGCAGAGTGTGTACTTCACACGAAGACACTGAATAGCATAGAAAGGATTCATTCTGTGCTTTTGGGATTTGCTCCCAGTTTTGGAATATTGCACAAAGCTGAATAGATTGCTTCCCCCTGCAAATCAGAGGAACTGTGCTAACAGGATCCACCCTCTCATTAGGAAGTGGCCTCTCATTGTAGTTGCAACACTGTATCCTGAGCAAGTGGAAAAGGAAATTCTTCAACTGGAGAGAGTTCACAGAAATAACAACAACCTCAAGGGCATTCAGGGAGCAGATTCTGTTGAGATTTGGGTGAACCACACAAATTAGAAGCTATACACTGTGAAAAACAAGGATGTGCTTTCGGTGAAAGAACGCTCAAGACTTTAAGGGTCTAATAGGGTTAGTTAATATGCAGCTGATACTAAGAGAACAGCAGTGATTAGTATTTCTAAGAAACAGCCCTAAGAATGCTCTGACCTACATTGCTATTATTGTAGATATACTGTACCTTCTGCTTAGTATAATAGAAGCTAACTCATGTAGTGATCAGCTTTTATAGCTGACAGAATTAATGTGGCATCATTAGCAGTTATGGTTGCCTGCGGAGAAATAATTATGCAAGTTATGAAATGGCAGTTATTGACCTGGCAGTGGCAAGACTGGGATATAGTCACAGAAGAAAACAGACTACCACATTGATTCTGTCTCTCTCTATGGACAAGGGTGTGTGTATATTTTTTGGAAAAGGGCACTATCTTAATCCAGAGGGAAAAGAAACACATAATTGGAGCACTGTTCAAGCAGCAGAAAGCTGAAAGCATAAACAGGTAAACTGGACATTTGTCAGGGCTTACTGAAATTCTGCCATATGAAGAGACTTGCTGACCACACTGCATATGGATTTGCCATTGTTTTCTTAACCTCTTTCTGTTCTTATTACCAATAACAACCTGACATGTCAATGGCACACTCAGGGTTTTCTAGCTGTAGCAAATGAAAGCTGGATTGCCAGTGCACACCGATAACTGACTCAATGCTGTGGTTTTTGTACTTTAGATCATTTCCTGTTACAAGCTACAGCCTGTTGATTTCTCTGCATTATTGCTAACGTGCCAGCAGTGCAACAGACATTTTTGTCAAACAGGCAAATTGTTTCAGTTCACGTAAATCCTCTGTTTGGCATAGAATTGCTGAAATAGCTACTAGAACAAGAGACTAAAAATAAAGTATCATCTAATTTAGATATAAATTAAGCTTCTCTAGATCTTTAGTGTTTTTTTCCCTGGCAGATATCACCGTATTACTGAACAGGGTAAATATACTAAATCAAGAGTACTGCTGCTGCTGAGTTTCATAACAAAACCTCAGAAATGCTTACGACCAAATTATGCTCTCAATTAAATCAATGTCAATGGAGTTAGTCTGGATTTACACTGGTGTAACCAAGCAAAATTGGGCTCTTACAGACCAGTATCATTTATATAGTGCCAAGAGGTGCATAGTAATTTTCAGACAGCTTGATGAGAAGTTATTTGACCTAAACAGTTTACAATCCAAGTAGCTGTATCTATTGCATCCATTATAGCAGGATCCAAGTTTCATGTTTGAATGGAAATAATAACTTCAGAAGGAATGTGGGCAGATGTAAGAAAACACTGCATTATACACTGAGCACAGTGCTTTTTTGCTTTACTTTTTTGTCATATTACAGCAAGGTCTATTCCAAGATGACCCTCTAACCACAGATCCTTACTCATTTATTACTGCTACAATCAAATACAAAGATTTGCTGATAGTTATTTGAAAGACTTTGCTAGAAATGAGGTCAGGGCACAAAGATATTTCATAGTGGCATTAGGTTAAGAGTGCTTGGAATACACTGCTTGTGTACTGCAACTTTTGCAACTAACAAATAATACCAATACCTCCCAATTTTAAACCTTTATGCAATTTGTCAAGAATTTCTCAAAACATAAGAGGACCCAGGACACACTAACACATTTTTTCCTTGGAACAGATACACTTCCTATAGTCCAAGAGACAATTTGGTTCTTGAAAAAAGTTTAATATCAGACAGTGGATTTTGCACAGCATAACAGCAGCAGCTTATAGGAACGGATGGAACACTTCAATAAGAAACACTTGGCTCAGGAGCTTATCACAGAAGTGAAATATGAGGAGACTTGTTGGATGAGCCTGTACATCTCTCTCCAGTACCTTTTGTAGGGTGTAGACACAGGATGTAAAAATTTATTTTAGACAGCTGAGTAGTGTCAAATAGGTGTATTTTACTTAAAAATGGCTGGGATCATCTAAAAACAGATTTTACAGGCAGTTCCATATTCTATAATAATCTCTTCTTGTATTTAAAAAAAAAAGATAAAACAAACAAATTATTATTTAAAAGCCCCATGGGAAGCCCAGAATCAGCACAGCTGAACTGACAGCTCATTTTCATATGAAATAATAACTAGATATACACAATTCTTCCCAAAGTTTGGACTGTATTTGTTTTTTCTAGTGACAATATAGGTATCATGATGCCAGTCATAGGCCATATTTTCTGTCCTGCAGCTCTGCAACAATGGCCCTACAAACAATGAAGTAAATTGCACTAAGGGAATAATATTGGGGAAATGCCTACAAATAAACTGTAAATCATAGAATCATAAAATTGTAGGACTGAAAGGGACCTCGCGAGGCCATGTAGTCCAGTCCCCTGCACTCATGGCAGGACTAAGTATTATTCTAGACCATCCCTGACAGGTATTTGTTTAACCTGCTCTTAAAAATCTCCAAAGATGCAGATTCCAGAGCCTCCTTTTGCTGTTTATTCCAGTGCTTAAACACACTGACAGTTAGGAAGTTTTCCCTAATGTCCAACCTAAAACCAATTTGCTGCAATTTAAGCCCATTGCTTCTTGTCCTATCCTCAGAAATTAAGGAGAACCATTTTTCTCCCTCCTCCTTGTAGCAACCTTTTATGTACTTGAAAACTGTTATGTCTCCCCTCTCCAGACTAAATAAACCCAGTTTTTTCAATCTTCCCTCATAGGCCATGTTTTCTAGACCTGTAATCATTTTTGCTGCTCTTCTCAGGTGCCTTTCATCCACACTGAACCTTCAAGAAAAGGAGTCTATATTATTAACCTCACTACAACTCTGAGAACAACATCTGCAGAGCAAGTATAAGAACCCCCCCAACATTAATTTGGAGGAAGCAAATCCTAAAAAGAGTGGATTTACTCTGCTGCATCATTACTTACAGCAAGGATGGGGAAAAAATTATGAGGTATTTCTGATTCCTAGGTCTGATGTTCTGAATGGTTCAACAGAAAATTTCTTTAGCATTTGGGATTGTCATACCTTTTGACCTATACATAAAAATTAGCATAAATACTGCAAAAAGCAACAGAGGGTCCTGTGGCATCTTTAAGACTAACAGAAGTATTGGGAGCATAAGCTTTCGTGGGTAAGAACCTCACTTCTTCAGATGCAAGACTGCAGTTGTAAACCTTGCCACCAGGGGCCACTAACAGTAAATGTATAGTAATTAAAATATTACCAACAAGAAAGAAGAGAGAGAACAAAAAGCCATTTTGTGCATCAGGATAGTAGAATGATCTGCATGGATTTTATTATTTGTTTTGTTATGGTAGCGCCTAGAGGCCATGATCAGAATCAGGGTCCTACTGTGCTAGATGCCATATAGAGGTAGACACGGTTCCTGCTCTGAAGTACTTATTCCCTTTGGTTTTCAATCAAATAATTGATAACTGGAACTTAATCTGCATCTCTGACTTTAGTGTCTCATGCTCTCTTGTGTTAAGCACAGCAATAGGCATACAACATGACAACGCAAGGGAGGCTTTCACTCATTCCAAGCATCAAAACCACATGTGACCGATGTTAGTCATGTTGGAAGGCACTAAGCTACTGTGGTGATGGGGGAGGTATAAGACTCTGAATAGAATGGAGTATCAGTTACGTCACATTCCCTTTTAAACTCCATGTAGAGTTCAGAGATCTAATGGTTCTGTGGTTGGCTAGATGCACACCTGGATATCTAGTCTCTTCCTGCTGGAAGCCAATGGGATTAACCGAGGCCTCTGACATCTCTCTCTCTCATCTTTTAGCCTGCCTGTCACTAGAGAGTGCACATAAAAACTTGGTATGCTAGTCAGATCATTTCCAAAGTAACAGGTTCCTACCTTGGTATACAGCAGGAGGTCCCAAACGTTACCTAATCACAGGCTGCATTGTCAATTTGCCTGGATGTCAAGGGCCACACTTAATTTGCACACCAATTGAAGCAGTCCGTAGTCACCTTCCTCTTCCATACAAAAGTATGGCACATGCTGACGACAAGTCCCAGCAGATATTGATTCATTTTGATGTGAGCAGCCCACATAAGTGCTATATTCAGAAGCCACAGGTCTCAGCAGTCACACCTTATAAAGGATGGCCACATGGTTGAGTGTAGCATCTGTGGGATGCTCTTTGGCCATATCCCATTTAGACACTTCTGCTTATTCTCTATAATCCAAAAGAGTCCCTAGGAGTTTCCTTCTACCTAAATAGCAATAAAAAAAAGAAAAAGATAGTGTTTCCAGTAAACTAGCCAGACAATACTTTTTTTCCTCGGAGACGTTGGGAGGAAGGTAGAAGAGACACAGCCTTTCTTTGCCTACTGTGGCTAGAGACACAGTGTAATCAAATAAAAGGACCCACCCAGCTGCATAAGCACTTCTAAGGGTTGCCAATAACAGCTGCCTGAGGAGTCTGATAAGGCACCAGAAGCTTAACATCTGGGATCTACAACTTATCCAAGGAGTGGTTCACTATCCTGGCAAGAAATGTGACAACACTGGCTTGCTACAGCTGGCTGAGAATATTTTGTGTTCAATTTTGTTAAAAGGGACCCATAAACATAGATGGAGGAAGGATGAACTCAAGGTAGCATAGTACAAAAAAAGCAAATAGCATGGAGTGGGACATTTAAACCACAGAGCATTAGCTAATATAGCAAAACTTCTGAAGACGTAGTGGGTGAACACGGAGAAGCAAGAAAACACACATAATGGCGTAGTTTGGAATTACCTCCAGGAAACATGAGAACAAGAAAAAACACAACTATTAAATCCAGACAACTGCTCAGCACCATTTCAACTCAAGCCAGATAGGTCAGCTCTGTTCTAAAGGACTGGGAGGACACCAAGATGATGTCGGAAACAAGAAAACCACCCTCTCCTCAAGCACCTGATACAGCAGACTAGATATGGAAAAATATCACCTAGGCTCTGGGGTTTCTAACAGCTGAGTCATTGTGCTCATACTATTCATATAGAGTGTGGAGGAGGGTCATACAAACCTCTCGGCAAATTTACAGATTTTCTTCATGGCCACTGATGTCCCCATTTTCTTAAACCATTCCAGAGATGTCCATAGAACTATCTGGAGGCTATTAGGGTCATTGCAACCAGTACTAGATAATTGCGGAGATAATCACAATGCAATCTTTAAGCAGAAGGTGCAGAAACACACACATACACACCACAAATATGGTAATTTCCACCATCACTGCATCTTTGCCCAAAATGTCTGTATCTCAAGGAAACGCCACCAGATGAGAAGGCAAGAAAGCCATATTGTCTGCTTCCCTTCGGACATAGCAGTCCTATTGAAGTGTTAATGGTGCAAAGCTTAGGTATATGTTGAGTGAATCTTTATTTGCATTTCTCTTTTTATTTTCTTCCACTTGCTCTGCTTCCCCTGGACGAGAACCCAACCCTCTAAGGTGTCAGTGGAGGGCTGGCCAGCAGGGGCGAGGTCGGGGTAAGGGCGGTGGTATCGAGGGTCAGGGAGACAACGGAGGGCAGTAAGAGGGGGGCGAGAGCAGGCACTAACTGGGCAGAAGTGTGGTACCTTTAAAGCCAACCTGCCTGCTTCAGAGAACCTAGGCTCTACATTTTGCTCTCTTAGGGACTGACAAATAGAAGTTATTAAGGGTATAAAAAAGCTCAGTGCACTATCAACCCACAATACAAGCTTAGAACACTCAGTTCAATGTCCATTCTTGCATCTCTGAATATTTGTGCTTCCATGTGCCAGGTGTCTGCTCTGAAACTGATGGGACACGTTCATAGGATTATTTAACATTTATATTGTGGTAGCAACTTGAGACTATACAATGGCCTCAGCAGCTTGCCAGGTTTTTCAGTAGCAAGTGGGATGCTTTTTCTGCCCTGGTTGCCCTGCTCCCCGCCTATTTTTCAAGAGTTCTTTTTGTAAAATGTAACTAACAGGATTTATCTGCAAAGAGAGCAAAAGTCTGTAGATTCCCCCTCCCACACACTTTGCCTCCCTCAGCCCAGGTGCTGTATAGTGTGGCTGTATAGTAACTACCTCAGATGTAGAGCATTGTCTACAGGCTATAACCAAAGGCTCCTCACCTATTTCTCTCTCACCCCTTCAATTTTTACATTTGTGAAAATTTCACCTGAAGATAAGCAGAGGTGAGAGTATCACAGAAATAGAGTCATTGCAGAGAAATTATTTGATCTATAAGTCACTTAAAAGAATGACTGTAATTAAGGAAAAATACCAGTGACTCACACGAGCTGCACAGTTCATAAAAGAAAATGAAAGCAACAGATGCAGAGTCCTCCATATTGACTATTTGTAATTGTTGGGCATTTCATGGTTAGCATTTGAAATGTTCCTCCTGTGATAGAACCTACTCTTCTGAGGACAGTGAACCTAGCTTTAAGGACCCATGCGGGATAGCTTGATCCAGTAGACAGAGGGTAGGGCTGGGTTCTAGTCCCAGCTCCTGCAGAGTCTTGTGATTTCTGTACTTCAGGTACCTCTCTCTAAAAATGGGGACTATAATTCACTTTTGGAAAGGTCTTGAGATCTATGGATGCAGGGGCGGCTCTATGTTTTTTGCCGCCCCAAGCACAGCAGGCAGGCGGCTTTCAGCGGCGTGCCTGCGGGCAGTCCGCTGGTCCCGCTGATTCGGCGGCATGCCTGCGGGAGGTCCGCCGGTGCCGCGCCATCGGCGTCCCTGCCGCCGAATTGCCGCTGAAGCCGCGGGACCGGCGGACCTCCCACAGGCACGCCACCGAAAGCCGCCTGCCTGCTGCCCTCACAGTGACCGGCAGGCAGCGCCCCGCGGCTTGCCGCCCCAGGCACGCGCTTGCTGCGCTGGTGCCTAGAGCCGCCCCTGTATGGATGAAAAGTACATTGAGTACAAAGTATTTTTATTATTAGTTTAAATAAAAAACGCAGACCAATTAGAGGACATCCAGACATTTAGTTCTTGTGCTCTGACACATGCACTTTTTGCTGGAAGCCACTACAAATTATGAATAAAAGACTTACAAGTTTTGGGGCCCAGCACACACCTGCTGTCCTCAGTCAAGCAGGAATTCCATTGACCTGAATGGGAGTTTTGGCTGAGTGAGAACTGAAGGATCATCTCCTGTGTAAGATAATCACTTTAGTGCTGTATACAATAACCTGCATCCTATTATGTAGTCTAGTTTTTAACTTGTATGGAATTTAAGCTACGAGTTATGGACAAAAATTTCTTCAAGATGTTATTGAGTAATCAGTATTCAGTTTGATAATGCGGACTATATTATTGAATCCAGCTGGTGTAGCTCTAAATCATCAGATATTAATGCACAATCAGACATACATCATAAGGCAGTAGGTTGTGAACTATGACAAGTTTTGGAGGCCTTTCATTGTAAAAATACTGGCATGCATTGGCAGATTAGCCACTGAGTCAACGGGGTCCTGGCTAATTGGGGGGCCCAAGAAAAATGGATGCCCCCCAACCCCGACCCTGCTCCCTGGCAGGAGCACTGGGCAGGTGGGGGAAGCCCCAGAACCCTGACCCCATTTCTGCAGCAGGAGCACTGGGGTGTGGGAACTGCAGGCAGAAGAGGTAAGCAGGGGGCCTCACTTGCTCTGGCCCAGGACCCCACAAAACCCCAATCTGCCTCAGAGCCTCATTTTACAGTTCACTTATGCTTCAGAGAGGGAAAGTTCTATTTGAAGTTCAGTTGTACTCTGAGAAGTGACTCTAAAAATGGCAGTGTAGGGCTCCATATTTGCTGCATCAATCACAATCAAATTTGCTCAGCTGATAAGTAAAGAGATGGTTTTTCTAATTGTTAGCACTGCAAGCTTAGCCTAGGATCTGAGCGTCAAGCTGGGTTCTGTCTGGCTCATAAATCATCAGCAGCTATAAAGATTCTGCAAGTGGAGTTTAGTTAACAATTCTAGTGTCAATTCACAGGCCAAAATAGCATGTCAGAATTAACAGAAGTAAAAGTCAGTAAAGACATTTTGTTTGTCATAGTAAGCAGGTATTTTTATGGTGGTCTAGTAATGAGACCACAGTTACAGTTGCACAGAATTTTCTGTTTTATAAGGTCTGACCTCGCTCTCACCTTTTTTCAAAACCCTTTTTTTATAAACATGCCTTGGGAATTTGAACCAAATTTCAGTCACTAACTAATGTATATGGAACATTCTCCCATGTGTCTTCCTAAAAACCACCAACACACAAACACAAAAGTTTGGGGAAACCAGAACACTGGAAAAGCCTGATTTTTCCCACACACAGTGCTCGTTTGCTGCCCCCTCACCCCCGACCAGTAACATTAGAGATACTCAGTCACTCATCCCCCTACAGTTCATTTTGCATACTTGGAGAGTCACTATTACCCTGGCTGTCATGGCAACAGCTGCCTTTGATAACTGATTTATCTCTGATGATATGAAGGGCCCAGGAGGAACTGTAATGAAAGCAGACTAATTTTGGATATGCTCCTGCGGGTTTGTGGTCTGGTAGATTACGCAGTTTCTTTTCAAAGTATTATTGTTACTTTCCTCCAAAAGGGAAACATAAAAATGAGATACAAAATTCCAGATCCTTTTCATGTATATTGTCCTGCTTCTTACAAATTGGGAGCTATGATCTTCTGAATACTTACTTTTTGAAAAAGCAGAATATTATAAATGAGTTTCTACTCAGCTTTCTGTTGCACAAATTTTTAAAAAGTTATTTAAAAGTTGCAGTAAAACTGAAGATGTATTAAAATATTTTTTTAAAATGCAGTTTAACTTAATTTCAATAATTTGAGCTACATGGAACTGAGTGGTGAACTATGGCACTTCACAAAGAACAATTGTAATAAAATATGAATTGAAGACAAATGTGTAAAAGCTTTATTATTTAAATAATATGTATATAAGATTTTATTTCTATTACAAATTAAGGAAATTGAAATAAAAAACTCATTTAATTTTAGTTAAGGTGGCTTTCTCAATAAATTAACCATAAAAATAGGAAATACAAAATTAAGGATTAAAAAGTTGCAAAGCTAAGCACTCTCAAATTAGGAAATACCTGAATTAACATTGCCCATGCAACCTTAATTGGCTCCTGTGAAGGGGTTGACTCACCACTAGCACCTTCTTGTGGCCAGACATAGTATAGCAGCACTCCCGCCCAGATACCTCCTGCTAATGGTCACTCCATGCCTGCAGTGGTCTGCCTCTTCCTGTGACATGGCCCTCCAATCAGGTCACTTTAAAGTCTCTCCCCTTCTGGGAAAGTCAAAAAACAAAACCAGGGGGAATTAACACAAGTAAACAGGTTCACAGATAATAAAGGGGATAATCTCCCTCTCAAGGTGTCTCAGCAGCTGGCCCTCTCTTTCCTCAGGGAGGGGCCCTCAGTCAGCCCTCTCTTCAGGAGGTGGGTGCTGAACATCTGCCATCAACTGAGCTGGGGCTCTCCCTCTTACGCTCCTTTTACCAATCCTGACATTGCATAGGTGTGACAGGGTGGAGCCAACTGAGCCCACATTGTTCAGTGTGGGATTTGATGTACCCCATCATAGCACCCCCCCCTGTATGTATACATTATGTGTATGAACCTGAATCTTTAATTACATGATTTTTTTTTTTGATTTTTTTTTTAAACAGAGGATCCCTGGTTCATTCTGTGTACAGGACAGATCTGCTCTGGGGATGAATTGGGGTTGTGTTGTCTGCAGGGCCCCTGCCACATTTGTTGCAGAACTTGGTAGGTGTCTAGTGAATGAAACAGAGGATTACAGCTAGAGAAAGGATGGTCTCAAGGTTAGGGCAGTTGAATGTTGCCCTGGAGACTTGGAATTTATCTCTGCCTCTGCGTTCCTAGGTGATGCTGGTCAAATCATGTACACCAGACTTTTTAACAGATAGTTACTTCTGAATGTAAGTAAAGGCTGTATCATAATGCATATGCACAAGGGGGCCAAATTAAGGTTGCATGAGCAATGTTCATTCTGGCATTTCCTAACTTGAGAGTAATGGGCCTTTTAATTGTAAACATTTTATTTCCTAATTTTTATGGTTTCATTTATTGATAAAAGCTGCCTTAACTAATGTAAAATGAATTTTTTGGTTTGTGTTTTATATTATATGCAACCTTCCCTACAACCCTATTTTAAAAGAATGTGGTTGGAAACTCAAGTACTCAGAAGTTAGGAGCTGGTAATAAGAATTTAGAATCTTTAAACAAACAAATTGTATTAAGAAAATATCCAAACTCTGTCACAACAGCTCAGCAGAAGCAGGAGTTTTGCCTCTGCTCAGCAGAGGGTGACAATAACATATATCACCATTCCACCGGTAATTATGTCTCTGAATGCAAACAGGTAGTAGGTGTGTTGAATAAGGTATTGCCATTTATTAAAAATATTCTCATCACAGGATTCCATGCTTACATCTCAAGCTTCTAGCATGATCCAGATCAACAACTCCTCTAGCCTATTTGTGTGTACACCTCTCCCTTGAGGGAAGGAAGGCAGGTGCCTGAAGGCTGATGGTGCTCTTGCTCTCTCCCACTGGTAACATATTGCCAGTGCCTCAGTCCCCATGAACCTTGCAGTCATTCTCTTCTATGCTCCCTACCTTCTTCTTCACCTGTCCCCTCCCTCTAGCTTTGCTTTGCCAGTAACCCTTTATCTTTGTCTCTATTCTCCCCTCAGCCACTCTTGACACTGAATAGATTACACTTCCTGGGATTCACACTACTAATTGCTTTGTTCAGGTTTTATTCTGAGTGAAATTTTCTTGTTCTTTGAGAAAATGGACAATGTTGCACTTATTTTGGAGCGATAAGGGCTGATCTGGATCATCATCATCATCAGCCAGCGAGAAGCTATGGCTCAGAGGATTGATAATAGAATATGGACTCTTTCTTCTCTAGTCTGCTGGATCAAATCAGAGCAAGTCAAATGCTCGTGCCTTTTCACACCTGAGCAACAGCCTGTGTGAAATGAGGTGGCAATCTCAGTCCAGTTGCTAGTGCAGGGGTAGGCAACCTATGGCACGTGTGCCGAAGGTGGCACACAAGCTGATTTTCAGTGGCACTCACACTGCCCGGGTCCTGGCCACCGGTCCGGGGGGCTCTGCATTTTAATTTAATTTTAAATTAAGCTTCTTAAACATTTTAAAAACCTTATTTACTTTCCATACAACAATAGTTTAGTTATATTTTATAGACTTATAGAAAGAGACCTTCTAAAAACGTTAAAATGTATTACTGGCACGCGAAACTTTAAATTAGAGTGAATAAATGAAGACTCATCACACCACTTCTGAAAGGTTGCTGACTCCTGTGCTAGTGGATAAACATCCATGATACAATAACATCACCAGGGGTACCATCATTGGCAGTCTTAGTAGAGAGGCTAAAGATTTAATGGGACTAGAAAGTAAACTATTATCTCATCATTATAGGTTCTGTTTAGGCACATTGAGAGAGAGAGTGGAGGGGGGAGAAGGGAACTCATACTACTTGGTCTGCTAGAAACTTCAAGAATGCAGGTGAGTACATGAAAACAGAAGAAAAGATTTAAGAGTTTAATACACACTAGAACAATCTATCATAAGAAACTGATTGGTCTTCTCACATGGCTAACACCGATAATGACAAACATGTACCATTAAAAAACATTTTAACATGCTTTTTCTGTTAGACTCTAAACCCCAATCTTATTAGATTAACACCTGAATAAAGAAGATGCAAAATTTTTTCACCAGTGACTGACCTCATGTACAGAGTGCAGTTGGGATCTTCTATCACAGCTGGACAGCATGCCTTCAGGGCTGCCCATGTAGTAAACATTGTTCTGAAGCACTAGTGGAAACAAAGTAAATTTGCGAACCGTAGCTCTTGATGGCAGTATCTCTTCAGCACTCCTGTCTCTCTCCCACCTCACCTAAGTAATATTTCAAAGACCATCTGATGCCATATGGAAAAAAAATTCAATTTAGGGACTAGACAATTTTGCCTGTGTATTAAAGCTTTTGTATTTCCCCTTACCCCTTTCAGTTATTACTAGAAATATTTGCATTAAAACAGCTTCTCTGTCTCTTATGGGTTCATCTGCTCTTGTCACTTCTCTATCACCCAGTTATAATCCCTTGTCTCTGACTTCACAAACAGGAGGTGGTAAATTCCTATGGATCAACAATTCTATTTTCATGCAAATACCCTTAATACGGCAATAAATATGAAGCACACACAAAATATTGTCAGATGGCAGCAAAATCGTCTCAAAATAGGATGGATTTCAGGAGGCACGAGCAGTTCTGAGGAGTTGGGTCATTTTTACTTCAGTTGAATTTGGGGGTTTCAGAGTGTGAGGTTATGGGGCAAGGAGCACTCCCCTGAGGTGAAAACTTTTGCCAGCTCATTATTTGCATCTTTTGGCCTTTATCCACCTAGCTCCAGCATTTTTTTAGAACAGTGGATTTCAAGACTATGTCTAAGATTTCCAAAGGGGTCCGTACCTTCATCTGCAAATGAAAAAAGTTTGAAAACCACTTTAGTAAACCTCATTACAAAAAGAAGTTATATGTTGCAGAGGACAGGGTGATGGGTTAAAGTAAAATGTTACATTTATTTATATGACTACATCTGTCAGTCTCCTGAGGTGGTCAATTTCAATGAAGTTTAAATTCTGTCTAAATTTAATTTCTGAATGTGATGTTTAGGGGAGTGAGATTTGATAAAACTGTCCAAATAGTTTACTTTCATCAGAACAAACAGTATTGTCCAACATGAGAGGTCTTGTCATGATAACTGTAACACTGCTGTCAGTTACTGTAGCCCTGCAAAGAAGTTTAAATAACCTAATTAATGTTTAATCCATCTCTGACACACACAAATAACTCTCAAAGAAGAATGGAGGATATTTTTAATCTGTATTCCCTGGTGGGATTTATGTATTTTATATTAATGGGGAAGACATATTAGAAAAATTCCTTTTTAAAAGTGTACAAGTGCTGTACTTTGGCACTGAATCAGATGCAGTGGCATCTCTCTTTCTTTTTAGTTTTAATT
The DNA here is from genome assembly GCF_002925995.2 of Terrapene triunguis. Taxonomy (NCBI): domain Eukaryota; kingdom Metazoa; phylum Chordata; order Testudines; family Emydidae; genus Terrapene; species Terrapene triunguis. Next base: position 2,875,052 of record NW_020664757.1, on the reverse strand, counting down.
GCCTATTGTACTTTAGCAATGCAGTGGAATGGCAAAATTCACCCTATTAGAAATGTGGTTTCAGTTCCCACAGACCCTATTTTTCTACTTCATTGACCCCACTTATTTTAGATGCTTCATGATGTAACACAATATGATGCATTGTATTGGGGATGGGCCTTCATGCAAACCCACTGTAGCTGCTGTCTCTTACCGTTAATATACATTCATATGATTAACTCACCATTTTCAAATGAGCATTTTCTGGGGGGCTCTTAGGTGCTCTTATTTTTAAAATTGTGGTCTTGTTCTGGAGCCGATGCTGTACATTTGTGTGGTTGTGGTTCCATGGCTTGCTGTGTTTTTACTTAATAACTACAACCATGCTGCTTGAAATGATGCTTTGGGGTCTCTTCTCTCACTTTCATCTAATTATGGATGATCAGTTTTCCCTCCCTCTCCCCTTTCTTTAACTGTAGCTTTCACATTCTTGTCAGTTAGAAACCAGAGCTCACACAATAACTTGAGGTAGAGTCTAGTACAGCAGAACTTTGGCTGAAGCTGTAGTAAGCCAAAATAGTAGTAGTTCTCCTAGTTACTGATGAAATAATTAATTGTGTGATGTGTGGATCTCCTAGACCTGTTGCTTTTAATTTCTGTACTCCAGGTCACTCTAATGAAGGCTTGCAAAATAGACACACACACTTACTAGCTCAGAAATACAATCTATTCATACACCCTTTACTCACCTGGCAAAGAATCCCAGTTTTACCTACTGCAGATAAGCAGAATGTCTCCAGGCTGCAGTACAGTGAGATGTTACTTCTCAGTGAGTTTCAATGGTCTAAAAACATTTTAAGTGCTAAATCTAAGTCTGACAGTATACCAGAAATGAGACCACTGACCCCATTGTGTTAAGTGCTGTATAAACATACAGTAACAGAGACTCCCTAACCCAAAGAGATTGCAATATAAATAGACAAGACAGATGAAAGAAGAAAAAAAGGAAATATTATCCCTGTTTTACAGCTGGGGAACTGAGGTACCAACACACTAAGGTCACATAGGAAGCTCTGTGACAGAGAAAGGAATTATACCCAGAGCTCCTGAGTCCCAGTCCGTGCCTTAACCAGAAGATCGTCCTTTCTTTCTAATTCATAATATATTATGGATGTATAAATACTCAGGTAGAATGTTAATCAGTTGAATCATATGACACTGGATACTTTGGTAAAATATAAGAGAAGAGGTATTGCAACCATCTATGGAAAAAAATAAACATGAACTTGACTTGTTTAAACAGTTTTCAGCTCAGTATTATTTTTAATTCACAAATGATTCCATTAAATAAGCATCTCTTTCTTAAGACTCAAAGCAGCTACACTTACATTTATCTTAAAATTGATCCTCTTTGCTCATTCAAATTGCATTTACCTTTACCTTCTACTGTTTCCACTTTAGGACTGATTATAGTTGAACAACAGACATTGACATAATGTCCTTTGAAACCATAAAAGCCTTACTGACATGTGACCAGATTTAAAACCAGATTTTTAAAATTATTTACTTATTTATTTTGGGTGGAGAGAGAAAAAAGTGTTTTGGTTATTCCTGTCTTCATTTAAAGAATCTTACATTCCTTAAGTGGTTAAGAATGCATCCAGTGACTTCTGAGTCCAGAAACTTAAAAGGATTCTAATTATCTTTAGCTCCTTGTGTTTACTTTTCCTAATCTTTTCCTTAGGTTCTTATTAACAATTACTGCCTTTTGTTTATATAGTATACAGATATCCTACCCTCCTTCTTTTCCACCACTTCCCTTTACTACCTCTCCTTGATAAGGTTCTAATTTAAATTCACCTTCTATGTGGATTAAATTATTGTCACTATTTTCTTTTTGGGACATTTCGAGGTCCTAATGGGCACTGTAAATTAAACTTTTAAACCATAGATGTATCACACACATTCTCTCTTACATCCTTAAAATAGGTGGAGCACATAATGAATATGCAGTATGTCCTGGGTTATCTATATTGAAATGATAGATGGGAATTGCTTAAAAAGACCACAAGATGCCACTACTATGCCACAGAGACAGAGTTATAAGAGGAACTAAAATACCTGATAAGACAGACTTTAAAAGAGAAACTTTAAGAATAAAAGATAGAAAAAATAGTATATATCCTTATGAAATTATCCTGCTAGCCTCACAACCTTGTTTGCCTTTATTGCAGTGTATTTAAAGCAGTACAGTATTTCCAGCTCCCACACAGAATTAAATAAAAGATTTGTTGACAAAAAGAACTGTACTGTAATAACTGCAAAAATACATAGCTTCCCGTCCAGCAGAAATAATCCAATTCTTACCCTAAACCAAAATACTATTTTACAATGCAACATTTAACAGGAATAAGAAGTCTGGCATAAAACCCTCAGAAGCCCACATTCACTGATGACAAATTTAGGTGCCAGTTCTGTGTGGGTGTAAGTTGGCCAGAAAACAGGAAGTGGGAAAGTAGCTCAAATACCATGGTATAAACTGATAAGTACTGTAACTTGTATGGTTTACTATTTAGTAGATGTGTGCAGAACAAATGTCAGCTTTCATATTAAGGAAAAGGCTAGTCTTGTAAAGGCATTGGACTGAGACATAGGAAATCTGGCATCAATTCTCTGCTCTGCTACAGCATTCCTATGTGATATTTGACAACTCATTTAATCTCTCTGTGCCTTAGTTCCCCCATTTGTAAAACAGGAATAAGAATTCTCCCACCTTTTGTCTGCTTAGTCCATTTACATCTTCATGCATTTGTACACTGCCTAAAACAATGGAACCCCAATCTCCCTCAGTGCCTCTAAGTGCAACTGTAATACAACTAATCAGAGCCTGAAATGGGAAAAAGCAGGAGGGCACAATATAAAATAAAATAGTTATAATGACTGTTAAAACTGAAAATTTTCTGGGCAAGATGTTCATTCTCCACTCCAGCTCCTTTATGCCAGGTGAAAGAGCCAGAGCAGGGTAAAGGGGCCTTAAAGCTCGGGATCTGGCTGAGAAAGGATTCTGCCAGCACAGACACGGTGCGAGACAGCCAAAAGTGTGCAACCAAGAGGTGCAACAATGCAAAGGAGTACTATCTGGAGAGCACAGTAATTCAATATTACCAACTTTAAAACACAGATGGTGGGATTTTCAAAAGTGTCTAAGGGCTTGTCTACACTGGCAATTTACAGCGCTGCAATATTCTCACTATGGGGTGTGAAAAAACACCCCCCTGAGCACAGCAAGTTTCAGCGCTGTAAAGTGACCATATAGACAGTGCACCAGCGCTGGTAGCTACACCCCTCGTGGAGGTGGTTTTATTAGAGCGCCGCCGCAGCAACGCTTTAGCATTGCCAGTGTAGACTAGCTCTAAGTAACTCAGGAGCACAAATCGCATAGAAGCACAAGTCCGAAAGTCATTTAGTACTTTTGAAAATATCACCCAAAGCAACTTGTAAAAAGCAAGAAAATAAAATACTAATTTTAAAGGCAAAGAATGCACTGTATTAAAGCTCATAAACAGTATGGAGAAAGGAATGGTACCCCTCTAAAATATACAAACACATCAAAGTGCCACTAGCATAGCCGCAGGAGCTCTGGCTTGCCCAGTGCCTTGCGCTTCATTAAGATTTCTGTGCACACAAGCAGAAATTTATTGTTTCAAAATTAAAATAAGCCCATTTAGCAAGATTGCTTAGAGGGCAATTTTCAGAGCCTATTTTAATGTGTTGCAGAATAATCTGACTTTGAAAATATGTAAATATTATCCTCCAAGACCCTAACACTGCAGGGAGAAGAGAGCAAGATTATTCAAAGCATTTAAAAACAAGAGCTAGTTTCTGCCAATGAGGAGCTGTGTTTGCTTTGAAAGGAACAAAAGAAAAGACTGAAAATTAACCTTTTAGTGCCATTGATTATGACTACATAATAATGCTCTTTGCAACTGGGAAAAAGACACAGAACCTAGCTATTGTGAGCTGTGCTTTTGGACTGCTACCTCAGATGAACAGTGGTCCCCCCCCTTTTTTGTTGTATCTGAAGCATTTATTTATCTTAAAGGTAACCTGCAAAAAAGGGGGTGGGGGGAGAATTGGGCTTGTGCTCTTTTCACTTGAAAGGTTCCCCTCCAAAATAAAACCCTTCAAAATATTTTTTAAACACATTTGAAATTTTGGTCCTATCTAATGTGGAAAAGTATCTGATATGATTAGAGAACTAGTAAAATAGTGACGTATCAGAGCCAAGAGAGTGAAAGTTGAGCTATTAAGAGGGGAAACAATTTTTAGGTCTGTCTACACCCAAACTTACATTGGTGTGGCTAAACTGATGTAAACCCCCGTGGCCATATCTAGACTAAGATTTAGGGTGTGATGTTAACATGGGCTAACACGTCAATTTAAAAAAAAAAGTCTAGCGTAGGCAAGACACGCTGCCTTTAACACATACTAAGATTGTCAAATTAAAGCAGATTGTGAAAGATGTTCTCTGAGCTCCACTTGGCTCCCTTGTCGTGGGGCTTGACTGAGGGGGAAAAGGTAGGTGGTAGTTTTTCTCAAACACTATCTCTTTATGATGCCAAATGAGAGACACATCTCCAACCTTCTCTCTGACATGAGGAATGAAAGAGCTTGCAAAGCTGATATTTAAATGATTATCACTGGGCATCTGAATTAAAACTTCACTCAGATGAATGGGGCAATTCACACTCAGAGCCATTGTTATAAGCTCTCTGCTACCTCAGCCATCTCTGCATCAATGACACACAGTTCACATATTTTAAGTTTTCTTTGCAACTGTATCAACTGAAGGCTTTAAAGAAAGCTGAGATTCTAGGGAACATTATAGTAATTTGAAAGAGGAGCCAGTTCACCATGTACCAGCCCAATTAGATCCCTGTCTTCTAGGATCTTGATAAGGTTAATGAACTGTATGTTGGGACCCTGGAACAGATGCAACTCTAAAATAGGTTTACAGAGTTTCTGTTCATTTGTAATTTTGAATGGGTTGGGAATATTTTTGTTATAGTTGAATTGTTTGTAATTGTTATTTTTGTCAACAGATGCATTAGTTATGTTAATAAGCGAAATGGAAGGTGCCTAAGAGAGAGAGAGACTCCACTGTAGCCTAAGGGAAGGTGCGCTGAGCTGATAACAGAGGCTGGAAAGATCACTGCAGACAGAGCTGAAAATAGAACCCAGACAAACCCAAGTCTCATCCACTTTTCTACACTGCCTTTCAGAAGGAATCAACCAAGTATCTGCATGTGTAATTCTCACTAACTGTGGATCATTGTCCCTCTAGTGGCTAGATCACACAGAATCAGAATTAAAGGCCAGAAAGGATCACCAGATTTGAATTCTTCTTTTAAAATCCAAAAATGTAAATTTAAGTCAAATTCTGCCCTGAGATGTGTCAGTAGAGCCAAGCTCTCATTGACATCAATGTGAAGTTGCACATCTACATCTCAAGGCAGACTAGCTCCTAATAATTTTGTGAAAATAACACCTCAGATTGCACATATTTGACTGAATGTCATAACATTTTAAATGTTCATGGTACTTGACAGATTCCTAAAAAAGCCTCTTAAGGGTATCTTTAGAGTAAAATTAGTACTTATTTACTGATCTTTCATTAGTCTAAGAACTAAAGCACCAATATTAAAAATGACTTAGTGAGAAAAATTAAATTCATCTGCTAATGTGTATTGTTCTTTAGCTCAAGTGGTAGAAACTCAAGCTGTTAGCTCTAGAGATCCCAGTTTAATCCCTGAAGATGACACAACCAGGGGCATCATCATGCTTCCCTGTGCTGTCTCTAACTACTAAATCATAGCCAGCTCCAGACCTAGAAACAGAACCTAGGAATCCTGATGCCCAGCATATTAATGCTAAAACACACACAGCTGTATAACTCAAGCCTGTAATAAAGTACGTGTTTATCTCCCTCAATGGGCTGCTCCTTGTAGAGAATAACAGCACACTTTCACCTCTCCCTAATTCCTATAGGTGAAGTGGTAGAGGTCAGTTGATGAGGCCACAGGGGGAAAGTGCATGTAATTTAGCATGAGGACTCTTAATAGTTCAAATTATTTTATATTGTAATACATATCTAGAAATTAATTTGGCTGTTGGGCTAATATTTATTGTGTTTTATGTTTAGTGTTTGTAGTTTGGTTAAATTGGAGCTGTCCTTTTAGGAACAGGATAGGGGATATAGTATAGATGGTGTGAAAAACAGATGTCATTGGTATGCAGAGGTGCAGGGGCTGTGCCAGTGTGAATTCCAAAAAGGTCACAATTTGATTTAATATACTTCTCTTTCAAACAATATCTCTCGTGCAGGGATAACGTTATCTTTTATAAGGAGACTGGATGAGGTAGGGCTTTGCTAATGACCTTCAGATTCATTTGCCTTGAGGTCACTCATATGAATACAGACCAATTGAATAGGGATTAAAAGTTGCTCCCATCTAATGGATGTCCGAGGGCCTCCAGTTCCAGCTCCAACATCACAAACTCCTTACCACACTTTGGACTACTTGGCAGAGTCAGAGAGGCTACGACATTTATGGGCCACAAAAGCTGAACTACTTGTTACTGTTAGTAGAAGCTGCCTCATCCCCTGCCACCCCAGATGAAAGCTGAAGCAGGCAAGACATGTGGGAAACTTGCCCTGCTGTTGCTGTGCAGAAAAAGTGAGGGCTCCACACCTGGAACTGCAGAAAACTTGGCAGGGCATAGGACAGGAAACTGTGAGGATTCAGAACATAGGGGCAGGAGGTAGACTAAGGGAGTGCAGGGGAATGTGGCATGGTGAAGAGGGAGAATGTAATGAGTTGGAGACTGAGGGGAAAGGGAAGGAAATATAGATAACAGGTGAATGCAGGGGACAGGAAATTCGGGGGAGCATGGAGACAAATTGTGAGTGGGGCAATTACCTATCCCGTATATAGGATACATCCTGTCTATATGTATGGAGGGGACTAGAGAGGCAGCTCTGACTCCTCAGGGGATAGAAGCGAGTAAGCAGCCCCTTCCGAGTAGCAGACATGCAGGGGATGCATTTTTGTATCTGTATTTGAACTTGAATTTTGAACCTGAAATTATTACACAAAATGGGGATGGGCAGCTTCCCCCCAAATGGTAAGAAAAAATCAGAGGGCAGGTAAAAAATTTGTTTAAAAAATCATGATTTTTAGACACTAGGGTTTGGCAATACTGCTGCACTTGCTAGATATGGGATGGCAGACAGGGCAGAGCTAAGGTTGGTGGTAGAACTAATTTACTAATTGTTATTTAGCTTTTTTGAACTATGGGTATGTCAGGGTTCCCTCCCCACTCTGAACTCTGGGGTACAGATGTGAGGACCCGCATGAAAGACCCCCTGAGCTTATTTCTAGCAGCTTAGGTTAAAAACTTCCCCAAGGCACAAATCCTTCCTTGTCCTTGGATGAGTACTGCTGCTACAACCAAGTGAGTTAGACAAAGATTCAAGGAAAAGAACCACTTGGAGTTCCTGTTCCCCCCCAAATCCCCTTCATCCCCTTTCCTGGGGAGGCTTGAGAATAATATACCAACCGAAGAGGTTAACAAAGTGGGCACAGACCAGCTCTTGGGTTTTTAGGACACTAAAAACCAATTAGGTTCTTAAAAGCAGAACTTTATTATAAATGAAAAGTAAAAGAAGCACCTCTGTAAAATCAGGATGGAAGGTAATTTTACAGGGTAATCAGATTCAAAACACAGAGGATTCCCCTCTAGGCAAAACTTTAAAGTTCCAAAAACAAAACAAAACAAAAAAACAAAAAACCCCCCCAGGAATAAACCTCCCTCATAGCATAGGGACAATTCACAAGCTAAAACAAAAAATAATCTAACACATTTCCTTCCTATTACTTACAATTTGTAATCTGAGATGCTTAGTTCAGGAAGGGCTTTGGGAGATTTATTTTCCCTGCCCTGATTCCTCGCTGACCCGGAGAGGACACACAAAGAGACAAAACAAAAACCTTCCCCCACAGATTTGAAAGTATCTTCTCCCCTCATTGGTCCTTTTGGTCAGGTGCCAACCAGGTTATTTGAGCTTCTTAACCCTTTACAGGTAAAGGAGGGATTTTATGCTACCAGTAGCTGTATGTTTATGACAGGGTACAACAGTATTTTCTTCATTTGCAAATACTTCAAATTTCCTGTCTTTTTAAAAAATAGTGTCTATATACAGCATTAACTCTATTAAATTATGACAGGTTTCAGAGTGGTAGCTGTGTTAGTCTGTATCTGCAAAAAGAACAAGGAGTACTTGTGGCACCTTAGAGACTAACAAATTTATTTGAGCATAAGCTTTCGTAGGCTAAAACCCACTTCATCGGATGCATGGAGTGAAAGATATATATACAGAGGACATGAAAAAAATGGGTGTTGCCCATACTAACTATAAAGAGAGTAATCAGTTAAGGTGGGCTATTATCAGCAGGTGAAAACAAACTTTTGTGGTGATAATCAGGATGGTCCATTTCCAACAGTTGACAAGAAGGTGTGAGTAACAGTAAGGGGAAAAATTACCCTGGGGAAATAGGTTTTACTTTGTGTAATGACCCATCCACTCCCAGTCTTTATTCAAGCCTAATTTAATGGTGTCAAGTTTGCAAATTGATTCCAATTCTGCAGTTTCTCGTTGGAGTCTGTTTTTGAAGTTTTTTTGTTGGAGTATTGCGACTTTGAGATCTGTAATCGAGTGACCAGGGAGGTTGAAGTGTTCTCAGACTGGTTTTTGAATGTTGTAATTCTCAACGTCTGATTTGTGTCCATTTATTCTTTTGTGTAGAGGTTGTCCGGTTTGGCCAATATATATGGCAGAGGGGCATTGCTGGAACATGATGGCATATATCACATTGGTAGATGTGCAGTTGAACGGGCCTCTGATAGTGTGGCTGATGTGATTAGGTCCTATGATGGTGTCCCCTGAATAGATATGTGGACAGAGTTGGCAACGGGCTTTGTTGCAAGGATAGGATCCTGGGTTAGTGTTTTGTTGCATGGTGTGTGGTTGCTGGTGAGTATTTGCTTCAAGTTGGGGGGCTGTCTGTAAGCGAGGACTGGCCTGTCTCCCAAGATCTGTGAGAGTGAGGGATCATCCTTCAGGATAAGTTGTAGATCCTTGATGATGCGCTGGAAAGGTTTTAGTTGGGGGCTGAAGATGATGGCTAGTGGCATTCTGTTACTTACTCTGTCCACATATCTAGGACCTAATAGGACCTATTAGGGAATAAGAGAAAAGGATGGGATAGCACATTGTAGGAAATATCCTGGTCCCCCCAAAAAAGAAAATCTGAATTCAGCTTGGAAACAAAATTGGGAACTGTTTTAAAGGTCTTATCCAAGTAAAAATAATAAAAGGACTTTTAAAAGAAAGCGCAGTTAGTTCCCTTCTCCACATGCTAGATAAGAGACTGCAATTAAGGACTATCCCAAAATATAGAAAAAATAAGTCCATTGACTTAGAAAAGGGTAGAAGTGGGGAGGGCAAAATCTTCGTAACAAATGAGCTTCCAATTAGCAGCTATTTTGTTAGAGTGGGCAGCCACTTATTCCATTATTCTGAAAAATCTGTTAACAGAGGAAACTTATTCAAATGGACCTTCAGCCTCCTCTCTCTCACACTCCCTGAGGTAAAGCAGAACTCTTTAAGAATACTTAACAATAGATTTATTGCTGTTGCTAGGTATAACAGTGCCCTAAGCATAGGACATCCTAATTTAAAAAGCCTATAATAAATCCTTGTGACACCTCCCCCCTCCAAAGCAGGCTGAAATATAGGGATCTGCATAAACAAAAACTAAAAACCAAGGTACTAAGCATAAGCCATGCTTTTCTTTTCCATTTCTGTAGAACCTACCATCGCCTGTCTTTTCTTTCATCTCGATTCTATATTTTCACCCTATTGTTCTTTTCTTTTCTCTTTCTCCAATTCCTCCCTTCTCCTGGTCCCATCTTTCTTTTTCTATCTTATCCAGATAACTGTAAAATCATCTACAGGCAAGTCACTAAACTGATGAGCAGGAACGAAATACTGTGAAGATGGTGAATATTTTAAAAATGTGTTTCATGGAAGTGGTAACTTTAAAACAATGCTCTTTGGCACTACTAGGGTGCCTCTCTCCACACTGATTGGTTTAGAAATAATCCAAACGAATAATCAAAAATTTAACATTTCTGCTTGAGAAGGTATTTCAGTGTTTCAACTGCAGATAAAATAAGTGTAAGTTCATAGCTAAAGAGGAACATGACAATAAGCTTTTTGGAACCACTGTAAGGCTGAAAAACACCTGGAAAATGCTGATGTACAGATTTTGGAGTGGACAGTCCAATCATCCCTTCAGATGAGTCTTAGGTCTATACAAAAGCTCTCTGTACAAAAACTATGTTTCTTATCAAATAAAAACTGCTTTGATTTTTCCACTGTTCTGCATCAACAAACAATAAATCCCCTTTATGGAGAAAAGCAAAACAGTCAAAGGGCTTGACAAGAAAAAACAGGAATTAGAAAAATGCATGCACTTTAATCATCTTTCCATAACAGAAAAAACACACAGTTCATTAAATGCTGGAAAAGAATACACATCTTGCATTCATCTTAAATAGTTCAGTATTTATTTAGTAAGGAAAAGTGATACCAAGAGGTATAGAAATGAAGCATCTAGAAACCAACAAAGCAGAAACGTGTGGGTGTAATGGGGGAAGCGGAAGATAAGAAAAGCAGAGCAGACCTCAGTGATAAAACAGATTAATGCAAACTTACTTTGTTGTATTCAAAATTTACATATCATTAATATCATGCACACACAAATTAAAATTAGTGGTTACATGAAATCTGCATGCAGTTCATACAATGTCAGACCATTTGTAAGGCACTGTTTTTTGTGCAGAAAAATGTACTTATTTCTGGTAAGTCTCTTTGAAGCATTGCGCCTAGCAGCTTTTCTTTCTATTTTGTGAGCATTAGCCTTTGTATCATTGGCACAAGACTAAGAAGTCTCAGCTAACTCGTTTCGTTTTTTAAATGACTTTTTATTTTAAAGCAGCTATGAAGTCACTTATGGGTTATTTGACAGATTAATGAGAATTGTTATTTTAAATTGTTACTTCCTTTTCCACTCCACCCAAACTTAACACTATTAGAATTCAGCAGCAGAACTTTGCAGCTTCTCTAAAACAATGTTAACATTGTACAATTCTTGCTCTAAATTTCATCATTATTGTAACACTATCAATTTCTTTATTAAAAAACAAGGGTCACCATGCTAATAATATTAAATCATTACTATTTACTTCACATTTAGAATCTATATTTGCATTGGATTACCAGTTACTTTTATTTTAAAAATGCTGCCATGAATGAACCTTTTATCTTAACTCATAATATTTGTAGAGTTGCTATATTCAATCATATAAATATTAATATTTGAACTCAGTAACTAAGACAGATTTAAAATACAGTGTAATGCTGTACAGAAAAAAACATGCAAGTGTAGAAGGTATATATGATAATCAATCAATTAAAAAACTATTTTGAACCATTTTATCACACCTTGGAGGGTGTTACAAACACAAGGCCCAATAGCTAGTTACCTAGGGCAATAACCATCCTGAAATTCCAGTTGGATTTATTGCTTATATGAAAAAGAATATACAGGTCTGTCGCATCTTACGCGCATTTAACATGCGCAATTTCAACTTTACGCGGTCGGCAAAAACAAAACAAAACAAAAAAAAAAGAGAAAAAAACAAACAGTTTTAATACTATACCTGTAGTGCGGGCGATTTCGCCCACCATTGAACTCAATGGGGTTTTGGCTATACGCGGTTTTCGCTTTACGCGCTAACCGCGGAATGGAACCCCCGCGTAAGATGAGACAGACCTGTATACATAAAAATAGGGGAAACAGTGGTATTTACTGGATATTACAGACATGACATCATTATTAACTAAAGAAGGAACTGTCCTGAAACATTGCAAACCATACAAACAGCCTATGGATTTACTATTTGTACTCTATTCATTTACCAGACTATCTAGGTGGGTTGAATAAGCAGAGAAGCTGCTAATAGAAAGAACATTATCAGGTAAGAAATTTCTCATCTGTTGCACAGCTTCTCTCCCCATTCATCACTAATGAGAAGTATCAAGCAGTGAATCAGAGAATTGGGGAAGGATAAGCAGATTTTTAATTATTATAGTAGAATAATAGGCAGGAATGAAAGTTCCTCCCCATATAAAGCAAGAGCTTTGTAAACTAAGGAATTACATGAGAATTAACTCTTCCTACCAATGGATGTCTTTGTGGAGAAATGCAAGTCTTGGTCAGATAAGTCTCATACACTTTCCCTGCAGTGCCCATTGGGATTTCTGTGAATCGCTTCCCAGATGCCTATCGTGAACTGGTGCAGGATTCTAACATCTTGCCGGCAGCAGCTTGAGGCCATAAGACCGAGGCATTTTGGATGGCATGACAGGAACAGGGTAGAATTGGTATCTGTACTCTATATGCTCGAGATACTAGAGCGAAGAATAACCTTTTCCTCACAACAATGGTAGTGTGGTTCTTGTACTGTTAGAGGAACTAATTCCAAACGCTGTTTTTCTGAGACAATGGTAACTAGAAAAGCCAGTCAGCCACAGGGTTGACTAATCTGTCATTCTAATTAATCTTGACATCTGATGATACTCGGATGTAGAGTCTGATGTGCTTTCCTATGGAATGCAAGTAGTGCTGGTACTTATGTTTTTGTGATGCTTTTCTGAAGGACTCCAATCAACAAATCTGGAGATACTCTAGTGTAGCTGAGATCACTAGAATCTTGTTATTATTATTATATTTTTATTACACTAGCATCTAATGGTCAGGACCCTCTGGTATTGGGCACCATACAAAACAGACAGTCTTTGCTCCAAACAGTTTACTGTTTCCCTTTGCACCAGGAATATAATTCAAACAGATTATTGAATGAAATTTGTAGGTTAAATTCTGTCAGGATACCCAACAAAGGCTAATGAAGAATTCCTCCTGAATTGCACTTTGTTTCTGATTCCTGGGTTGCTATGTAGGTTATCCAGATGTGTATGAAAAAGGAGTCCTTGTTTCATGAGTTATGGTGTTTTCTGCAGGCTAGACAGCTAAGGGACCTCCATTGCACAATTCTGAAGTGCCTTCTGGGAGCACTAGGAGGATTTCAATTCTCCCTTTTCCTCCTCTCTGTATTCTTTATCTGAACTTTCTTGAAAGGCTGCAGATTCTTTTCTGCTCAGGACATTATTTTCATTGTTGCAGAGGAGATTTTCTCTCTGTTTACACCCTGGTTTTGGAAAGGATATAAACACTCATGCCTCAAACAAAAGACTACTGCTAACAGGAGGTAGGGAAAAACTTTCCCCGCATGCACCATCGTTGCCCAGTATGTGGCTTCCTGCCTCATCTTCTGAACCAGCTGGTACTAACTGCTATCATAGATAGGAACTACACTAGATGAACCACTGGTCTGATCCCATGTGGCCTGTTTGTATTTTTATTCAGACATGCCATTGATAGAGGTGCTGAGGAGAACTAAAAGGATATGTAGTTTGAGATTTTGGAAATGTGTCTCACAAGTATGCTCCTGCAAGACTTGCATCCATAATGAGTACTGCAAAGGCCTAGAGTGAAAATTGGGTTGGCTTTGTATTCAGTGCATGGTTCCAAGCCCTGAGAAGAAATTTCTGCAAGTACATTTCAAGAAACCCACTCAGAGGATGAAGCTGATACAAGGCATTAACAATCCTAGCCACTGGAGATACTTGGCTACATATGATCACTGCCAGGAAATAACTTATGCAATGGAGTTTTGGATCTTTTCAAATGTTTACCATGATGGCACAATTATGGCCAGAGCCCTTTATTGACCCCTGGGTGAACAATACTGTGTACTGGGTTCAAAAGCTCTCAATTTTGGACAACTGGTGGGTATGAATCCTTTCTAGTGGCCATCCAGTTATAAATGGGTCTGTTTTTCTGGACAGGGCACTAATTGGTATGTTGACTATACATGGATATAGGTGCGTAACTTGTGGCCTGAGTCTTCATTCAACTAGTACCAGCTGTTAAAACTCCAAGTGCAGAGGAGCATCTGACATTCCCTGCCTGGTCTCCCATCCAAGTACTAACCACACACAGTTTAGCTTCAGAGATTAGAAAAAATCTATGGTGTTCAAGGTGGTATGACTGTAGATATGGATCAGAAGTAAGAGTCTTGGATGGGAACTATGAATTCTTATACACAAATGCTCGTTTGTTCTTTGTCATGCTGAGAATTTTGTTGATGTATGAAGAAAATTTATCTAGGTTTCCTTGGAGACTTCTGCTCCAGATTTTTCCTTCTGCCAGGTTAATAGTCCTTTTTCTTGGCTACCCTTGGTGTTGGTAATAACCCACCAACACATTGCTACAGTAGCTTTGATAGTGAGGATTGAGGTCTCTCTGCTAGCTCAGCTACTAATATATCTAGTGTTTCCCCAAACAGTAATTTTCCTGTAAGTTTATGCACAAGATAACTGTTTAGAATGATTGACTGCTTATGGGTCTAACATGGCTTCCTTGTAACTAAGTTAGAAGACACTGCTTAACATCAAGGATTTGACCAGAGCAGAATGCAAGACATCTCACTTTAAGCAAGGATTATATCCCTAGACAATGAGCTACATGCCTGCCACCAAGTAGGCTTTTCTTACTAAATAGATGAAAAAAATCTTTGGTCTGACTGGCAATAGCTGAGGCTTTGAAATTGCTGTGTAGCATGTCCTCACTTTTATACTCTATGGGGTCTTTTAGAAGGAAGTCCACTTATGAAAGTGTGAATGTCTGTTACACCAAACTTTGGCTCCCAAAACCTAGGCACAGTCTTTGTTTTTTATGTGAGACACAAGATGGATGAGGTAATGTCTTTTAGTGGACAACTTCTGTTGGTGAGAGAAACAAGCTGTTGAGCTTACACAGGGCTCTTCTTTAGGTCTGGGAAACGTACTCAGAACACCACAGGTAAATACAAGTAAAAACGAACAGGAGTACTTGTGGCACCTTAGAGCCTAACAAATTTATTAGAGCATAAGCTTTC
>NW_020664757.1:2822673-2859487 GCF_002925995.2 Terrapene triunguis | reverse complement strand
CACGGCTGCTACTCTGAAACCAGGTAAATACAAGGTGGAAGAGATTGTTCAGCATAAGCAGTTAACACCTATTTCAATGGACTATTCAAGATGAAATGACCCATTAACACTCCTACAGTCATAGGGGGGAAAGGAAGGCAGCTTGGGGGGGGAAGCATTGTTAGTGGGAGTGTGGTAATAAGCCATAAATCCAATGTGTCTATTCAGTCCATGATTTTGTGTCTAGCAATGTTATGAATCTAAGGTCCTAGGCTCATCTTTTGAAAGTGTGCAGGTTTCCTTTGAGGATGAGTACTGATAAGTCTCAAAGCAGTCACTCTGAGACCTAACATTTTAGTTTAACATTTGGTTTTAACCAGTAGTCCTCATTTGGATCTTTATATGGGAAACTACCTAATATGTGCTGAAAGGAAAGATTTTATAAATATTAATCAGGACATTGCAAGCCACCCACATCCTTTCCTGAAAAAGTCCTAACAGTTGGGGGTGGTGGTTTGTTTTGTGTGGTATTTCTCCTGGATGTTTACATGGGAAGGGTAGCATGCTGCTCATCCTGGCCTGGGGAATCTCATCACTGAGGAGGAGTACTGATACGAATACCTAGATAGTGGAAGTAGCTGGCTAGATGGCCCCAGGATATTAAAAGGTTGCCTGCCTGCTCCCAGGCTGTTTAACACCCAAGTAAGTACTGCAAGAGGGGTAGAGTTACTCAGGCCTTTACTCAGTAAATCAGGAGTCATTTTGAACATGGGAAGAGATTTCTCACTTACCCTTCTTTAATTCCCACAACGGTGCAGCTTTGTGGTGAGTGGAGTCTTCGTGTGCCTCTGTTCTGGTCACAGACTGCCTGAAGTGCTCCTTACGCTTAAATATAGAGCCAGCCTGTGGAGTGGGAGGAGGGGTGAGACCCCGGCCCACCTTTCAGACTCTGAGCTAGGGTGACCAAAATCGGGACAGTCCTGATATTTGGGTTTTATCTTATATAGGTGCCTATTACCCCCCACCCCCATCCTGATTTTCTCCACACTTGCTGTCTGGTCACCCTACTCTGAGCACCTTTCCTTGGCAGTGCAAGCACTTATGGCTGATGATTAGCAGGCACAACAATTCCCATCCTGCTGCTACTGCCTTAAATCTGAGCCCCTTTCCTGGCAAAGTGAGAGTCCATGGGCTGAAAGCCAGACAGGCACAATTCCCATTACACTTCAGCCTGAGGGAAGGTTCACAGGAGTGACTGGTTTCTCTGCATGTCCAGACATGCTGCAGGGTGGGGGAGGGGCAGTGAGCTTGATAGAGAACACTGTGAGACCGTCTGTGTAGGCAAAAAGCTCCAGCGAACAATCCCTCGAGTGGGGAGGTGCAAGGAGAAGGGGTTTAACCCCTAGCTTTTTATCGCACTTGTTCATTAACAATACTTATTGCTGTCTTGCAAAGGTGATGCTTGCTTTTGTCATTTTGGGACTGAAGCTTATAAGACTTACCCCAAAGCACCCCAAGCAGCTCCCAGTTTATAGTGAGAGGAAAGGGAGCTCTGTAGGAACCCTGCTTCTTTCCTCAGGGAGCTGAGGACCCACCTCAGTACCTGGGGGAAAGGCGGACTTTGGATCCTTTGACATGTACTTCCCCACTCCAGCCAGAGTCCGTTTCAAGACTTATACCCTGAACTGGCCAGATAGCATCCTCCGGGTCCTTAGATTCTCTTCTGGAAAATGCTCAGAAGCTCCTGATGAGGTTTTCCTGCTTTGGAGTCACGGCTCCTTGGGGGTGGGGGGGGAGAAAACGGGACACCCAACATGCCAGTCTGACTCTGAGCCCCTTGCCCTGGCAATGTGAGGGTCAGCTAGTTGTGAACAGTAGTCAGACATAATTTATCCTCTCTAGAGACTGTAAATGGTGCTTCACATTGGGAGCATTGCTTAGCTTTAGCCCAGTATTTGCAGTGCAACACTTCGTGCTAATATGTGGTCAGAGAAATCCTAAAGAGGCAGATCCAGGTCGTTGAAACAATCATGCTGCCAAATTCCTGATCCAGGAGGAGGAGAAAGCTTATATGTTGCTTCTGCATAAAAATGAATGAAATTGAAGCTATATACCAAAACTGTCAGGAGAAATTTAACTGCCAACTTATTCCACCATTGGGGGGAGAAAATCTGGTGGCCTGAACAGAAGGGCAGAGCTTAGTCCTGGAGCCTCCAAATTCCATGGGTGGGGGCATTAACCCATTAGTGATGAGTAAGTAGAGCAGCTGTGCAAGAGAAATTGAGTGCGCTCCTAACTGCTCTGGATGCCTTCCATTTTAATGCTATACAATAGCTCATAAAGGTGTGACAGTGGTTACAACAACACTGAATTAACAAAACGTAGGACACCAGGTTCTACAAGAAACTGTCTTAGGAACGGCATTTGTTCACTATGGGGACATTTATACTCCGTTTATAAACTATGAGAAATTAGCTAAGCAGGACAGCTCCCTGACCTTCCGTACCATCATAATGACTGGCAGCATGAAAAACTTAAAATTTACCATTTTTCTTCCAGTGACAGGTGATGGTGGTTGCCAACCTTAAGCCATGTTATCAGATGAGTTATAACTACACCTGACTAGTTTAAAAGTTTTGTTTAGTGGATCTATCCTGAATTTCAGTCCTTAAAACTTTCATTAGACTACACAATCTGCATTATCTCAAGCAATAACACTATAAATTAGATAAATTTGCTTTTACTGATTAGACAATCAGGCTAAATAATTCATTTCCTTTCTGACATTACAATTAAATTTCAATAACGTATCTTCTCTTTGAGCTAACTCCTCCTTAAAAACTAAGGTAAGATATCAGGTCAGGAACCCGAATCAGGGAAATGCCTTTATAAGCACAAATTAGTTGTCTGTATGAATGCAGGCTGATTTTTGTCTTAGATTTTTCAAGCCATATTTTAGCACTGTAGCATCTTCATCCAAAATCTTCCTTGATTTCCCATGGGATGCAAGCTCATTTAATTCTCAATGTTTCTGTATACAAAACTTTCCCCATTAAAAGAAATAGCTTGAGACAACTTTAATTTCTTTTTCAACAGCTTCACATTCTTAACTCTAATTGAAACCAGCTCTTTCTTTTCCATCTGCTTCCTGTCACAAATAATAGGCTCGACCCTAACAGGATATGTTTAGGAAAGACCCTGGTGCCTCAAATGAAAAGATCATGTCAGTCACAGTATGATACATAGATGATTCTGGAAATTTTTTTTTCCCCCCCCCCCCCCCCCTCAATCTTTTCTTCTCCTCCACTGGCCCATGGAAAATGGTGAAGATCCTCTCTCTCCTCTGTGAGCTTCATATTTGGTTGGTAAAATCATGCTCAAAAGCAACAGAGTTTCTGCCTTGCATTTATAGTCATATTTCACATGATTACACCAAGAGAATGTTACCATTTTTTATATAAATTGATTAGTTTATTCAGAATTAGACACCTCTGCCTTCCTGTCTGAGCTGTTGCTTATTGTATTTTAACAGCTCTGACAACAGTGGATAGGATTTCTTGACATTGTTTCAGTACCTAATTGATAATCCTGACACTTGTTGCTAAAGGGTTAATGCATATCTTTTAAAAATTGCTTTTGGAGAGCTTCAGATAAAATTGTATAATACAGCCTGTTATTTATATCCTGTGCCCTTGCACCTCCCTTACTTTGCATTTACCAGAAGCTGCGAATACTCAGCACCCTGTAAGTATATACACATGATTAAAACTTACTCTTCAGCAGTGCAGTCTTGAATTTGCATTCTGAGAGCAGGTGAGCATAGTTTTTTAAGAAAGACAAGTTAAAGATTAAGGGCTTGTCTACACTACCGCGGTAGTTCGACGGCTGGCAATCGAACTTCCGGGTTCGATTTATCGCGTCTGGTGTGGACGCGATAATTCGAACCAGGAAGTGCTCGCCGTCGACTGCGGTACTCCACCTCAGCGAGAGGAGTACCGCGGAGTCGACGGGGGAGCCTGCCTGCCGTGTGTGGACCGCGTCTGAACCGCGGTAAATTCGAACTAAGGTATGTCGACTTCAGCTACGTTATTCACGTAGCTGAAGTTGCGTACCTTAGATCGAATTGGGGTGTTAGTGTAGACCTGGCCTAAGTGATTGTGAAGTACTTTTTTTTTTCTTCAATAAAAGGATTCATGTACACAATTCTTTGTATTTAAAAGCACCAAATGAAAGTTTTTCATTTGACTTTTAAAAAAATGATTGAGAACACTGGGGTCTTTTCAGTTTTTGCTCCCAAAAGCAAGGGGAATTTAAGTAACCTAGGCCTAGGGCTTGACCAACCTTGAAATTGCTATCTGATAGGAGCAATTTTTTAAACAATAGCATTAATGTAACAATACAAATCTTAAACAGCCACTGCTAAAAAACTGTCACAGTTAATGTATGATCATATGACATTTGTAGCCTAGTGCTTGAAAGGCATTCAGCAGATTGATTAAACCTTTGTTTTCAGGACTGTACAGAAGGTATCAAGGCGGTTTGTGAAAACAAAGCAAGTAAGCAAGAAAGCCTGTATTGCTTTGTGCTCCCATAAGATAGATACAAGAGGTAAGTGGAGGAAAGAAATCAGTGTTTCCTATATGGAATAAAATGGAGAGTAGAGAAGTGTTAGTCTCAAGGCTCTAATCCAACAAATAATATTTAAACAGTTACTTGGAGTATACTTTAAACTTGTCAAGCAAGATTTTTCCTACCTTCTGCACAGCAACATGAAACTTTAAGGGTGGGGTTTCTTTATTACTAGTGTTTAAATATTTTGTTATACCGGGAAACAGCAGAGAAAAAGTTGGGAAAATTCAATCTAGATTTTTTCATAGCATTTTCCTGGACATAAGGGCAAAAGCCTGTGCCAAGTCAGACCAACAAAGAGGGTCAACATAAGCAAGACTGACTACAACTGTCTTGAATTTATGTACAATAGTTTTCATTCATAATTTTCCATATTCCCTTTGATTACATTCTTTGTAGAGCAAGCATTTAAAAAAAAATGCCTTGAAATTTATAAACAGAATAGCAATATATAAATCATCAAGTGGTAAAATCATAGACTAAAAAGGTATTTTTCGCATTTCAGCAAGACCCATTTGGGAATTACAACAGAATCTTCTAGATTTACCATTTATCAAGCTCCACAAATGAATGGTGGCAACATATATATATATTGCAATTTTATTTCATTCGCTCAAACAAAACAAAAGTTAGCATGTAAGAAATTTAAAATGACACAAATATGGTAAAAATAGCAGAGAATGAACTGAAAAAAACTAAAAAGGAGATAAACCTAAATGCATGAAAATTCAACATTCATTAGTGTTTCATCTTCAGTTTTGATTGACACTTGATGCTTGAAAACTTTTTTAAACAATGAACTTGAAATCATGACAACTATCTGAAGAGATTTCAGCACCAGCACTAAGATTTATACATTCAGTTTCTTTGCAACTGACTTGTTAGCCACTTGTGTATAGCACAGATTTATCACAGATCAGATCACAGTGTTGAGGAAAGCAATACCTTCCTGGAATTAGAAAGGATCTCCTAAACTGTACTCAGTTTAAGACATCCACTGTACAAAAGCACAGAACCATCATAATATGGTTTTTAAAGAACTTAGTTCAACAGTGAGCAAAATAACCTTAGCTTCTGTAGTTCATTTTAATTATGGAAATCTCAATATGACAGCAAGTGTTTACAGTAAGCTTTAATTCAATCAGATTTTCTGGAAAGGACCAATTCAGCAATATGAGATTATGTAAAGTATGTATGTAGAAACAGCACACACACAAAAAAGACATCTGGTCTTCTTTCTTTTAAACAGAAATCATGTTAATTTTAGACCAAGGCACAAACGTTTAGTGCATAAACCAGGTTCCCCCTCTCCCCCACAATCTGACAGTTTAATTGTTTAATATTACTTTGGACCACTTATACCCATTACATTTCTAGTAGGCTACTCTTGAACTTCCCTAACAAACAAAATCAAACATGATTTCTGACAAGAGTAAACTTCCTTAATGTTAAAATGTTTGCAAAAACAAAAGTTATCAAAGATGAAAATGCCTCCTTTTATTTCACGCTTGCTGCAATTTGTTTAATGCCTTCACTAATGCATGCAGAAAGATTATCAGTTTTTGGAAAGATAATTATATATTGATTTAGGTAATATTTCCATTGTAAACAATTTTACAATTTGAGTCTCTATAGAAACAGGAACATGTTTAAACTGGAGAAAAATTCCTCATTCAAGCCTTTCAAAAGCAGAAAGTGCTGTTGATTTGCTTTGGTTTCCAGCACTTAGGAACATATGCTATTTAAAGCTTTTGTTCTATGAATGGAGCTAAGTAAGCTGCAACATGAATAATGCCTCCAAAACCATAGGTATTTTTTTTTCCCTAATCAGCAGATAGCAAAAAAATATGGCACTATTACAGCTCAGAAAAATTCAAGATGCAATGAAAAAGTGCAGATTTGATCCACAATATTTTCCAAAGTATTACGGATCTGCCTTGCAGGATTTTTATTCCACTGAATTTTATTAGTTTAAACTAAGATTTGCATATATGAGGTGTTTTAACAAATTTTTAAACCATGGGAAAGAGGAAAGTGTCATCTCCCCTGAAAAGTTCTCACCTTGTTCTCTAAAGCTAATGCTGCCCCACTACTGTTCTTCTGCTTCCCTTTTTCTGCTGTGACCTAATGCTCTATCATAGCCCTTGCCCTTGTTTCCTCAGAGAGTCAAAAAGCAGCCTCAGAGAATACAGGAGCCGGTAATTGTTGTGCATCCTGTATTACCACAGGTGCATCACTGGTAATAGCTGATAAATTTAAATCGACTTGGATTTTGATCAAGTAAAGAAATGAAACAAAAGTGAGATGGGAGTTTTAGAACCATTATTGAATCGGAAATACAAATAACTCAAGAAATGATACAAAAAGGATTAAGTACCTGGTTCTGTTAACATGGTTACTGATAAAAGTCACAAAATTTTCCTCATTATTACACATGCATGTAATATGAGGAAAAATAGTGCAGAAATTAATCAAAATATTTTTAAACCAAAACTGTCACCTTCCCCTCCCCCCGCCCCAACTTTTTTCCTTGGCATTAATTAAGCCTTAAAAATGAAAAAGGCTACTTAATATTTATGACATGCAATGTTTTTTGTTTAATTAAAAAGCTGATTGTGTTGTGTTACCTTACAAAAATGTCCACATGCATAAATCTTAAAAAAAAAGTCTGAAAATCTACTGTAAATCTACAACATACTAATGATTTACATTTGACCACTGGTTTGTATTATGTAGAAGTCTTAGATTTGGTAAAGCATTGTAACGATTTAGGAAGGCATCTACATCTTTAAACTCTGGACTGCTTGCTTTTTTGTTTACAAAATTGCATGAAGGCTAACTAGAGAGGCTTCCTATCATAAAATTCCAAAAACTTGATATGCCATCGCTTTCTAGGTGATATTGCCCTTTAAAGCATACACTTCTAATTATTTCATATTTTGTGATCTGAACTTACATGTCTGCTCTTTGAAGTTATTAATGGAAATATCAAATATGATAGGAAGACAAACCTGAGATACATTTGCAGTACAACAGTATAGCTTGCTAAATCCTTCATTAATAAAGAAAACCTCTCTGAAAAGCCTTCCCACGCTTTTCTCCTTTTTTGTGTTAACAATGAATTCTGAAATATGTGCAATTTTATCTTGACATGAAAACATCTCAATGCACTGTGATCTTGTCTGACAAATGTGGGAATTTCTGCATAATCATTACAGTAACTTTTAAGGCTCTTTTCCACCCTGCTGTAAAGGTCAGAAAAAAGCAGCAAACTAGGAAGGAAAAAGCATATCACCAGAGTGATGTGTCTGAAAGTTTTCAGAATGTCGTTTTCCCCTCCTTCCAAGTGTCTGTCTCCATTTTCTTCTAACAGCTCACAAAATGTAGTCGACTTTATACCAAGTGAAAGAGTCACATTGGCTTAGTCCTAGTCTTTCTATGCAGTATTTGATTTGCTCAGTTCTTGCCTGATTGCTGATTAGGGAAGGAAAAAAGCATAAATTAACATTACATATTTAAAAAATACACTCGTCTAGACTGACACGTCTGTCCTTTGAACAAAAAGTTCATCCTACCAAAAGCCATCTTGTTAAAAATATAGTATACTGGACCTTAAGATTGTTTGACACCACGAAACAGAATTTAATTCTGACCCAGATTACATCTTTTTTTCCGGTATAAAATATTCTGATATTTGATACTTCAGGCTGTTTCTCTGTCTCCGCCCACACTACTGCCTTTTTAATGGAGGAAACCACCACCAATTCACATGTCAGGAGGAGGATTTGGGTTCTATACTGACTTCCACCATATTGTTTAAGTGGTCACAGTATTTAGCATAGATGACAAAGCAAGCAAAAAAGGGGAGAAAAAAGAGGCGAGGGAGCTGTTACATTAATGCATACAATTATTCATCCCAGTATTGAAAAATTAGTGTGGGACCATGAGTAATTCCAGGGGCAAGTTAATGATAGGGGGGAGGGATAGCTCAGTGGTTTGAGCATTGGCCTGCTAAACCCAGGGTTGTAAGTTCAATCCTTGCGGAGGCCATTTGGGGATTGGTCCTGCTTTGAGCAGGGAGTTGGACTAGATGACCTCCTGAGGTCCCTTCCAACCCTGATATTCTATGATAGAAAGGGAAGGGAGCTGTCATTTGATTCATAAATATCTACACAATCATAATTTCAATGGTGTCACCCTCTGCAGCTTGGCCTGCTAAGGTGAGGAGGTGGTGTCACTGGCCCTTCCACCACTAGTTCCAAGCTCCAGTTCCTCTGTTTTTTGGAAATTTTGATAATACAGTGTCATTGGAAATGGGCTGTGTTGGGTATAATTCAAAAGTCCTTTTCTCCCACAAGCACAATGGCACCAAACATTACAAACTTAGAACAATGACGTAGATAAATATTTGAGAAAATGTTTAAAAGTCAACTTTTTTTTAACATGTGCATGTCAAACTTGCAGCCCTCACAAAGTTAAATTGTGGCCTTTGACTGACAGTACTGTGTTATCAGTTAATGCTCAGAACATACCACCTGATTAATTTTTTTAATGTTACAGATTACTATAAATGGAAGGAGTGCTTCAAGTTGATTTGCCATCATCTACAAAAAAGAAGCGGTTCAGAGGTATTGATAATCAGCTTTGTTTATTATGCCAAAGGAGTTGTAATGTGGCACTGGTTAGACAACAGCATCCAGCCAGAAATTACTGGAATCCATCTGCAAATACTATGCACACAGTTGCATAACATACATTACATCATATAATTAATTACAATCCCTAAGTAATTTATTATAAAATCCTTGTTTTTATTTTGGTCTTGATCATTTTTAGGCACCAACAAGGAGATGAAAAATACCAACCAGTAGCTGAATTTGTGGAGAATAATATCACAGAAGACTGGTTAAACACACAATGCTTGGCGGCACTTTACATGCTATAAGAAGTGAACCCATATCATAGAATTATAGAAGATTAGGGTTGGACGAGACCTCAGGAGGTCATCCAGTCTAACCCCATATCTTTACAGTGATATGTGAAATTGGCTCCTTTGTTGATGGCACTGGCATTCCTGAGACCCCAGGTATTTTGCATAGTGGCAGTACTGTGAACCAAATTCTTAAAGGGAAAAAGTTGTGATATACTATAAAAGAACACACCCAAGCACTTGTTGCCCTTAAAAAATGCTACCTACATGTCTTCTTTGGAAAGCATAAAGATGTGTTTGAACTCCCAAAGGATATAGGACTTATGAGACCTGTTCCATGCATCTAGTGTGCATTCCACTCTCAATGACCTATTGTGCACAAAGGAGAGCTTCAATATCGCAGAATGGATCAAGCAATTTGAAGAAGATGAATCTGCGACAAAGCCAACTTTCGGAATGGTGCGGTGATACATTAAGATGGTTGAGTCTTTGCTGCTCTTTATTTGATCTGTCAGGACTGCTAATTGGAATTTGCACCTCACAGCACTAGAAGACTTAGTTAAATGCTTTTTTGCTTTCGATTTAACCACCTATTTGGCAATGATTGCCTGGTATCTCACTGAAGTAAGAGGTGTAGAAAAGTCTGAACCTGATATACGAGAGGAATTTCAAAGAGGAAATCGGGTTGTTTAAAGGTTGCCAGTTCCCTTCTGTTCAGCTGGTTCAGACAATGGCCTATCAGATGAAAAAGAGAGCAATGAAAGTCATTGGGGGAGTTGGTGGGCATAACAGCACCCACATGCTCTTGTTTTTCAGGTATGCAGCGGAATCATTAAAAATATTGCCAGAAAGAAGAGACTCAGTAGTATTGTGCCTGTCCAAATCAAAATAATTGACTCCACAAACATCTTCAATGTCACAATGAAGCTACTGTCTCATACTCACACAAACAAGCTAACCACACACCTTGCAGGAAAAACACTCCAGCACGCATAGAATTACTCAAAGAATTTTGTTGTCGCATGGTGTAATGAAGCTGCTGCCTTGCATTGTTCTGTGAGTTCTTCGTAGGTCCCATGAGGAGGCTGACGCTACAATTATTTTGCATGCCATCAATGCCACAGAAACAGGTGCTCCGGAGCTCTGGATTTTTGCACAAGACATAGGTGTAGTGCTCTCTGTGAGACCCTATCCAAGATTTCTGCAAGATTGTTTTAGTGCTTGCTGCTGGGGAACAGACTCGCCATATATCCCTCAGCAATGTGTTCCTATCACTTGAACCACCAAAAGCCACCGCACTGCCAGGCTTCCATGCCCTTTCAGGATGTAACACTACTGCAAGGTTAGCTGGAAAGACCAAATGATCTTATTGGAAGGCATTTGATTCAGCTAAGCCTCTCTCCCTCATTCTGAAGATGCTCGGCACAGCTGAGACAGTCACTGATGAGATCATAAATGCACTAGAGGAGACCATATGCCAAATTTACCATTTCAAGACTAACATTACAACACTTGCAGAGTTACAATGGTGGATGTTTTCCAAGAAGCAGACAAATGGAGAAAAATTGCCACTGACAAGGGGTGCATTACACCTGCTCCTGAATCAATCCTTCAGCTAATCAAATGCTAGTATATAAAGGCCAGATCCTAACTGCCCTGCAAATGACTGGCCAGAAGCCTGCCTTGTATGGAGATGTATGAGTGCGCCACGGACAAAGATCAATGTGACAATGTGTGTAGCTGTTGTGCCCCTGATGGAGACAATACCAACAGTGACTTTGATGAATAAATGTTTTCAGTTCTACATGTCAAGGCTAACTTCCTTAGGATTAGCCAAGATCATTGTCATTTTTATGTAAGCAATGCAACCCTGTGTTAAAATATAATTAAAAAGGTGATTTTTAAACAGTTTCTCAAGTATATAGCTACATATTTATTTTAGATTTGTCATGTTTTGTACCACTGTGTTAGTGGAAAAAGGGCTTTTGAATGATACCCAACTCAATCCATTCCCAATTACAATGTATTATCAAAATTTCCACCAATCAGAGGACCTGGACCTGGGAGCTGAGGGAGGGGAGTGTCTCCCCCCTGCTATGCTGCAGAGAGCGACACCACTGAAATTATGACTGTAGATTTTTATGAATCAAATGATACCTCCTTTATCTTTCCATCACTAACTTGGTCCACAGAATGAGATTTTCCTAAATTATGCTTCCAGACTACATACTATTTTCTATATAATGTGAAAGTAGCCAACAACCACTCTGCTCAGGACTGGACACTAGGCAAACATACACAGATGCTGCTTAGTTTAAACTAAGCAACATCCATGCATTAGGAGCCAGTCACTGACTGACTTGGATAGAAAAGGATTAATTTACTCCTCTCCTGTCCAGGTCAGTCAGCTATTAGCTCCTGCTGTGTGGACACTGCTCCATTAACCTCCTGGTGCCTGTCTCCCCAGGTCTCTGAGCGGTCCCTCTCCTGGCTGGCTTCCCTATTCCAGCACCTGGATAATGGCAGCCAAGCTCGGGCTGGTCGTCTGGTTCAATTACTGGTGCAACAGCTAGCCCCATGACAGTCAGGAGGAGCAGCAGTGCTAGCTACCCCATTGCTCATTAAGGTTTGACCTCACCATCCCTCCATCATGACAGGGGGGCAGTGGGACTAAATTTAAATAAGCAGCTTTGTGACCTGGTGAACAGGGTCACAGAACCACTCAGGTTCTCTCTCCGTTATAACCCCCTGAATTGGGTCCTAAGTACATGCCTATATTGCCTATTTCTTAATCTGGCCTTGACTCTGCTACTCTGATTATAATGATTAATGATAAATATTAAGTAGTGTCATCAGTACTGCCAACCGAAATTTAAAATACACAAAAACTACGCCACCCTCCAAAAAAATCCTGAGACTGGTATTCAAATTATGAAATTAAAACAACAATTTTGGAGTTATTTGACTTTTGGTTTTTTGAGCCTTTAGCGGTCATATTTTCAAACTCTCCAAAACCCAAGAGGGTTAGAAATCTACTTATTTTAAAATGAAAGCTGTGATTAATGTAAAATCCCACCTCCTTGAATCATGTGATTAAGAAAAACACCAAATATTAAGAATTACGATACAATGTTGAAAGCAGTAATTGGGCTAAAATGTCACAGGATAAATACTGACTGCTTTGAAACATGTGACTCAACTGCTCTGGCTTTTAAGTGGTACATTATTATATGACAATCTTGCCTTTCCTAAACTAAAGCAACATCATGAGATGGTAAACATCTGCAAGGAGGATCTTGCTCAATTTCTGCACCCATCCATCCACTTTTAAAAGACATTGTTCAGCATCATTGCTCTATCCAAAAACCCTGCAGATAAGGTATAAAGTACCTGATTGTGCAAGAATAATAAAAACAATTAGGATAAGTTAGTTTTTCTTTTACTACAGGGTAGTGAGAAAAGGAGTGAACATTAGAAAGAGCAGTTCTATCATGAATTTGGCATTCTAGAATCCTCAGAATGTAGACAGAATCTTGAAAGTAAGTTTCCATTTCTGCATCTTTTCACCTTTAAGAAATGCTTATCCATTCTTTAAGACTTGGAAATCCAAAATATGTAGTGAATCAAGTTCATACTCACCATCAATGAGTTCTTCCTTTAATTTTGTTAATTCCTTTCTCATTTCATCTAAAATATCCTATGGTATCAGAATACAAGTAATAATAAATTAGTGTGGTTTAAACTTTCAGGTAAGAAAAAATGAAAGTAATTCTAATTTTTGTTCATTTTGAAACATCTCAACCTTATATTCCAGTCTGTATCTATATCTTCAAAATTCACCCTTAAACTCCTTTACTATTAGTAAGTAATAAAAATCCTATTTTAAAAATATGCTGCCCAAATCTTATAATTGATTTATAGGGCGCTTATCCCACCTAAGGTAGGAGGTACTTGAGTTACAACGATTTATCCACAAATTTCATGTTCTCCCACAACAAGTGGTGGCAATTTATGTAAAACTAGCAGGCATAGCTATAACTGTAATTGCCCTGCAGATAAGATGTGAAAGTCCAAAACAAACAAAGAGAGAACCTAGACCAACAAATTATTCTCAGTTACACAGATAAAAATAAGTAGAATCTGACAGTAGTGCTACCATAATGCCCTTCTCTCATCTCTATTTCCTTTCCTATTGCTGATTTGATATTTTAGATAATGATTTTCTGAAAATGCATTTAAATCTAGAGTGTGAAGGAATACAATTCTTGTGAAAGTGTACTTTTCAACTTGGCATCATCGATAATCATTAAGAACAACAAAGAAGCATCCAAAGGATTGCTGTCTTGCTAAAACTTTACCATTCTCCTCAATTGTTAAGATGGTACACTTTTTTGTTATAGCTGAAAATATTAAATCAAACACAATATTCATTATCAGTTAAAACAATCTTGAGACTATATTTGTGACTTTGCTATATGTCATTGCAAAATTACAGCTTGTAGAAAGTATTTAACCAGATATAAAAAAAAAAAAAACCTTCCTGGATTTAGGTTTGAAACTAGGAAAAGGTTAAAGTTTGGTATTTAATCAAGAACTGTTGAAAGTCTTTAAAAGTTCTGCTATTACTTATTCTGAAAAGGTTTCTACTGAAGGTACTATATACCTGCTTCAATCTGTCATAGTCTAGCCCTTCTGACTGCACTCCATTGGCACTGGTTTGCCCAGATGGTGTAGATTTTGGTCTGTAGAACATAAAAAGAAGCGATGTAATACAGGTCTCTAATTACTGTATGTAGGCTTATTACAAAGCAGACATTCCCCCCCAAAAAATTAATGTGTTTTGTTAATAGTTACTGTCTTCCAAGATTGTGATAAAGAATTAGAATGAAAAGAGAATTTTTACAAAGATGTAGGCAGCCCAAGAAACACCAAAGCTGTACATACAGAATGGAAACCACCAGTAAAGGGCATTTTTCTGACATGGAAATATTACATTAATATATAATGACAAGGTGGGTGAGGTAATATCTTTTATTGGACCAATTTCTGTTAGCAAAAGTAACAAGCTTTTGAGGTATGCAGAGCTGTTCTTCAGGTTACTATAACTAACACAGGCACAACACTGCAAACAAATAATATATAATGAGTTATTAGTTCAAAACAGGAACAATTCAACAAGCAGAACTATTTTTTCAGTGATCTCTTATTTTTTCCTCCTAGATCACATGAGAAAGGAAGAGTATCCCCTCTAAATTTATCTTGTAAACCCTTTATATATTTTTCTTTTTTAGCTTAACTTCTTGCTCATTAAAAAGGGGCCTATGTCACAATGACCTTTCCCCTCTGACTAAAGAAGGCAGTATGCTGACCTTGCTACAATATAATACATGGTATACCTCCAAAAAGAATGCTGGATTGATCTATTCAAAACATGCTTGCAAACTGTGTGAACCAGATGACTGCAACATTTACAGAAATTACTAGTTTGGAAGTTGTAACACATTTCTGATGCACATAATCTTTTCCTTTAAATCACCTACAAATTTGTTTGCAGAAGACTGCCACATTTAAAAAAAAATTCTGCATTCAGAGCTAACATTCTTAAATAAACAAGCTACATAGGAAGTTTTCAATAAGCTCTCCACATTTGTGTTTTTTGCCCTCTTCCATCCATGTAGTGTACATCGCTCACACTTGGGAACATACATACTTACTACAGATATATTCATGTCTCAGGAAATGTTTGCCTGATGGGCTGTTGGGGTACATGCAAGGGATGAAGGTTTTGAGAATAAAATTCAACCATCTTCCTTGAAAATTATGCATTAACTTCCCCTGGATTCCTGGACACTTTTGAGACTTGATAGTAATTCCTGTGTAGTAGCATACCCAGGATCTCAGGCCCTGCAATAAATTGGCTCACATGGGCCTTGATTTAGGTAGGCTACACATGCCTTGGAGAGTTCAGTAGACTCTATATGACCCTCAGAGTGGCATGGGAGGAAGGGGTCATCCTGAAGCAGCCATCCTCTGCCCTCCCCTCTACCTGTGCTGCTATCCAGAATGGGCCACTCCTCTTGTCTAGTTTACCTATTGAGTATTTTAAATAAAATTGTGGCCACTCTGCCAAAGATTCTTGATGTTTGTCTCTCTTCACATTTACCCCATGACACTGAACAACTTAAGCTGAAAATTCATATTTAGTTTTGGTGAATTAATTACTTTTGAAATCCTTTCTTCTTCTAACACCTTGCTTCTGCGTCATTCTGGGACCATTTTTTAAACCACATGCTTCTGTTTGCAGAATGATTAAGTTTACAGCTGATTTCAAAATTTGCTTTTCATTATGTTAGAATTAACCTGGTGTATTTATGGTAAAGAATCTCCCTAATGGGGTAGGAGGAAGCAGGTTCTCTTTCACTGTCTTTCTGTGCTGCGCTGCTCTGAATAGGAAGGTAGAGCGAGGCTGCAGTTTTTGGCTTTGGAGCTTTTATGTAAGAGAAACACTTAAAAAAAAATTGTGTTTCTCCTAGCTTTTGTCATCCCAAGATGAAGCTTTATTTACTGAAAGTAAGGCCGTCTGTGGCTGGGAGCAGAAGCCAGCATGGGGACACAGCTCAGCAACGAATTTCCCCTCCCATGCAGGATATATAACATGGCCTCAGTTCTTCCCACAGCTCCATAAACACAAAGCAGAAAATTTACGAGTAATTAAAAAAAATTGATAAAGTGAGGTGGAGGCTTGTCAAATCTCCCTCCTTTTAATGTCTTCTCTTCTTTCCTTTGCCTTGCCATTTAGCTAATCCCTTTACATTTAGCCAAACTCAGGAAAGCTGTATCCCCCCTGCCCCAAAAGCGAACAGAAAAATATCATGGAACTAATACAATGCTCGCAATTCATCATTATTTTCAAGTTGTATCCCTTTTCCTTATAGCCTAAACAGAAAAGACAGACAAAGGGTAAATTCTTTGGGACATGGACTGTCTATTACACTATGTTTTTACAATGCTTAGAACAGTAGGCCCCATTCTTGGTTAACCTCTAAGTGCTACCTAAATTGATAGAAATCTCTCTGGAAAATATTTCTAACGGAAGGAGAAAAACTTTACCACTCCCAGCTTTTCAGTTGGACTGGTACTGTACACTCAGCTACCAGATAAGCTTTTTCCAATATTACAGAAACTTTTCTAACTTGTGTGATTCCAGGCAGAACGTGGGCTTTCCCCTGCACTATAGTCTAGGCCTGTGGTGTGTGCAAAAGGATATAAATTGAAAAACAAATCTGAGATACAAGAGTTGAGATTTTTTCCCCAACCAATTTATATAGGCCATTTTTTGACCTATTTGAAAAACTTGACACCCAAAATACACATTTATGCCCACAGTGTAATACTGGAGAGGAGACACTTGAAACCAATATGCCTGTGGGTTTGTCTACACTAGAAATGCTACAGCAGCACAACTGCAGCTGCACTGTTGTAGCGTTATTGCAGTTATGGAAGGGGTTCTTTCCTCACTGTAATAAATACACCTCTACAAGATGCGGTAGCTAGGTCGACGGAAGAATTCTTCCATCAACCTAGAGGTGTCTGTACCAGGGCTTAGGTTGGCTTAATTACATTGCACAGGGTATGAATTTTTTCACAGCTCTAAGTGATGTAGTTAAGATGACCTAGGTGCAGTGTAGAACAGCCCTGAGGCGGTTCACCTTTTCTAGAAAGCAAAATCCTCAGTGCAGACTGAAGAATCCAGCATTTTATTTTAGTAGTTTCATGGGTAATATGAAGAAAAAAACACCTCCTCAAATTTTCTGAATCAGAGCAAATTGAAATAAAAGTTGATCCAAGGATTTTAAGCTAAACTGTGAGCCAATAAGATGTTAGAATATATGGAAAGTTAAATAATTGTACAGTGGAAGTAGTTGAAAACTATAGTTCACCTTGCACCCCAAAGAACAACTACACAGTCTGTGCTAATGCTATGAAGCCAAGTCACAGTCTGAAGTCTGTTGTATAATCTTTAGCTACTGAACTCTACTATATTTCCAGATAAGAAAACTCCTTGTTTGAAACTTACAAAGTTAACTTTCCAGCAATTGCTGTTTCACCACAAATCTGCAAATACTATTGAAAATGAACACAGAAGCTGGTAGCAAAATGTGTCCCTCAGACATTTAGTTAAGAGAATCTAAGCATTATTTTTGTTTTCACACAGGTAGTTTTCCATATATCAAGAGTTCTTCTACACACTCCATAGATGGCCCATCAGTCCCTGAGGATTTCCATCAAGTCTCATTTAACTGTTCCCACTCTCAGTGTCTTGCTTTCTGACTAAAAAGCCCTGAGTGGGAAAATGGGAGCTATTATTCCAGAGACCAATAGTGTGGTTGCTGACTAATGACAATAGGAACAAAGTACATACATGGAACGGAAGAATTTAGCCCTTACAAACACAGACTGCTTATGGATTAGAGCTTTAAAAAACATTGCCAGTGTTTGCACTCCTAGTCAAATTTCCCGTCAACATTACAATCATAATTTGTCTGAGAACTGGATAGGAAAGGGTCTATAGAATAGAAAAACCTAAATTCTACTACTCAGTGTGAAGACATTAAAATTATATGTTTTTCCTTCATGGATGCCTTGGTTTCTTGCAATAAAGGTATTTTGTTCAATCAACCCTATCAACTCTAATTTCCTTCGGAATTTGATATTTTTAAAAATTTCAGTCAAATCTAAAGTTTCCACTTACACTATTTGGTACCCTTCGTTTCTCACAGCTGCACTTGTAGCTGGCTACTGATACTGCCAAGAGAAACTACTATCTAATGAAAACACAGCCTCCAAAATATCTCAACCATGAATTCCTGAAACCTGTCATTATGCAAGGCACTGCATTTAGCCGTATGGAGTGGAAATCCATCAACTTCAAAATTTGTTTGTCTCTAAGGTGCCACAAGTACTCCTGTTCTTTTTGCGGATACAGACCAACACGGCTGCTACTCTGAAACCTGTCATGAATTCCTGAGATTGCTACTGAGCTCCCCCATGTGGTGATTCATAGCATTACCTACCAAGACTGTGAGACAACTATAATGCGCAATAAGAGAACTTGATTTAAACATGCAAGATAAAGCTTTGATTCATGCTAACATGCAAAATACCACCACCAAAGATAATTAGCTAATGGGGGAACTTTTCATACAAAAGAACAGGTAGTCACCACAGTGTTTGCTTTCATGAAAAAGACATTAGCAAAAACAATTTTAAAAAAGTTGAGAAATTTGTCAGTAATTTTCTAGATTGTACCACGCTTTTTTTTTTTTTATTTAGTGAAAACTATTTTAATCCTGTACCATTTTGTCCAGAAATGTATTTAGTCTTTTAAAGTACTTTCTTAAGGCACTTTCTTGAAAAACAATTTAACTCTTTGAACACTGGCATTTTAAAAACTGCTAAATTAGTTGCTTTGGATGACAGATGCATAGTTTCACTCCCCGCAAAAGTTTAAAATATGCCCAGAATTACTCAATCACAATTCTGCAAATGTCTTTGCAACATAAACATGTTAATATGTTGAATGAGCAGGGTATGCATTTACCATGTCCTTTCTTTTAATAAGCATCTTTTAGACATTTATGTTAGACAAAATCTATTCAGTGAGCAGATCAACTTTACTGTATGATGAACAGCAACTATTCTTTTAGCTGGTGATAACAGTTGTGAAATACATTCTGGGATGAAATACATTCTCGGGAAGTTAGTAGCTAGATGATTCTATGTGCCAATCTTACTACTTTGAAAAACCGTAGCTTCTCAGGACATTACAACCTTAATAAGGTGCTCTTCAGAAGCTGCAATCAGACATACAGTTATACTGTAATCCACATGTTTAAATTACTGTATAATTGAGATATTTTATATAAGTGAAATTAAAAGTTGCATGGCATTACTTTACAATGAGATCTATTTTTGACTATAAGACTGTTCTTTGGGTCACTATTAATGAGATGTTGAATTATTTTAAATCACATGGGAAAACATGGTGCATTCTGCAACTAGGGATGAACAGAAATTCTATTGCACCCAAGCAGCATGACATACATCTTAAGCACCTTATTTTGAATTGATAGCAGATAAACTGCCTTGCATTTAAAATTACCAATGAAGCTACCTATCTTTAAGGATTCTGAAAATGGATACAACTATAACTGAAGGAAAGACAGACAAATTGTTAAGAGGAGCTTTATGTCAGTGGTTCTCAAACCAGCGGTCCAGGGCCCCCTGGGGGGTCACAAGCAGGTTTCGGGGGGGGGGGGGGGGGGGCTGCCACGCATGGCGCGCATTAGACTTGCTAGGGCCCAGGGCAGAAAGCCAAAGCCTCACGGCAAGGGACTGCAGCCCAGGACCCTGAGCCCCGCCACCCTAGGCTGAAGCCCAAGCAAGTTAGCTTTGCGGTGCCCGAGCAACTGCCTGCTTCCTACCCCTTAATGTCGGCCCTGGCTTTTATATGCAGAAAAACAGTTGTTGTGACTCCTGTGGAGTTTTTATTGCATGTTGGGGGGGGGAAGAGGGGGGCTCGGAAAGGAAAAGGTTGAGAACCCCTGCTTTATATCATTTGTGTTTGTGGTGATTACCAATCCATGTAGAAAAAGCCCAGCCCTGTTCTGGTCAAGTTGGTTAATTAAAAAAAAAAAAGTCTCAAACCCTAACAGGATGATACCTGTTTAATGAATCATAGGACCTGTTTTCAGAAACAATCAGATTTTTCCATGGAGACTCCCGTCTATGAAGGGGGAAAAACACTAACTTAGGCTATATTAGAACTAGGTTATATGCAGTTTTAGAAAATGAATTATGTTACAGTTTAAATTACTATACCAATTAAATCCTGAACACTAAAGGAAAGGATACTTAAGTCATTTAGAAGCTTAATTTTAAATAGGATAAGTAGGTATTTTATTTATTTTGCACATTTACTATGAATACCAACCTCCCTGTTGAGTCTCCTTGCTGAGTTATTCTGAAGAAAAAAAAAAAAAAAAATCCTGCTTTACTTGTCAATTTTTCCAGACATGTCCAACAATCCTCATATGCAACTTAGGTCTTCTCTGCATATGTTAGAGGGAGACTGAAGCAGGGCCTAGCAGGAAGAAGACTCCTACTATCTGTAAATTGAGCTTTGGTGACAAAGCATTAAACAGTGGACCAATGTACTCTAAGCAGCCGTGCTCACTGACTAACTAGGGACAGAAAGGCCTTTACAAAGACAGTTCTCAGCATACGTCTTTGCTGAGGAACAGACGTCAAGATTTCAGTGACTTGTAAGGTATGAAAGGACCTTCCCATGGCAACCTTAACACACATTCTATTGAAGCTTTTTTCCCCTCAGCTCATGAAGCGTCCGTGGCCAATGCTGATGGGGGAAGAGTCTTGGCAGCTCTAAATAAAAAAGTAAGACCTTTATCCGCTTGGATCTGCTGCTGCTAGAAAAAAATTACTTTTTTGGATACCTTTCCAGGTGACAAATATGGAGTCCTTGTTTGACTGGATGAGTTCTACATAAATACAACTAAAAGGCTCTGACTCACTCAAACTATGCCAAAATCTCTCCTTGGAGGATTTAGAAGATGGGCAAAATCTTGGTGGGGCAGTTTCCTGCTATGAAAGAAGACTCAGACTTGTGAATAAATACTTGGACTGTTCTGAAAACAGCTTTATTCTTACAGAAGGTCATAAAACATTCTTAACAGGAGATGGCAGCTCTCCGGCTCATCTGATTGAAGCAATGATGATGATAAAGGCTGTTTTAAAAAGAGGAAGTTATTTAACTGGAGGTTCGTCTAGATGTGTGGTCCCTATCTGTATTCCGCTGAGGGTTTATACATGCGCACCATGCATCCGGCACACCATGAGCCTGGAATCAGAGAATTTAAAAGTAGTAGTGTCTGTTGGTCTGTGCATGTGCCCTGAACTTGCCTCATGGTTTCATCCAAGGTTATAAAAGGGAGGAGCGGACTGACTGCGTCTCCAGTTCCTTCTTCACTGCAAATCAACAGATCTGCAGCAGAGAGGAAGGAGGGCAGAAAGTGGAAAACAGATAGAGACCACACATCTCAAAGAACCTCCAGTTACAGATAAGTAACCTCTTCCTCGTCTTTGAGTGATAGTCCCTATTGTATTCTATTGAGGGCGACCAGCAAGCAGTACCTAAGTTGGAAAAGGGCACAAGAATGTAGATGGGAGAGATGAGTGGAAGACAGCTGCACTGAAAGAGGCATCTGCCACTGAGTCTTGCACCAAGGCATAATAAGTAGCGAAGGTGTGACTCAAACTCCATGTGGCCACTCTACATATATCCTGAAGTGGCACGTCATAGAGGGAGGCCATGGTCGCAGCACGGGCTCTTGCTGAGTTGGCCCACGCTCCGAGGGTGACTGCCGCCCCTTAACTCTTTCAGCTATTGCAATAAACAGTCAGAGATCTCCTGATCGGTTTTGTCCTGTGTAAGTAGAAGGCTAAGGCCCTACGGACATCTAGGGAGTGGAGTCTCTGTTACTTTTCCAAAGTATGCCATTTCGGGAAGAAAACAGGTAAGTGGATAGGTTGATTAATGTGAAATTGGAAGACTACCTTTGGCAGAAGTTTGGGATGCAGAGGCGAGGAAATTTTATCAGTACAGAAAGTCATGAAAGGAGAGCCCGCCATCATGGCCCCAGGCTCGCCAACTCTTCCTGCTGACATGATAACCAACAAAAACACGAACCAACAAAAACAACATGAGAACCAACAAAAACCAGGCCCCCAAACTATTTTATTCAAACTACTAGACACTACCTAAAAACAACAACAATTTGTAAAAATTAACTATATACAAGGTTGCTTGAGAAAGTGCGTCACAAGCAAATGGACACCAATTGTTCCAACTTGGACCATACAGCGGTGAGAACGAACTGGAGATGAAGTTGGTCTGCCCTGCCCTTTATCACCTTGGATGAAACCATAAGGCCAGTTCAGGGAGCATGTGCAGTCCAATTGACACTACTACTTTTAAATTCTCCAGCTCTGGATGCATGGTGGTACAGACGCAGGGTGCACATGTGTAAACCCTCAGCGTAATACAGTAGGTACCATCACTCGAAGAACACCACAGATTTTAAAACCAAGTTTAGACTCCACAGATGGACCACAAGGTTAAACTTGGTTTCAGGCAAGATATAGCACTAACAAAACATCTGATATAGAAATGAACTCCTGTTATGAACTTTTCCATTTTCCTTCTGATTGCTCCAAGAATGTAAATTTATCCCTGAAGGATGGTTGGTCATTGGTTATGAAAGCACGTGTCCCACAGACCATTGTTTAAAACAGCGGTTCTCAAACTGTGGGTCGGGACCCCAAAGTGGGTTGCAACCCCCTTTGAATGGGGTCACCAGGGCTGGCTTAGACTTGCTGGGGCCTGACTGACACCTGAGCCCCACTGCCCAAGGCCAAAGCCTGTGAGCTTCAGGCCCCAGGTTGCAAGCCCCCTGCCTGGGGCTGAAGCCTTGATCTTCAGCTTTGGCCCCCCTGCCCAGAGCAGTTGGGCTTGGGCTTTGGCCCCCCCACCCACGGCAGTGGGGCTTGGGTGGACTCAGGCTTCAGTCCCCCCTGCTGGGGTTGTGAAGTCATTTTTGTTGTCAGAAGGGGGTTGCGGTGCAATGACGTTTGAGAGCCCCCGGTTTAAAAGTTCAGACAGCAAAATATGGTGGAATGCCTTCTGGATTCCAAAATAGAATCCCTCACACAAATAGCATTTTGTGATTAAAATCTCCCTCAATTGCCAGGCTGTCAGTTGTAAACTGGACAGGCCTGGTGAAAAAGAGGTCTCTGTGGCAGCACATACTGCCTGACGTGGAAAGTCAGAGGCAAATAAGACAGCCATCTGACCAGGCTAGGTTAGTGTGGCATCATAACCTACTCCAGCTGCTATGCACTCCAATGGGAGCTGCAAGGGCGGTGCCTACGGATGGAGCAGCGTACAGAGCCGCCTGGCCACGCAGGAGCCGGAGAAGGGACATGCCACTGCTTCCAGGAGCCGCTTCAGGTAAGCGCTGCTCAGAGCCTGCAACCCCTGAGCCTCTCCCCATACTCCAATCAACTGCCCCAGCCCATATCCCCCCTCCTGCTCTCCAAACCCCTCAATCCCAGCCCGGAGCACCCTCCTGCACCCCAAACCTCTCATCCCCAGCCCCACCCCAGAGCCCACATCCCCAGCCGGAACCTGCACCCCCTCCCACACCCCAACCCCAATTTTATGAGCATTCATGGCCCGCCGTATAATTTCTATTCCCCGATGTGGCCCTTGGGCCAAAAAGTTGCCAACCCCATGCTAGAGCCTGCCTAGTTCTTGGAAATTAGAAAAAAGATGCTAACAAACTGATTGTGCTTGGTGCTGCTTTTATTTTCAAGCACAAGATCTATGGGGATGAGAATATTTTGCTAGTGACAGAAATGGGGCATTCAGCTACAGGATCTATGTTTGATTAATTTTCCCCCTCTCTGTGTAGTTATCACCCTATTGTCCTTTCAAACGTTAATAACAAGAATCTCTCATGTTTGAAAGAGAACATTTTCCTCAGGGTTAAATCGAGAATCTGGTTGTCTTTTTTTAGATCCTCACAAGGTATTTCTCGAGGGGAAAAAATTATCAGACTAACTATAAGAAGTTTCTCAATCAGAATTCCTCAGCACTTGTATGCAGGACATACAGGATCATTAATTGAACAATTCCTTATTTTTTACCTTATGGCCAAATATATGCATTTTAGCAGGGCTTTGGAGCTGTGCTCCGGCTCCGCTCCAGCTCCAGGCAAAAACCTGCAGCTCCACTGCTCCACTCTCCAGCTCCAGGCTCTGCTCCAAAGCCCTGCATTTTAGGATCTTTATGGGAGCATTAGTTAAACAATTTATCCCAAAAGTTAGAATGGCTATCCTGGCCATTTCTCTGTTAGGTCTGTCATCTAATTAGGCATTGACGTTCTCTCTAAGGTATTAGCAAAGAATTGGGTAGTGTGTTGAAGGATCTCTCTTTACTGTATCCCTCAGGATGGAGTAGGCCCAAACACATTGCTTAGGGTTTTCACGAGAATCAGATTTGGCTGAGATCATCAGGCTTTGGCCTAAATAGATTCTACTTTGTTTAGCATTTTGCATTCATTCCTCAATCCTCCTCAAAACTCAGTATCAATATTCCTATACCCATAAAAACATCAGATATGAAATCCATTCAGCTGCCTTATTTACAATAGTTAGATGGTATTTATTATTTTTATTCCAATATTTTTTATGCACAATGAGTAATGACAATGCTGCACATCTGAAAAAGATAAGTACTGGTTTAAAAAGCGTGTACCTGGAGATAACAGGTGACTTGCTTCCATTCACTGTATTTGTTCTTTCCCAAGGTTTCCTTGTTAGTTCTTTAGATATATAAATAAAATCATTAGAGACACCAGCTTTCATATTCATTCATCACTAACAATGCATATGAAGTAACTTCAGGTAGCTATGGACTTAAGATACTTAACTTTTACCATCTTGCATTAATTCTTCAAAATTAAACCACCACCTGGAAAACTATTATCTTTTGATTTTTTTTTTTTTTTTATCAGTTACACTACGTGTAGTGCAGGTAGCACCTAACTGTTTCACTTTGTCTTTGTATAGTACATTGTGCAAGAGGGCCATAAGATCGGCTGGGGCCTTTAAGTGTTACTCCAACAATCACCTCTTTAGATTCATTGTATTCATATTAATGTTGAAAGCTAGCCTCATATATACTCAAGTTCTGTGCTCCATCTAGTGGAGTATGTTTTCAGTTCTATTAGAAATTCTCTTCAAGAAGTTTTGGCTCACTACCTTGAGTCACCTACAGCACTCTAGAGACAAATAAGGGTACATGATCATGGGCAATGAAATGCACTTCTGTCTAACAGTTAAGGATGACTGCATAAGTCACTGGCAGGGTACAGCCAAGAATCAGCTATTCGTGATTCACTGCAACAAATAAAAGTCCATTACTCTGTCTAGAGTCCTGTTGTAGTTATTATATATCAGAGGAGGAGCCATGCTGCAGAGATATTAGAGGTATACACTTTATTAATATAAGTTTAGAGATATTAGTATACAAGTATACTTTGTCAGGGTACAGTAATCACTGCCAATAGTCCAGGTCTGACCATAGTAGTCTTTGTTTTTTCCCCCCCATTGAACTCCTATCCCTGCCAGTGTCCTGTGATTGTTGTCAGGCAATTTGCTTGATAGCCTTCTTCTCTGTTCCCTGCCAGTTTCCTCTTACTCCCACACACTCAACTCAGTGGGTCCCTGCACTGAGATGGGAGTTCTGGGGCAATTTCTCTTGATGTATTGTCACCTGCTCTTCCCCAGTGGTATGAGATGCTTGCACTACTACTGGATAGCAACAGAGACTTAGCCATTCAATGGCAGAATACATGAGGTTTTGATTATGGGACAAAAAAGAAGATGGCAAATTCAGTAGTCTACATTTACAGCTTTGTCCCCACATAATACTATTATATCAATGACTGCCTATCCTGCAAACACATTGCCATTAGCTTCTGTTAATTTTTTAAAACTTTGAATCCAGTTCACGTGTTTGCAGCTGTACATTTCATGTGCAGTTTTATGTTTAGCTATGTATGGTAAATGCCAGACAACAAACCTATTTAAAAATCGCATGACTTTGTTCACCTCAACTTTGTTCAAAGAGTGTGTACTATTTATATTAACGCGATCAGTGGATTTGTGGACAGTAACATAAGAGCAAATAGTTAAGATTAACCATAAATGGGGATAATTTGAGTTTTAGACAAATTATTACCAACGAATAAAAACAAGATTTATTTTTAACTACTGATCATACTAAGATACTTATGTTATTTCATTTTCATGATAAAACACTCAGGATTATGAATTCTGATACCATAACAAAACAGTTTTTAATAAAACTTCAGCACTAACACTTAAAGGGAATTTTGAAAAGTTAAAGTGCACTTCACAGATTTATATTACTTACCAGGTGTGCTTGTTGAAGAAGGCTTAGAAGTTGAAGGCTCTGATTCTTCCTGATTAAAATGAGGAGAAAAAGCTTTAGAATCCTGCAAATCTGGTCAGATTGATGTAAAGTTGTTTAACGGAATTGTTTATATATTTATAGTTAAATCTTTTTCAGGCAGTTAATGAGCTCTGTTCACATAAAATCTCACTAGAAGTACAGAAAAAATTTGTAAGAACTAAACGTTTAAGACAACCCCATTGTACTTGTACCCTTTGAAAAAATGGAGGTTATATTTTTCCATTAAGACAAGCTGTAAATGATTTGTAATTTGAACCACTAGAATAGCTTTCTTATATGGCCTGGTATTAAATAATTCAAAGCCGGCAAAATAATAATCAATTTACAGTTTTATCCTCTTTCTGCTCTGGTTCTGTTGATCCCTTTTCAGCAATTCTTCTCCTAAAAGACAGAAACATGAGTTAAGAATGAAAGGGAGATGGCTAATGTTATCAAAGTTATAGCTACAAAATGGAAAATATTTGTTTAGTAATGTTAAAGGCATACACGACTTGAAATCTCGATCAACTTAAAAACAGGAAAAAGCAGTTTCAAGTATACACTTTCCACTGAGTCTTCTAGCCAACACCGGTGGTTTTGCAATCACATTTTCCTATTTAAAATGTTGGTTTTTGCTCCCAACCCGCTGAGCAAAAGACATGCAGAGGAAACTAGCTACTTGACTATTCATGAGTGAAAATAAAGTTGACTGTACACAAAGTGCTATGAACGCACAAAGGAAAAATATTTCTGTAATTTTTCAGTTGTAGATTACAATAGTAGGTACATTCTATGACAGAGGTACGATTTTTAAGTTCACAGTATTCCTTTAAGATTACTGTGAAACTATCATACTATCTACAGCTGTGTAAGAATACAATTATTTGTTTACCTCCTGGCCAGCAGGGCGCTCATTTCTTCCATTAATCCACTGCCTCCCAAGGGAAGTGGTCCATTTCCACGAACACTGTCTGTTTTAGATGAAGCTCCTCCACTTGAACTAGAGAA
The DNA here is from genome assembly GCF_002925995.2 of Terrapene triunguis. NCBI lineage: Eukaryota > Metazoa > Chordata > Testudines > Emydidae > Terrapene > Terrapene triunguis. The sequence continues at coordinate 2,831,825 of NW_020664757.1, read as the reverse complement.
CTCTTCACTCTTTATGACAGTACACAAAATAATAGTATATTTGAGAACTATTGAATAAATTCATGATTTTACATTCATGCAGAAAAACACTAATGTAACTTACTATAACAAAAATCACCAGGGCATAAAATACAGCTTCAATGAATACATCTAACAACTCTGCTTTAATTAGTCAAGTTGCTCTCTGGGTAGACCTATTCCTGCTATTCAAGTTATTAATATGTTAGTAGAAATTATTCCAAAGTTACCCTCATAGAATTTAGAAGTGTAAGTCACAGACAAATCCAGATTTACATTTACCCGTGACACTTTCCTAAGTTTGGCTCCAGCGAGTGCAGCTGCTAGTCCAGTTAAAGGGCGACTGTCTTCAGACATAGATCCCATAGAAAATCCAGAGGTAGGGAGAGGAGGGGCAGGAGGTGGAGGAGGAACAGGAGGAGGAACTTGGCTAGGAAGAGGAGGCGGTGGCGGTGGCCCTGAGGGTGGAAGTGGAGGTGGTGGTGGTGGACCTGGGGGAGGTGGGATTGCTGCTGAAGACTGAGCTGGGCCAGGTGGTAGTGGAGGTGGGGGTGGAGGTGCAGGTGGTCCTTGGATGACACCTATTTGAAACGAAAAACAACATTAAGAATTAAGACGAGCTGGAATTTATTTCCATTGAAATAAGGGCTTTTCTTCTTAGTACATACTAAGAAAAAAAAATAGTCTTCCTAAATTAACTAGAAAAATATTGTGTCTTGTTTAAACACAGGAAAAATAATCCAACTTGGGGAAAACAAGTTTTTTAAAATACATTAATAAGCATTATATTGTACATAATGCTGTAGAAGAGAAGAGGTTAGTCAAGAGAATCCTTAGACATGCAACACAATGACACTAGTCACTCTTTTCACTATAACAAAAAAACTGCTACATAAACAGAAAAGTGGGCAGAATTTTAAAAGAAAACCGATAAGGAGAACACAAGCACTACAGATTATAAGAGAAAAACACTCCTTCACCTGATAACTCAGAATGGGTCTCAGAATGCAAACCTAAAATGGAATGTTACTTTGCAAGCAGGTGCTCCCACTCCACCCAAACATTTAAACAAACCTTTTAAAAGTTATTGTTAAACTGAAAGTTCTGACACTTGATTTCTAGACTTACATAAATACATCTTATCTGTAAATATTTCAGAACTCAACTCTAATTATTAAATACAAAATACATTAGTGAGTTAGAGAATTGTTATTCTTGTAAGAAAGTTTATAGGGAGAGCAACTGTTTTTAATTTTGTGAAAAAAAAATACATTTCATATGACTCCTTTAATTCTCTAAATTCAGAATGATATGCAGTATGCTTTGAGGAAGAGCATTGTTTAAGTATTACTACAAATGCAAAAAGTTTATTCCATGAGCACAAACAAGCAACTATATATGAAACTGTAACTTAATTTTTTTTTTAACTTTTTCTGATTATTATAAAACGTCTTAATAAATTATTTGAGTGGAAGATCATCATCCAGCTTAATAAATTTAAGAGCTTGACTTCACGTAAAAGTTGCACCACTTTAGCTAAGATTAGTATTTAGTTTAACTGGTGCAGACATATGCATGGATACTCAAATCTTTTTAATCCTTGTTTATGTCAATTTAAAACCTGTTGATTGTTGACTTGAATTATTTTAAACTAGGTTTATATCAAATTAAGAGCATGCACAAGCTTTTGCATCACTGTAACTAGAATTTAGAACTAATTGTAGCTAAACTGATGTGACTATGTCAGGGGTGGGCAAACTATGGCCCGGGGGCCACATCCGGCCCTTCAGACGTTTTAATCTGGACCTCGAGCTCCAGCTGGGGAGCAGGGTCAGGGGCTTGCCCCACTCTGCATGTGCCATGACTCTGCGCAGCTCCCGGAAGCAGCAGCATGTCCCCCCTCCGGCTCCTACATGTAGGGGCAGCCGGGGGGCTTCACACGCTGCCCCTGCCCCAAACGCTGCCTCCGCAGCTCCCATTGGCTGGGAACCATGGCCAATGTGAGCTGCAGGGGTGGCGCCTGCGGATGGGGCAGTGGGCAGAGCCGCCTGGCCGTGCCTCTGCGTAGGTGTCAGAGGGGGGTCATGCCGCTGCTTCTGGGAACTGCTTGAGGTAAGCGCCATCTGGAGCCTGCACCCCCGACCCCCTCCTGCGGCCTACCCCCCGCCCCAGCCCTGATCCCCTCCCACCCTCCGAACCCCCCGGTCCCAGCCCGGAGCACCCTCCTGCACCTCAAACCCCTCATCCCCAGCCCCACCTCAGAGCCCACACCCCCGCCCCAGCCCGGAGCCCCCTCTCGCACTCTGAACTCCTCATTCCTGGCCCGACCCCAGAGCCCGTACCCCCAGACAGAGCCCTCGCCCCCTCCCACACCCCAATCCCCAATTTCGTGACTATTGATGGCCCGCCACACAATTTCCATACCTAGATGTGGCCCTCGGGCCAAAAAGTTTGCCCACCCCTGCTCTATGTGTAGATCTGGTCTAGCACAGGAGTGTGTGTATTCACAAATTCACACAGTCCAGATATATCTTGTAGTAATTACATACATATAGCTAATATTTGAACTACCTCATAAGTGTCAGTAAATGGTTCAGATTACTTTTCACTAAGACCAATTCACACATTCAAAGCTCCATCATATGCTCCCTTGGTTCACACTGCAATTAGGAATTTACTACTACTACCTAGTTTTAGGGAATTCTAAATAAACTAATGATGCAGAATTCATCAAATAATCACGACTCAAATAGTTCTTGAAAAATAAGACCCAACGATTCTAGGTATGTATTTTATATCTTTCACAGAGCATATTATCCCAACTCTTCTTCTCTTCAGAGCTTTATAATATCCCCCTATCATCCCTTCAAAAACTGTATTTTGTTGCAGTATTAAGATCACTGCAATTTTCAAAAGTATTTTATTAATTTAAGACAATTAAGGGTTTGATGCAAATTGGTTTTGGGTGCGTTCCTGATTAGTTAATTAGTAGCAATAACAGAAAGCCTTACCCTGCTGGGTCGGAGGTTCAATCAGCTGAGAGGCTGCCTGCAAGACTGGCTCAGAAGCAGAGGAGTCTCCCAGCACAGAGTTTAGAGAGTTCTCAACAGAGGCAGGGGTAGCTGCAGAGGGAGAAGGGAGAACACTAGGCTTGGATGAGGGAGTTGAGGCATTAGGGGAGCTAGGAGAAGGCGAAGTTTGAGGTCCAGAGAGTGAGATAGGTGGAAAGGAAGGCAGTGGTGGTGGAGGAGGCGGCGGCGGCGTTGAATCTGAGGTAGAAGGTGAAGGAACTGGGTAAGTTACAGACTCAGGAAGCCCATTGGGAGGAGGAGGAGACTGGGGCATTTGGGACACAGAACTAGAAGCAGAAATTGGCAGGACAGGTCTTGGACCAGTAGCTTTGCCCGGTGGGCTGCTGATCATTACTGGAGGAGATGGGGGAAGTGGTGCAAAACTGGGAGCAGACCAGATAATGGACTTTGTATTTGGAGGCAAAGAAGTTGGGGCATTCACAGGAGAAGGTGGTCGAGAATTTTTGTTCAGAGGACGAGGAACTGTAGCATAATGGGGAAGAACAGGATGGAAGGCGGAGCCTAAAGATGTAGCAAAACGTGATGCGGAATGCCTTAGTGGCGGTGTAGGGGGAGTGGAAGTCGGTGGTGCAGTAGTCACTACAGCGTAATCCGGAGTGGAATCTGACCCTGGTGCTGATATTGCTTTTGCATATGATGGAGGAGGTGCTGAAGGAGGCTGGCAACTGGAGTATTCAGGAAGTGGTGTGCTATACAGGGAGTTGTCGAAAGATGAAGCTGGACAGAAGATGGAAAGCAGCAGCAAAGGCAGGATAAAAAAGGAGAGAGAGAAAAAGGGAGCTAATGAAGCAACAAAATCAGCATTCAAACAAAATGTATAAATGTAGACTATAGTTAGTACCAGAGGATTAGGCACAAGTGAAAATACTGCTAGGAAAGTTTTTACATACTATAAAAATCTACTTTTTATTTCACCAACTATTTTTGTGCCAACATTTGAATTTACAAGCACATTCTGGAAATCTAAAGAAATATGGCATAAGTTCTCAAATTCCATTAGTGAAATGGATTAGGCAACAGGATTTATTAATTGGTCCTTCCATATCAGCTTTACCTTTGATTGGTTGCAACTCAAGTGTAGTGATCTTAACATTCATTCTAATTTCACCAATAAAACTAACACATAGGCAGTAAGTAAACCTGATTCTTCCCCTCCCCAGAATAGGGAGATCACTCCATACAAGAGTAAAAATATTCAAAGTGTAACACAAAGAAATCAATACTTCCTTCTCAAGCAATTTGTTTTACATTCGATGGTTTAGTTTCACCAGCAGTTGATTTCTCACATGCATTAAGTTAAGTAATTAAGAAATGCTTAACTACATGTATCATTACATTACAAAATTCAGAAAGCGAAGTTAGCTCCTGGCTTATCTTTGGATCCTAGCTTGCTGCAGATAGTTTACTACAGGTTATATCTACTGATACATCAAAAACTGATATCTTAATATAAACCATATTAATTGATAAATAAGAAATAAGACTCTTGGTGTGATATCTGCCTTGCAATGTTACCAAGCTGGCCTATGCATGTGCACACCTCTAGAGTGTACAGATTCTCTTAAGCCAATGGTGTCATTATCAGAATACATAAGAATGTATATGGTCTTGCTTAATTGATCAAAGTAGACTAGAAAGTATTTAGAAATGTTAATCTTCAAATGGTCATGTCTTCGGGTGCCAACAAATTCAAAAACCTTTTGTGCAATTAGAAAATACAGTAAACAATAAGCACCATTTACTCGTTTTATTTCAGTCATTGGAAATTATGACAATTCTAGAGAAAAGGATGTTCTCCTGAGGTCAGGCATCCAGAATTACAATAGTTAAATAAAAGACGCTAATCCCAGAAAAATTAAGATATATGTGATTGAGAAACAGATTTTGTCTTCACATAAATACTTACTGTCAACTCTGCCCTGTCCCACTCCATTGACCAAACACAGTCAAGCCAGTACTTGAATACATTCAGTTTTGAAATTCTTACCAGCATTTGAAATTCTTCTCTCTCTCTCCCACTCCAGTTGTTCCCTTTCTAATTGTTCCTGACGTTCTCTTTCTTGTCTTTCCCGTTCAAGTCGTTCAAGTCTCTCTCGATCTTGCCTCTCCCTTTCTTGTCTCTCCCTTTCTAGGCGTTCCTGCCGTTCCCTTTCTTGCCGCTCTCTCTCCAACTGCTCCTGTTCTAGTCGCTCTCTCTCAAGTCTTTCCCTTTCTAGTCTCTCTCTCTCCAGCCTCTCCCGTTCCATTCTCTCACGATCCAGTCTCTCCCGTTCAAGCTCCTTCTGCCGTTGCTGCTCTTGCAACTGTCTGCAATAGAGAAAACAAGGGAAAGGTTAAACTGAAGAAAAGATGCAGGAGTACTATAAAGTAACCAAATATGTGCAAATTTGCTTTGTCATTAAAGTTTTTTGTGATTTCATTTGCCTAAGGATGCTGTTGTAAAAAGTCTTGACTAAGATAAAAAGGTGGTTTTTAGAACATGTTGGCTAGCATGTGCTAAATCTATAGTAATAGCTGATGTTTTACACATGCTTAAGTACAACTTGTCTTGTCCACATTAGTTTTAGAATGAGAATGAGTGCCAGCTAACACATTCTAAACCACCTTTTTCCTAGTTAAGTTAAGTCCTTAACGACTGCACTCAGTGTTCCATTTTACCATAATTAACTTTGTTTGCTGGCTAAATGTTTCCAAGCTCTTAGTTAAGTTCTGTGTCCATATTTGTTCAGATCTCTTAAGTTCTGGACCATGTTTTTATAAATCAAAAACAGATTAACAGGTTTCCTGTTAGAGTCTAAGAAGACAAAAAAAGCCTTGGATTTCAATCAAATATTTAAGAAAATATTACAATAGCACACTGAGACACAAATAAAATGACTTATGATGGGATTAAAATTCCACACTATTAAGATTACAAGGCAGGGATTGCTTTGAGGTGCTCCAGACTGAAATTCGATGAAGATGAATCAGTGATGGTGCAGTGATACATTAAGATGGTTGAGTCTTCGCTATTCTTTATTTGATCTGGTACCTCACTGAAATAAGAGGTGTAGAAAAGTCTGACCCTGACATATGGGAGGAATTTCAAAAAGGAAACTGGATTGTTAAACACTCCCTTCTGTGCAGTTGTTTCAGATAAAGCCCCAGAACATGAAAACAGAGCAATGAAATTCATTTGGGGGAGTGGGGGGGGGGGGGCATAACAGCACTTAAGTGTTCTTTCCAGGTTTTTCCTGACATCCTCAGAACTCCATCAAATTTTGAATGAAACATTAAGCATGTCTAGGATGACTTCTCCAGAAGTAACCAAGCACCATCTAGGCTCATTAGGTGCCGTTAAATGCTAAGAAGGGGCTTACTCGTACTGGCAACCTATTCACGTATGATGGACTGGAACTCATTAATATAATGACAGAAGCAGTCTTCAGTGATCAGCTAGCTAAAGACGTCAGTCGAATGGATACTCTGGGTCATGACTTATATGAAGCCTTCAAACCCTACAGAATTATCCAAGGCTCTGTCAATCTATGGGCTCCAATCAAGAAGAGCAGACTAAAACTGAACTCGAATGCAAACAAGTCAGAGTGAAAGTGGCAGGAACTATTACAGAGCTAGCCCCAGACAGGTCATTGTTTACTCATCTCCTGGTTATGTCCAGACCTCAGAGTGATGTTGAACTATGTGAGATTTTGGGAAAGTACAAGTGCTTTGTGGCACCACAACTGATGTTTGAATGCAATGGAATAGTTCAAATGTGCCAGGCAAAAAACAAACTAATGCACATCTTGCATGATCTTCCTACACCAGCATCTACTGGCAACATGACCAGTACCTTATGCCTGCGTAGGCCTTTCAGCATAGCAATCATAGATGGTATGGCTGAGGTACAAACTCTTGACAAACCAGAAACTATTAACTCCTGCTGAGATATGGCTGAACACTTCATGATGAGGCTACAGAGAAAATACTGAATATATGACTAATTGCACCTCGTGTTTGACATGTATGCAATGGAATTGATTAAAAATATTACCAGAGAGAAGAGACTCAATGGCATTGTACTTGTCCAAACCAAAATAACTGACTCCACAAATATCTCCATACTTGTCTCATACTTGCACAAAGGACAAGTTAACCACATACCTTGCAGGAAAAATGCTTCAACATGCAAGGGACTGCCTGAAGAATTCTGTCATTTCATGGAGTAATGAAGCTGCTGGCTTGCACTGTTCAATGGAGTTTCTTTGTAGTACTCATGAGAAAGCGGACACTAAAATTATCTTGCATGCCAATGCCATCAATGCCATAAAGATGTTACTGAACTCTGGATTTTTGCATAGACAGAGATGCAAATTATCAAGCAATGGAATGGGTCTGGGATGACCTAGCACATCCAAAACTACCCTCCTCTATCAGTCTTGGAGGATGGACTGATTACACCAGTTGTGTGTGAAATATTACCCACTCCAGAATCAATCCTTCAGCTAATCAAATGCTTGTGTGCAAAACCACCTTATAAATGATTGGCCAGCAGCCTGTCTTGTATGGAGATATGTGAGTGCAGCACGGATGAAGATCAATGTGTCTAGCGGTGGTGCCCTAGCAGAGATGACACCGATAATGACTTTGATGAATAAATGTTTTCAGCCCTACACGTCAAGGCTAATTTCCCCAGAATTAGCCAAGGCGAGTGTCGTTTATATGTAAGCAATGCATCCCTATGTTGAAGTATAATTTTTAAAAGTTGATTTTTAAACATTTTCTCAAATATATATCTACACACTTGGCTTGTCATGTTTGGTATCATTGTTTGTGGGAGAAAGGACTTTTGAATGATCCCTAGCTTGATCTATTTCCAACAACACTGCATTATCAAAATTTCCACCAATCGGAGGACCTGTAGCTGGGAGCCAAGAGTGGAGGGGGGCAGTGAGTTCCCGCCGCCACACTGCAGAGGGTGACACCACTGAAATTATGATTCTGTTGATTTTTATAAATCAAATGATACCTTCCTTACTTTTCTGTCACTAATTTGCCCGTGGAATGAGATTTTACTATATTATGCTCCCAGACTATTTCATCACCGTTTTCTTTTCTGTGTCTAAGGGTGTAGGCCTCCAGTCATACTCTAAAACATTAGTTTCCCAAGGCCACATAAACTACTGTAACAATTGCTGCTGTTCCTACCTAGTTTCTTTTGACTCGGGGGAAATTATAATTTACATTTCCAGGGAAGAAAGACGTGTGCAGTATTTTTTTTCCTCTGTAATAATCATTAAATCAGACCACTCATGTCACTATTAAATAACTACTTAATAATAATTTAGTTATTCTCTTAGGACTTTTTACTCTGGTTGAAATATTACAGAAATGTTAAAACTGTGCCACAAATGCTATCTTGCAGCCAAAAGTTAATTACACAATCACTAGGACAAAATTATTCTAATTACAATTTAAAATGTGGGTTACTAAAAAACTAATATCTGAATGGCACTGAAAATTCGAGATGGTGTATTGTAAAATTGAATGATCTGCATTGCAAGCCTATCTTCAAGAACTTATGGTAAATGGGTGAAGTCCCAGAGGACTAAAGAAGGGCAGACCATAGTCTTTAAAAGGGAAAATAGAGGATCCAGGAAATTATAGACCAGTTAGCCAAACTTTGATACATGGAAAGATACTGGAACAAATTATTAAACAATTAATTTGTAAGAACCTAGAGGACAATAGGGTTATAAGGAATCGCCAGCACGGATTTGTCAAAAACAAAGCATGCCAAACAAACCTAATTTACTTCTTTGACAGGGTTACTGGCCTTCTAGATATGGGGAAGCATTAGATATGATATATCTTGAATTTAGCAAGGCTTTTGCGACAGTCCCAGATGACATTCATATAAGCAAACTAGGGAAATGTGGTCTAGAGAAAATGACTGCAACGAGGGTGCATAACTGGTTAAAAGACTGTACACAAAGAGCAGTTATCAATGGTTCACTGTCAAACTGGGATGTTGTATCCAGTGAGGTGCCACAGGGATTTATT
>NW_020664757.1:2802124-2822663 GCF_002925995.2 Terrapene triunguis | reverse complement strand
GAGGGACAGGTAGACTGCCACCACTCCAGTTTCTTCTCAACCATAAAAGTCCAGCGAAAGGACTCCAAAGCAGAATGGAAGAAGGGTTATTAGTGCAACACCCATCAGGATCACTTCTTGAAGAATTCCAGTTACTGTACAAGGTAAGTAACCTCTCCTACTTCGAGTAGTGTCCCTACAGGTGCGGTACCGACTGTAAAACACACTGGAAGCCTTGCCAGATCTGGAAGCAGCCATAAGAGCATAGTGCTGGGAAGACATGTGCATCGAAGAGCAGGTTGCTGTCCTGTAGATGTCTGAGAGAAGTATGATTTTCAGTAGGGCTACAAAGGTAGATTGAGCCCTGGTGGAAAGAGCTATCCCCCTGGGAGGGGAGCAACCCCCTGAAGCTTTATAACAGGTTAAGATGCATCCCGCAAACCGTTTGGATGTTTTTTGCGTGCATCGGATGTCCTTTCATTCATTCTGCAATTGGGATGGAAAGCACTAAAGGACTCAGTCTGTTGAGATAAAAAGGCAAAAGCTCTTACATCCATCATATGGAGGCGTGTTTCTTCTCTTAAAGAGTGAAGGGAGAGGCTTGGGACAAAAACACCGGTAGGTGAATCTCCTGATTAATGTGGAATTCTGAAGCAATTTTATGTAGGAAGTAAGGGTGTGAACATAGTGTCGCCTTATCACAACAGCACACTGAGTACAATGGACCAGCCATCAAGGCTCCAATCTCCCCTACCCTCCTGGCTGAGGTGATGGCTAGAGGAGTGAGATTGACAGACAAATGAAGGAGGAAACTGTTCTCCAGGAGTTCAAATGGGGGCCCCCCTTAGCACACTGAGAACTAAGTTGAAGTCTGGCAAAGATGGGCTGTGACAGGCGAAAGATTATTGGTAAAAACTCTCAGGGCAGTGGAGAGGCCGAAGGATAGAATGCAATACCGTTTGTAGTCCCTGAACACCACAAAACATAGGTAATGTCCATGCAAGAAGTGTATGCATGCGGATATAAAAATAAGCGTCCTGAAGGTCAAGGGAAACAAACCAAGCTTCTGGATCCCAAGAGGGAATTATTTCTGCTAGAACTTGTATTCTGAACCGTTGTGAGTGGACAGAGGTGTTCGCAGACATTAGGTCCAGAATGGGTCTCTACCACCCATTTTCCTTCAGGAACAGTAAGTACCAGGAACAGAACCACTTTCCAATGAAGTTTGGTAGGACAGGATTGATCTCCTCTAGTGTTAGGAGGGATTGTTCCTCTTGCCTCAGAAGACCTTTGAGAGAAATAGGGTGACCATATTTCCCTATGCCCAGGCAGTGGGGGAAGGAAGGAGGCTGCTGGTGAGTTGAGCACTCCGACCGGGGGCTGGTTCTCTGCACAATGCTGGGAGCGGGACGTACCCCACTGGAGGGGGGATATGGAGGAGCAGCAGGGCTGGGAGTGTATGTGTGAAGGGGCAAAGCAGGGCGAGGACAGCGAGAGGGGGATCACTTAAAGGGCCGATGGGTGGGTAGCAGAGGTGACACATAACCGGCCGCCACCTGGCACCTGCCCGCACTCACCAGCCACAGCAGCTCGCAACCTGTGCCGTCTGGAAAAGGGACAGGGGGTGGGGTCCTGCTGGCCAAGAGCCAGCATGCAGCGGGAGCTGTGCTGAGTGATCAGCAGGTGGAGCAGGCTGGCTTCATGCGCTGCAGCTTTGCCCCACCACCAGCCTTGCACACCCACCCCCATAGTCGACCACTGGACCCCACCACTCACCGCTGGTGAGCCGGCGGCTGGTGAGCAAGGAGCCGGCCAGCAGCAGCACCCGCCAGTACTGATTGTATGGGAGACAGAAAATACAGGACAATTTGCCCTTTTTAAAGAAAAAGTAGGGACACCTGCAGGAGGACTTAAAAACAGGACACCTGGTCACCCTAGAAATATGGAAATAAGCATCCTGAAGATCAAGGGCCAAGAACCAGTCCCCCTATTCCAAAGTTGGAATAATTGCTGCTAGCGTGACCATCTTGCATTTTTGAGCCTTGACGAACTTGAGTGCTCCGAGCTCCAGTATGGGTCTCCAACCTCCCTTTTTCTGGGATATTGGAAAGTAAGGAGAGTAAAACCTTTGCCTCGTACTTGCTGAGGTACTGGTTCTATGAATCCTACATGGAGGAAGTGATCTCTCTCTTGTCACAATAAACTCTTGTGAAAGAGTCCCTGAAGAGGGACGGGAAGGGTGTTGTGGGGAGGGAGGAAGGGAAGGAGGTGAAATGAATGATATCCATTACGGATGATTTCTCTAACCCATTTGTTGGATGTTATCCATCCCACATGCTGTGGAACAGAGCAACGCGGCATCCAAAGGGATGAAAAGGGCTGGTCAGTGTCAGGTGGCACTGGAGGGAGTGGTCTGTTGGCACCCCGACCAATCCGTCAAAATTGATGTTTTGAAATGGATGGTTGGGAAGATGATGATTGTGGGCCCGATGTTTTGTGCTTTGAGAATCTAGACTCTCTCTCTTTTGTGGCTCATAAAAACGTTGAAATTGATAGTATGTGATTTGAGGACTGAGAACTGTATTCTCTCTTCCGTCCAGGTGTATAAATCCCAAATGACCGCAGGGTAACCCTGAAGTCTTTGAGCATATGGAGAGATGCGCCCATCTTTTCTGCAAACAATTTGGTGCCTTCAAAGGGAAGGTCCTCCACAGGTCATCTGTACTTTCTTGGGGAAGCCAAACAAATGTAGCCAAGGGGCTTGTTGCATCACGATTGCTGTGGAGATGGATCGTGCCACAGTATCGGCTGCGTCGAGTGCTGATTGAAGTGTCGTCTTGGCCACTTCAGTTGTCCTTCACTGATAACGGCCCTAAACTGATCTCTGTATGATTCTGAAGCTGATCAATAAACAAATTGATTTTGGAATAACTGAAGTAGTTGTATTTTGCTGTCAGTGCTTGGTAATTTGCAATGCGGAATTATAGCATAGTTGAAGAATAAGCATGGCTGAAGATTAAGAATAAATAGGTTGAGGTGTTTCCAATCCCTATCATATAGGGTAGACTTTGCCTGGTGTTGACAACCTCTGGAGTTCACCGCATCCATAGTGATAGAATTAGGGTGTGGATGGGAGAAAAGAAATTCTGTATCTTTGGCTGGGATGTAATATTTCTTATCGACTTGTTTACAGGTTGGCACAACCGATGCAGGTGTCTGCCGTAAAAGCTTGGTGGGCTCCAATAGAGCCTCACTGATGGGGAGGGCTACTCTGGATGAGAAAGAAGAGTACAAAATGTCTATCAGTTTATGGTGTGATTCTTTTACCGCCTCTAGAGGTAACTGCAGAGTGTCTACCACCCTGTTAAGCTAGGTCTTGAAAGAGTTTAAAGTTGTCTATTAGAGACGGTGGAGGGGGCATCACTGCTTCATCTGGTGAAGAGGACAAGATGTTGGTCAGGGTTGTGACCTCTTCATCAAGGTTGGCCTCCTGTTCCTCCCTCATCTATTAGGGAAGTTCAGAAATTCTGGATGCAGAGGCAGATGGAGGATGCCTCTGATTCATGGTGGGCCACGCTAGATGTTTGGGAGGAATGATGTCAATATGCCTCTCATGGGTCCCAGTAAGGCCATTGGAATGGCAGGATGGGTCCCGGTGGACAATATGGCTGTGAAGGCCCAGATTGGTAATGGGCACTATAAGGTGCATAGAAAGAGCAATAGGATACAACCTCCTCCTGCTTGCTGATTCTCGACTGGAGAATCGAGGTGCATGGTATAATGCCTGTGGAGACTCCAGAGTTCAGGGCAGAGTCAGTACCAAAGCCCCAGTGGAGACTCAGGTACATCAGATACTGTAAGGTCTTTTGAGTATCTGAATTCCTGTGGTGAAGTGGAGGGCAGTATCAGTGGTGGCTGTCAGTGCTGAGACAACGGTATCGATAGGGTCAATGACGAAGGCCAGCCTAAACGCTTCTACGTTGTTTGGCATACCATTGATGGTATGGCACAGCAAAAGGAGGGACAGCATGTGTGCGGGGCCGAATGGACATTGCTACCAAAGTTCTCCAATCAGCAGCTCAGGGACGCAAGCGCACCTAAAGTGGGGCACCCATGGGGACACTACTCGAAGAAGAAAGGAAAGTTAAGAGGTGAACCCACAATATCCTGCTCTGGGGAAGACCATATTCTAGACCTGGAAGAGCAAAGCTCAGGAACCAGTAGCAAGGCAATACCATTACTTCATCCAAAGCAACCTCCAAATACACAGGCACAAACCTAGCAAGACAACGTAGGACAGCTCTTCCCTTATCAAAGACCCTCTTATGAAGCTTTTGGATTTGAGTTATATGCAGAGTTTTCTTTTGACTAGTGCATATCTTGTTCATGGGCTGTGCTGCCACATACTGCTGAGGTTTCTTACCTGAGACATGCTTCTTTCTTACCTTCTTGACAAGAAAAGAAAGCAGCAGCAAAGCTTAAGAGAAAGATGGTACTGTCTAATCAGAAATCAGATCTGAAGCTCTCTCTAGAAAGTGGCACTGGCTGTGTCACCAAGCTATTGCCTGGTGAGCCAGGATGATCTGACCACCATAGAAAGGGCAGGAAGAAAAACCAGAGAGAATGTAGTAGAGTTCTTTAAGAAGGGTGTTTATCATCATCTGAAACCTAAGTCTTTAGTCTCATTTCCTCACAAGTTCTCTTACCTCTCAGGCAAGTCCAAAGTTTACTAAGGAAGCAGGCCCCAGCCTGTGCCAAACTCAATATCTTTTTCCCCAATGTGAAGACTATTCCCTGCTGCTCCTTTCTGGAGTGGTTTCCCCTCCCTTTGATGCTCCTTCAGCATACCAGTCTTCTTGAGTGCATATCCTGTCTCTCCTCCTCCCTCTGGAATGAACTGGGTCTGGTTTATATAGGCCCCAGAACCCTCCCAGCAATCTCTGAGAGAATTGGTTATTTGGAGCCAGCTGCTTTGATTCCCTGCACAAATGCAACAGTTCACTTTGACATAGACTGAGCTGCAAAACCAGAAAGCCTTGATCACAATGGGGATCTTGAATATATAGAGGTCCTGGATTGAACAGAATGGCTCAAGGCTAAATCAGACTTCTTTGGAATATAACTTAATCCAACAGGCACTAAATCCTTTAGAGGCCCCAAATGAACAGAAACGTGGTCAAATTACTTCATTTTTAAAACCTTCTGTAGAAGACAAAACAGCTTCAAGCACTGCTCTCTAACACTTTGGGCCCAAGAATGGAAGCTTACACAGATAGAAAAATGCCTCAAGGAATGGCCCTCACTGAAGTAAACAAAGCAGTGAGTGGGTAGGTCTACTGCAGACATTTGAATTAAACAATGCACAATGTTTGAAGCCTGACATCTGTTAGTCTTAACAATAGCTCACACAATACACAATCAGGTGTTCTGTCCTAGATCTCCATCTCTGGGGATTTTTAAGAGCAGGTTGGACAAACACCTGTCAGAAATGGTCTAGATAATACTTAGTCCTGCCTTGAGTGCAGGGGACTGGACTAGATGACCTCTCGAGGTCCCTTCCAGTTCTATGAAATCAGATCACAGAAAATCTCCCCAAGTGAAATTTCAAATGATAAAGAACTGATCTAATTTAAAATAATCCGATGTCATAATCTTATCCAGGACAAATCATTACCATGTGAGACTTCTATATAGGGTTGCCAACCCTCCTGGATTGGCCTCAACCTCCCAGTAGGTGTCGCAGTGGGGCTAAGGCAAGCTCCCTACCTAGGGTGACTAGATGTCCTGATTTTATAGGGACAGTCCCGATTTTTTGGTCTTTTTCTTATATAGGCTCCTATTACCCCCCACCCTCATCCCAATTTTTCACATTTTCTGTTTGATCACCCTATCCCTACCCATCGTGGCTCCATGTGGCTCCCGGAAGCGGCCGGAATCTCTGGCTCCTGGGTGCAGGGGTTCTCTGCGTGCTGTCCCCACTCCAAGCGCCGACTCCGCAGCTCCCATTGGCCAGGAACCGCAGCCAATGGGAGTTGTGGGGGCAGTGCCTGCAAGCAAGGGCAGCGTGCGGAGCCGCCTGGCCAACCCTGAGCATAGGAGGCGCAGGGACATGCCGCCGCTTCTGGGAGCCGCCTGAGGTAAGCACTGCCCAGCCAGAGCCCGCACCCTCTCCCGTACCCCAAACCGCTGCCCCAGCCCTGAGCCCCCTCCCGTACCCAAACTCCCTCCTAGAGCCCACACCCCGAACCCCCTCCCACAAGCCAACCCCCTGCCCCAGCTCGGAGTCCCCAGCCCAGAGACCGCACCCCAACCCCCTGCCCCAGCCTGGTGAAAGTGAGTGTTGAGCGTGGGGGAAGAGTGAGCAACGGAGGGAGGAGGGATGGAGTGAGTGGGGTGTGGGGCCTTGGAGAAGGGGCAGGGCAGGGACGTAGCCTCAGGAAGAGGTGGGGAAGGGGGTGGGGCCAGGGTGTTTGGGTTTGTGCGATTAGATAGTTGGCAACCCTACTACTATAGCACGTGTGGTGAGGAATGACAAAACCAGTTCCACAAAAGGGCTTAGGAAAATGTAAAGAGAAACAAAATAAAGATAACCAACATCAGATTACAAACTAGCTACTTTTGTTTTATTTACAAATCATGAAACCCTATTTAAAGAGATTGCAAACAAGAAACATTATTGAAAATAATGAAAGCTAAAATACATAAATTCTCAAATCTGCTCTTCAAATAGCAATGTACTTTTCATTAACTGCAGCAACTGAAACTACTATTATACAGTAAAACCATATAGTTACAAACACCAGAGTTACGAACTGACCAGCTAACCACACACCTCATTTGGAACCGGAAGTATGCAATCAGGTAGCAGCAGAGAGAAAAAAAAAAAAGCAAATACAGTACAGTACCGTGTTAAATGTAAACTACTAAAAATTTAAAAAATATTTGACAAGATAAAGAAATTGTTTCTGTGCTTGTTTTGTTTAAATTAAGATGGTTAAAAGCAGCATTTTCCCTTTGCATAGTAAAGTTTCAAAGCTGTATTAAGTCAATGTTCAGTTGTAAATGTTTGAAAGAACCATAACACTTTTGTTCACAGTTATGAACATTTCAGAGTTACAAACAACCTCCATTCCTGAGGTGTTCGTAACTCTGAGGTTCTACTGTACATTAAAAAAGTTGCAAGTGTAGTCAAGACAAGACTGCCTAATCTCTCCACCGCCTCCTTTTTCCACTTCTAAAGAAAGGAAGACACTATTCAACTAAAATAACGTTTTGCGGTCTATTAAACACGTCCACATTACCTGACATCTCTATCACATATAATCTGATCATACTGTGCTTACTAGACCTAAAGGAAGTCAGTTATTCCATTATATTTTAGGCTACTATTCATTATATTTTGTCTACACTTAAGACATTTTGCCAGCATATCTATGTTGGTTAAGGGTGTGAAAAAAAAAATCACAGCCCTGACAGCTTTGCCAGCCAAAGCCCTAATGTAGATGCAGTTAGACCAGCAAAAAAGTCCTTTTGCCAAAATAAACTGCATCTACACTAGGAGGGTTTGCCAGTATAACTTTCTAATGTAGACAAGGTCTTAAAAAGCCAGACATGATAGGAATGACCTCCTTGAAAAAAGCTCTACTATGAAAGGAAAGACGGACCCTTTTCTAGAAACAAATGGAAGGAGGAGTTGTTAAACTCATTATGGAGAAAACTTTTTCAAGAAACAGGTTTAATTAGAAATCCTTCTAAGGATTTCTGCATACCATAGCCCATTAATCCTACCTACCACACAAAAGTGTATCATCTCTTACCCATTTTCCTTTCCTACACTCTCTTCCTCGATTTTTTTTTTTTGCCCTCTTATTACCCACATAAGTACTCCCCCTTCCACTATGCGGCATAGAGAATCAGGAAAAGCCACAGATCTAACTAGTAACAGGCTGTCTTATGAGGCCATCTCCACAAGCCTTGGCATAGGGGGTGTGATGGGGCAGGGCCATTGCAGATGTCTCTGTGGTGGTTCTGGGTGATACAGCTGACCATAAGCTGCTCAACTTTGGCTGCCTAAGTTATGCAATTTTGGCCCCACAGCAGCCCTGCATTAGGAAGGCACAAATGTGGCTTTTAATACCTCCATATCCCCTACGCCTCCCCCAACTGCGGTGGGGGCTTCGTGCTATTTCAATAAGATACGCAGCACAAAAATCTCAGTGTTTTATAGCATTCTGCTGACCACATCAAATGTGAAAAAAATGCTAAATAATTTATATAACATCTTAATGCCATTCAAATCTTTTCAGTTATAGAATTAGGTTAGTTATAATTAGGGTTGAATTAAAGAACTTTCAACAATACTATTAAGCTTTAAGTTTAAAATAAAATATATCCCTTTCTAAATCTTCCAATCCACCTGAAATAAAAATTACATGAGCCAATCTAGCACTATGAACTAAAAACTCCCAAAACATTAGCAGTGGCATAAATCAAAACCACTCTCTGTATACACACTACTCTGTACAGCAGTGTAATTAAACTTCTGTGTTCTGCCTTTACTTCTGTCAGTAACTTAACCTCATGAAAGTAATAAACAAAAGCTATAACAGAACTTTAAGACATTTAACACTTAAGAAAACATCTAACACACATGATGTTTCTTCTGAAAACTAATCAGACTCTTGAGTACTTACAACAGGAGTCGGTCAATCCTTGGTCCATTACTTTTTTGAAGGACAATGGGAGGCCTATACACTTTCATTGACCCTACAAGCTATACAATTATTCTCTTCTTATGTGGTTCTTGTCCTCTTTATAAATACTTGTATGCAGTGGTGATGATTTCCAAGCTATTTATAGACCTTAACTCAATGAGTTCTCCACTGACATGATACAAGATACTGCTCCCAGTGTCTGACTCAGAGACCTCACAATATATTATTTATCACAGCTAGACTAGGAGGTACAATATTATAAACACAACATGTCTAGCATGCAAAGGCATGATATGAACTAATGTTCTGTATTAAAACAGAAGTTATAATGCTTATTTGTTCTTAAGTCATTTAATACAGACACCCATTTGAGAAAATTCATTCAATATTGAATAACCAAAACCAATCAAATTTACTCAAAGTTTTACATTTCTTTCACACATCCTCTATTGTGTTAATCCCTCCCTATACTGACTACCATTTCCCCCATGACAAAATGGGGGTGAGGTGGGGATTCATATTTGATAATCTGTTTTTATAAAAAAAAATTGGCTATAATATGTTGGAAAAACTGCAGCACTATATTTCCTTTATTATGCTTTGAGGCCTATCATTGATCCCATATAAATGAACACTGTTTAGAATAATTGAACCCTTTGCCTTCAGTTTTGCTTAGTCATTCTGCCTAATGCTGGGGGCACAATCTAACTGTTACGTGCTAATGTTTTAGAAAAACTTCAATAAATAAAATGAAGATAGCATTAGCAAATTTGAAGAGTAAGATGTCAAATGGCCAAACAAAGTATTTAAATATTGATTTGACTGCATGATGTGTAACTACAGCCTTATAAAAATAACTCATGTAAAATGTTTTGAATTGCATGTTTGGTGCTAGTGACTTTATAGATTATTATATCATTAAATGTGCAATAAATAATTTAGGTACAGATCCATTAGGCCAGCAGTATCAAGTACCCAGTTAAAGTAAAAGAATTTAAAAGCATTTGAGCCTTTTGAGAGGATATTATAAATCTATTATACACCAAAGAGAAAACATTCAGTATACATATGTAATTAAAATTCTTTAATAGATTTTATTTTGTAGCTCATCCAAATGCTTTACATTACTGAGATATGTTCTTTCACCTTGAATAGTTTTAGTCTCAGTCACTAATGGCCCAATCTTGCCAGGTGTTTAGCATCCTCAGTTCTTGAGCGCTAAAATGTAATTGAAATACATAGACTCCACAAGATCAACAAATACTGGATATAGAAGACATTATCAAATTAAAATGACTAAACAATTTTCTTAAAAATGCAGATTCTCACTAAAAGCTAATGCTAAGAATTTTTTTCAGAAAAATCTTTGTACTAATTACATTCTAGAGAGATAAATTTGATGCAGGATTGTGAGAATCTCTTGTTCTCTCCTATATCTGCTAATTCTGTCCTTTCAAATCAATGCAAAGAAAGGCTGAATAGCTGCCTGACTAGCGATAACATCTTCACTAGTTCTGCTATGGAATTCAATAGGTAAAATGTTGGTTGCTGTAGCCCAATGTATTATAAAGGCACAAAAAGGAATCTTAATACTCCTAACTGAAGAGAACAGCCGGTATTACAAAGTACACCTATGATTAATCAAAAAAAATATAACCAGATTTATTGAAGATTTGAGAGAGAAACCCTTTCTTGTTATTTGTGGACAGGAAGTCCATCTGAGACATTTATATAGCTCTTGCCTGAAAATTCTTGAATATGCCATGCCTCTATCCAGGGGTGAAAGTAACTTAAAGGACTTGCGTACGCAGGATAGCTGGGATCCTGGCCAAGGTGGTGGTGGGGACCTTCGGGCCCCCGGAAGGGGTGGGGCCTCGGGCAGAAGGGGCAGGGCTGGGGCCAGACTCCCCCAGCCAGCCCTTCAGCGCTGTCCGATCCGCGCTGCCTGGGGCTCTGGCTGTGATTTAAAGGGCCCGAAGCTCTGGCTGCTGCGGCAGCAGCAGCAGCCGGGAGCCCCAAGGCTCCAGTGGTGATTTAAAGGGCCGGGGGCTCCAGCTGCTGCCAGGAGCCCCGGGCCCTTTTAAATCATCGGGCCCTGGGGTAGCTGCCCCTTCCCTCCCCCCGTCGGCAGTCCTGCTGGTACAGTGCTTACAGCGCTGCCACAGCAGCGCTCTAACGTCGGCTGTGTACCGGCCTGTACCAGCAGCCACTCTCTTACCAGTATGCCATACCGGCCTACTTTCGCCTCTACCTCTATCTCAAATACATATAATTAACCTGCAGTGGAATTCAACTATCTCTGGGGTAAGGAGCAGCAATAGCTCATAGCAGTTGAAGACCATTTGAATTATACTATATCAGATTAAAACACAAACTCTAGGGTGAATTTAGGTAGGCAAAGTTTCATTATCCAAATAGGCCAGGCCATTGGGACTAGCAAATTTATTCTTCTGCAAATTTACCATGTGCTCTTTAATGACCACAAGTGGTAGAAAACCTTTGTTAAACTGTCCATCCAAATAGTGGCCCTGCAGATTGGGAGGGAGGTTTTAGAGAGGCTGGAAGTGCTGGACATTTGTAAGTCTGGTCTACGCCTAAAAGTTTAGGTCAACCTAGCTCTATCACTCAGAGGTGTAAAAAGTCACACCCCTGAGAGAGGTAGTTAAGCCAACTTAAGCCCTGGTAAAGAAACTGCTAAATTGACGGAAGAATTCTCTTGAGGGGGTGGATTAACAACAGTGCCAGAAAAACCCCTTCTGTCAGTGTAGCAAGTGTCTACACTACAAGTGCAGTAGTGTACATATCTTGATACATTCAAAATGCACGTAGAACATCTTTCTTAAATGTTCATTGTTCCCACAATTATACAAAAGACTTTTCCTGAATATTTTGGTGGCTTTTTATTATGACAAGGAAGTCTGTGGGAATTTAAAAGATGTTAACACAAACAACTGTACACCTCAAGTTTAAAGTATGTATTTACTTAAGAAAAACTGGAGAAGGGTTTATAATTACACAAATTCTAGTCAAATATTTCACAAAATTACTAGCTTTTAAAACTATCTTGAAATAATTGAAAAAGCAAGCATGGGTGTAGCCTTCTGATTCAATGAGTGGACTCTTCTTGGACATAAGTTTTGAGTTGAGGGGGCACAAACAAGAAGAGTACAATAAATAGAATTTAACTCCTCTTCTAGTTTCTTAACTAGAACTCTATTTGAATATTCTTTATACTACTGTATTTTCTCAGAAATGTTTTTAAGTCTTAGGGGGAAAGTGTTGGATTGTATTGAATACAACTTAAATCTTCTATCTATGTTTCTTTTAAATTTGGCTTGGTACGATACATTTCAAATAATTACAGTTTTTTGAAAGATGACAATAAGAAACTTCCAAATATTAGAAATAAATATTTCAGGACAAAAAAATGACTCAGAAGAATATGGAGTTATTTAAAATCTCCAGTTAACTGATAGTCAGTAAGAAAGTTAATGGAGAACAGAAGTCACAGAACAAGCTTTTATCATCTTTTCATGGTCCTTGACAAATGACCAATGTTAAATATGGACAAACAGGAAGATCATTTATTTTTAATACAATTCAATTTGTTTTTAAACATGGAAACTTTAAATAAAGAGATTCCTACATAGATTTAGGAAATTCCACATATTGGGGAGAGTTGCACAAACAAAAATATGATTCTTTAATTTTTATTTCAATTTTTTCTTCATTATGCATAGCCAATGAGTCAATTGTAGATGAACTACAGTTTACTATAGATTATCTACTATCTGTTTCTGTTCACTACTTCATACAAAAGTTGCATGCAAAAAAACAAGACTAGAATTAAATCCGTAAGTGTTTTTAAAATTGGTATTTCGTTACTAATTACTTGATATTGAAGATTTAACATTTAACTTGTTTCCTAAATTCCACTGAAAAACACTATCATGGTTTAAGAAAAAAGTTATACAAGGCATACCCCAAACTGGAAAGGTTAGTAAATATTATACCCTGTTGTCAGAGGGACTGAAGTACTCTGTCCACAGAACAGGTACAGCACAAGTAGGGAAGCAGAGCAAGTTTCCCAATACTAATTTAACAAAAAACTACAATCCCCTAGAGCATGGGGTAGTCAATTATTTTTTTGTCAAGGTCTAAATTTCTTGGTCAAGGTATAGTCAAGGCCCACTCCCCCTAATCGCCCCCCACAAACTTCCCAATCACCTGGCAGCTCCCTGCCTGCACTGCCCAGAGAGTAAGGTGACCTTATTTCCCTAAACTGAAACCGGATGCATGGGGATGGACTGATCCACCTATCTCATAGAACTGGAAGGGACCCTGAAAGGTCATCGAGTCCAGCCCCCTGCCTTCACTAGCAGGACCAAGTACTGATTTTGCCCCAGATCCCTAAGTGGCCCCCTCAAGGACTGAACTCACAACCTTGGGTTTAGCAGGCCAATGCTCAAACCACTGAGCTATCCGCCCCCCCCGGTGGTGCTGCTTGCCCACTCCTCAAAAAACATTCCTCCATGCCCCCAATTGAGCCAAGTAGCAGAGATGGGGCGGGAGGGAGGAATGGGTATGGCCTGGGATCTGAGCAGCAAAGCAAGGAGTGAATGTATGAGTGTACTTTTGAGCTCGGATCCAGGAGGTGAAGCTGTTGGACTATGATCCAGCTAGTGGTGCAATGCCTCTTTGGGGGCTGGGATAGCAGAGGGGCAGCAAGGAGGCTCTAGGTAGCCGGAAGGCCCAAGGAGACTCAAGAAAGTAGCCCTGGGGAGATGCGGGGAGGCTGAGATGTGGCAAAATAGGGTGACTGGAAGTGGACTGGGGAGGAAAAGAGGCTGGGTTGGGGGGGGAGAGGGCTGGAGAAGGCTCTGGGGACTGGCCCTGAAGGACAGGGGGCAGGGTGGGGGACTCCGGGGATCACTCAGGAGCAGTCGGCACAGGAGAGTATGGCTGCCAGGAGTGCTGCCTCCTCGCTTCTGGCATCTACCCTCCAGAGGCATCTGAAGCAATCCCGGGAGGGTGGGAAGGGGGGTGGGGGCGGAGGGAGAGAACCAGTGAGCCCACATGCCCTACCCATGCATCTCCTCTGCCCCTGCAGTCCACTCAAAAGCATCTGGCATTCCAAATCTAGACTGCAGTCTGCCTATTGACTACCCCTGCCTGAGAGGAATCACAACCAAAACGGGGGCTATTGAGGCCCCATCCCATTTTAATCCTTTACTTCTTTCTAAGATTAGAGAAAGTGCCCTCCCTGTCACTCTTTGACTGACAGAGAATGTTAATAGGCAGCGATATCTAAAGTTCAAGAATGAAGGTATTTAAAAACAGAGACTTGGACTGGAGAATAAATCAGTCTGGTTGAAAGGTGTGGTACTCAATTCTCCCAATATTCCTACTGGTAATCACTACCTTAGTGACTGGCCAATGCCAGGAAGGTCTATGTTGTCCAGATTGGTGGATCCCTGACTAAATATTTATCTGCACTAGGTTTTTGCACTGGTACAGCTGCAACAGTATAAGAAATGACTTGGAAAGGGTAAGCTGTACCACCACAAGTCACTTGTTTTTTGCACCAATGTAGCTGCACTAGTGGGGAAAATGAAATAAAAACACCATAATATAGATAAGCCCTTGAAGATGGAATTTCTGACATAGCTAATATATTTCCCTTTGTCAACATTATTACATTTCTTTTCTATGCCTCCTTTAACAGATTGGCTCTTGATGACATCTTCAGCAAACGTGCCTGGATGTTCTCTGATGCCATTTAAGCTGCTGGGTTATTGTGGTACTTTGAAAGATTGAATTTTAAAAGGAATAGGTCTATTTTAAAAAGTGAATTTATCAAAATGTGAGCTTCAATTAAAAAGTTTGTAAGAATAAAGTTACCAGCAGAATATACTAATTAGAAAACGATTTACTTTCTGTAAATAAAAAAATAAAATGGCTGTAAATACTAAGGAAGTTAGGTTTAAGAATAGGATCTTATTTTTATGAATGGTTGAAATTGTACTGCAACGTAAGTACTGTGTACATCAGTGAACTATACTGAACCAATTGAGCATTAGGAGACTTTGAGCATTCATTTTTCTAAAACGGTCTTCTAACTGATATTGGGAATATAGAGCCTTTAAAGAACGTAACTATGTGTGAAGGAATAAGGGATAACAATCCTCTGGATCAGAATGCCTGGAGTTGGCATGGCTACCTGATCAGACCACCTGCACCCAAGGAAAGAAGTGGAACTTAATTGGCTGACCCTAATAAAAGAGGGCAGCAGGAATCCAGAAAGGGGACTGCAACGTTCTCCAGGAAGCCAAATGCCTGGGCTGGTGCTCCCAACCGACTGCCACAGGAAGTACTGCTGAAAGAAACTGTTCTGAAAACTAAATGGACAAGAGAACAGTCCTTGAGGGCTCAGGCTCTGAGGTAAGAGCCAGGAAAACTTGTTACAGGCATTACTGGTGCAAGAGACGGATTGGAGGGACGCACTGCTATGCTTGCACAGACTTAGAAGTAAGAGTCTGCAAGGGGTGGGACTGTGTTCGTAAAGCAGGCTCAATTAAAGAAACTACCCCAGCTAAAGATAGTTTCCCAGGACTACTTGAGAGAAACAGATGAGGGTTCTCCCAGGGAGCGAGCTGACAGGAGAAAGGAACTACAAGATAGGCCCAGTCTATTACACAGTGAAAGAAACTTCACGAGAAAGAAAGCAATGGGGCACCATGTGGGAGTTAAGACAAAAGAACCGAGTCAAATAACTGATAATATTATATTTCAATTCAGAGGATTGTAAAGCTTGTTTAATAATGTTCAGGTAAATTATTTCAAGGAACACACATTTTACATTTCAATATTAAATCTACATGGTACAATTAATGCACAATAAATCTATGTCGCTGCTATTACAATGTAAAATTAAGATCTGTTGGTATCTCTCTCCAAAGCTGAGTATCAAAACCAGGTAAATATGCCATTAATGTACCCTTGTTCACTAAAAATCTTACCTTCTCTGGATTTCCAACTCTTCATGTGATGGGCCATTTTGCACTTGGGGGGGGAGCTGTGAATTCTGTCGAGGCAATGTTGGACCTGTGAGTGAAGATTAGAAGTGAATGTAGCTTCAACTTTCAAATTACAAAGGCACAGGAAAATAGGAGAGCAAACACATGGAGTTACCTATTTTTTTTTTCTTTCTAGCAAAATGAAACAAGCTCCATAACACAATATAGCAAATGAAAACTGCAACAAATTGTTTTATGTATTCCCAGACAGATTTATTTGAAATGGATGAAAGAGTTCAACTGGAATGCAAAAATAAAGTTTTACATATGATGAGACTTAGCACTAAACACATGTATTCAATAAGCTTTGAATAGGCTCACAAATTTGAGATTTTCTGAGACAATAAACACACACTTTTGGGAAAAGGGGAAGACTCAAAGAATTCAAAAACTCACCTAAAAAGAACACTGGAAACAAAAAACAGGAGAGAAAAAACATCAGAAGCTTATCACCATACTGACAGTATGAAGATAAAAATTTGTTCCTCAAGTTGCACTGAAATTTGCTTGCCACATTTTAGCTTGTCATCTTGGATCAAATGTAAATTCCTTGGACTGAATGTAAATTTTGCTAATTATGTCTAACACATTTATCTTATATGCTGAATTTGCAGCTGGAGCTTAGAAATGTCACTTTCAAGGACACAGACAACTTAAAAAGTACATTATTTTGTCTTTAAACTTACTGTTAAAAGTAACACCTAAGATTACTGTATAAAGTGATTAGTGAAAAAAAGTCATTTTGCTTTGTACATTTGGCAACACTTCATATGTAGTAATTTTCACTGACTACTCTGTATAGTCAATCCATTTCCTCTTTTGTATGTGTGGGTCTCACATAGCAATAGAAGTGATTAGAATTTTTATAATGGGAAAGTGTCATTCTAAAACCACAAAATTTAGCATTAGGATTCAAAGTACTACCTTAAACCACTCATAACTTTTATTTTT
Organism: Terrapene triunguis; assembly: GCF_002925995.2. Classification (NCBI taxonomy): domain Eukaryota; kingdom Metazoa; phylum Chordata; order Testudines; family Emydidae; genus Terrapene; species Terrapene triunguis. Next base: position 2,805,943 of record NW_020664757.1, on the reverse strand, counting down.
AACTGACTAGATAGTCAATGTGTTCACTTAAATATGGTGCACTATATACCTAGTTTTACTCTGTGGTCTCAATTTTTCTAAGTTCTCTATCAGGGACAAAATAATCTGTGTAGGAGTTAGTTTTGATTCACATCCTTCCTCAAACCAAGGGAATGTCTTGAAAGACCAGTCTTATAGCTTTCACTATTTACTCTGTACTTGTTCTTAGGTTAAATTGAGGTTATAAAAGATTAATAAATATTATATAATATGTGGATGTTCACTATAGCTCCCACTGAAGTAGAAATGTAAAATTATATATTTAATATGTAATGATTTTAGGAATTGCTTGCTATACTCCAAATTGTGTTCCATTATAAATGAGATGACTGACCTATTTATTTAAAAAAAAAAAAAAAAAAAAAAGTGTTCCATGTTTTCCCAAGTATCCTCAGATATTTCCTATTTTGAGCCAAATAAGGAATTGTTTTGATTTTGACTTTTATATGGCAGTCATACCTAGACACAGTGTGGCTCCCAATACCACGGTTTTAAAAAAAAAAAAAAAACAACCCACCCAAAAAAGCCTTATTTGCATCATAAGCAGATACACTCTGTGGCGAAAAATATGAAGAGTACAATATAATTCCTTAGACATGTCTCAAAGGATACAACGTATTGTTTACCAGTTGGATATCCAACTGAGTTTTTGAAATGTGACAGACGAGGTATCATCCAAGAGAAATAACATTTAAAATATAAAAATAGCAAAGGGGTATTAGACTGTGTGGGTATGCTGTTCTCTAAACTATCAATTAAGCAAGGGAAAACAGATTGCTTAGGTCACTGGGGAAAGAGGCTAACCTAGTCAGAGACAAGAAAAGCTATGTAAATATTAACAGACCATATTCAATAGGGAAGAAATACATGTGCATGTTATGGAAGGCATTAGCAGACACGTAGATACTGTTTTATTGTATATTCACTCTTGAATGTGAGCAAACATATTTTGATCTGGTCCATGTCAAGAACATACTGAGGGTCCAGAACTCAATGAAAATTATACATACATTAAGCAAAAAAAAAATAAAAATAAAAAAAAATACATAAAAAGAATGCAGAGTAAAAGCTTACTCAATTGTGTTGTGATTGAGAAAATATGGTTGTCCATATACTGATAGGCGATGACTTCCGGTCTAAAGTGGTAATCAAGGATGTTCACACCTAAACAAAGGGACCTAAAAAGTATAAACAAGAAGGGTACAAGCCAAAGGTGGGGGGGAGAGGAGACTTTCAATGACTCAGAAAGTGGTGTGACTGAGCAGGGTTAATTGACTTGATGCAAATACATGCACCTGGCTCTACCACTGGGTTTACATCGCTGGTAGCACTGATGCAACTACAATTTTGCTGGAAAATGGGCCCAACACTTTTTAGAACAAAGAAATATTAGCAGATTGAGGAAAGCTTTGGATAACTATAGTGTAAGAAATTGTGGCCGGGTGGGGAGGCTCCAGTTAGAAGGCAATCATTGCATACATCAAGTATGCACTCTGGTGCATGCATAAAATGTATGGGGAAAATAGGGATGTGCGGAAATTAATTTTTGATTTTTATTATTATTGGATAGGCATTTTTATGGATTTCAATTCTGAAAAATAACTGAACAAGCCAGATTTGCTTATTTCTCCTAAAAATTCAAAAGGCATTTCAAATGTTGAACATCTGTTTTACATCCTGATCATTTTAAAGGACATAAAAAAGGCAAAAAGCTTTAAGCTCTTACAATCGCTATTTGAAAATAACCAGTGAAGTATATGTACAAATTTAGAGTACAATATTTTGTGATAAATATACTGTTTCTCTAAAAGAGGATTTTGTACAATGATATATAAAAACAGATGCCTTTGAAGAGATTTACCACAGCCTTAAAAGAACAGGGCAATTGTTTAGATAGTGTATCAGCATCTAAACCCCTGGAATAAAGCGTTTAGGAGAGGAGAAGATAGCACAGAAAGCCCACGTCGAAAGTGTACAGTGGACAAATGTTTTCATTCCTTATTCTTGCTTTTTAAAAAGTGTAATTTCATGTCTAGATTCTGTAAAAATAGTTAGAGAAGGAAAATTCCAATGAGATACATTCACTTTCATATTTTAAAAAAGGTCACAAAATTAAACAACAAAAAACCAGTCAGAAATATAAAAAATGGCTGGTTATGTTGAGGTAGCACAACAGGATATTTGCTGACTATCTGGTGCTAACTTAACACTGTTTTGTTTAAAGAATGCATCTGACACATAAAAGATGGCATATTTACAAAAGAAGGCGGCAGCATTGGTTCTATAGGAGTCAAATGTTTTTCTGGGGTCTGAAAATGTGTTTATTACTGCAGTTTTTTAAAAAACATTTTGCTCTAGCCTGAGGTTTTTTAAAAAGTACCTGAAGCCAACTCTACTACAGCAGAAAATCCAGTATAGTATTTACAGAGGAGGGTATTCCTGTCCTTCCTGACTTAGTGCCTTATGAATACCATAATAAAAAAAAAATAATCTAAGTAACATCCCAGTAAATGAACTAGTGCAACTTCTGAACTGCATCTACAGTTTTCTGAGAAGATGTCTTTTTTCATTTAACATTCATGTTTCATGTTGCCCTCCAGGGCATCCTGAAAAATGAGAGTTTATTTCTGGTATGGGGAATTATTTCCATACAATAACTTAGAATTAATTCATTTAGATTACTTGCAATACCTTCATCGCTCCACTCCTAACTTATTAAGACTTTACAATGTTAAAAGCACTTGTTTTTCTGAACAGGTAACAGACAGCACTAAAGGGATTTGTTTACACTGACAGAAAATATTGGCAACAGGTGAAAATTAACTGGTTCAAGTACTTGAATTCTGTGTCACCTACAAGAAAATCATATCCAACTGTTGTCCAAAAACTCAGTCTCATCCAAATAAATGTTTTTTGTCTTGACATAAAAATATTGACAGTGCATCTAAGGCTTTTTCTTCTCATGCAGCCCTATATTTCCTTCAAGAACTACTCCATGACAACCTTGACTGTATTAAAATGCAAAAGAGAGCTCAATTCCAAGAGCTAAATGATTTGACTCCAAAGGTGACTGCCTGCCTGCCAAAAGTTGCATGAAAACCTCAGTTCTAAGTGGAACTGTATGCTGTTTTTGCCAGTGTAATCTGGAAAAAACTGAGGGGGAAAAATACCATACACAAGACATACGGACTACATAATGCCTTTCCATTTCTCTCCTTGTGATGTACATAAATGCTTTCCTCATAGTCCACGTGGATTACATTTCCTGTACACAGTTTATCAAGAAACAAGACCATTTATTTATTAACAATAAGCTATGTTTAATTACAGGTAACGTTGCATCAGGATCCACTCCACAAACACAAGGCCTTAAAAGCATAGAAAAGAACAGTTACTTACCTTACAGTAACTGTGGTTCTTTGAGATGTGGATCCTGTTGTTTTGGGTAGACCCTCCCTCAAAATTCAAAGCCCGTGTTAGCTGAGGACTCTGAAAGTGGGAATGGAGCAAGGGTCTTGGGATCCACACTGACTAAACATCTCTAACAATCACAGTTACTGTAGGATAAGTAACTGTTCTCTTTGAGTATGTTTCAGTGTGTATACCACCTTCGGTGACTGGTGAGCAGTATCCTGTTGAGGACGCAGGGCATGAGGAGTATCAGCTGCAATAGAATGAAGGTCTCCCAAACCTGGCATCTGACCTGGCAACCAGGTTCTGTGCATAATGCTTAACAAACATGACTGGACTGCTTCACAAACATGACTGGACTGCTTCACA
>NW_020664757.1:2786195-2802114 GCF_002925995.2 Terrapene triunguis | reverse complement strand
ACAAACATGACTGGACTGCTTCACAAACATGACTGGACTGCTTCACATAGTAACTTCGCAGATTTCGGATACTGGCACGTTGCAGAAGCATTTTCAGGATGCTGCTTGAGCTCTGGTGGAGTGAGCTTTAACAGTGGGAGTGGTACACCAGGTAGCTGGTAGCACAGAGATACAATGTATTATCCCATTTAGAAAGTCTTTGGGATTAAATGGCTTGTCCTTTGGACTGGCCAGCATACAAACAGACATGGGGATGGTCTGAAAGATTTGGTCCTGTCAGTACAGTATCTAAGAACCCTGAAAATGGCCAAGGTGTGGAGTTTCTTCTGTCTGCATGGAATGTAGCCTTGAGAAGACACAAGAAAGTTGACTGATTCAAATAGAATTCCAAAACAACGTGAGAAGGAATTTTGCATGAGGAAGGATGAAACTACTACTGCTCAGTGGTACTTTACAGGGGAGTAGATCAACCTGAGCCAGTGCTCAGGTCTCAGGCAAAGTATGGCAAGCAGCATCACATATGGATATACGGCTTAACAACATAAGGCAGGTCCATACTGTCATCACTGGGTATGAAGTCACAATGTTTGGTAACAACCAGAGAGTAAGGAAACTTAAGGTAAAAGTATCCCCTTCCTGGCTCCTATGAACTCTATTGTCTGTGATGGGATGAGACACCATTTCTCTTATCAAAGGGGTAGCCATGTTAGTCTGGATCTGTAAAAGCAGCAAAGACTCCTGTGGCACCTTATAGACTAACAGACATTTTGGAGCATGAGCATCCGAAGAAGTGGGCATTCATCCATGAAAGCTCATGCTCCAAAACGTCTGTTAGTCTATAAGGTGCCACAGGACTCTTTGCTATTTCTCTTAGTTCACCAAGAGTCCCAGCCAGGCGAACATGAGAAGGGCACAGCTGAAGCCTATCAAAGCTTCCTGATGTGATCTGCCTCCCATCAGCCAATCATTCAGATACGGGTAGCCGTACATGCCCTGGTTCCTTAGGTGGGATGTCCCTATGGGTCGGCATTTTATAAAAACTTTTAGTACCATGGAGAGTCCGAAGGGTGGTATCTTGTACTGATAATGGCTTGGCCCCACTGTGAATGTTGAGTACTTCCTCGGGGTTGGGTGGATGGCAATGTGGAAGTATGTCTCCTATAAGTTGAGAGCCACAAACCAGTCCTGAGCTTGAAGGGATGGAATAATGGAGGAAAGTATTGCCATCCTGAATCTGGAGGTAGCATATTATTTGTTTAGCTTTCTTAGGTCAAGGAGAGGACAAAGAATCCTTTTCTTCTTCAGAATGACTAAGTATCAGGAGTACAGACCCCTTCCCCTGTACACCTTGAAACCTGTTCTACAGCTCCTAAGTAATGAGGCCACTTCCGTTTGCAAAAGACTCATGAGGAGGGTTCCTGAACAGGTATGGGGAAAGAGGGTTGGTAGGGGGCAGGGAATCGAACAGAATGGCACAGCCATGGACAACGATGCTCAATACCCATTTGTCAACTGCAGTGTGCATCCATGCCTGATGAAAAGGGGCAAGCTGATTTCTGGAGGTCAGCTCCAAGGTGGTTTTGGTGTAGCTCCTGATTGTCTTGTCAAATCTGCTGCTCTTCATAGGGAGGTTAGTGCATGATGGAAGAGCTGGTGCCAGGCTCCTACATGAATAGAGGGGTAAATTTCTGCATGAATACTGAGGCTGCAGACAGAGAGAAAGATGGCATTCTCTGTCTCTGAGGTGGCACTGCAAAGCTTATAGTATAGTGCTGGGATATACATGCTCTCAAAGAATGTAGTGCCTCATCCATTAATGTGCTAAATAAGTCCACGCCTTCAAAGGCCAAGTCCTCGACTGTGGATGTGCATAAAATGTGCTTGAAGGCCTTGGACAGGACCTGGTAGCACTTTTCCACATGCATGGAGGTCAAGGGGAGCAAGGCCAGGGTGTGCCATAAACTCTTTGCTGGGTATAAAATGCAATCACTGATTGGGAGAGCAATTCTTATGGGCACAGAGGAACTGAAGATGTCGAACAATTCATGTGTGTTTTCTTGGATCACAATATGTTTGCCCTCCTTGACAATAGTCCCTGGAAAATCCGGAAGTCATCAACAGTGAGGTGTCGGGCCACAGTGATTGCTTCATCTGAGGATGAACAGGATTCTTTAGGCAGGAAACGTTGCAATGTCTTCCTCACTACCTCCGCTGCATTCTTCAGGAGGTCTCCTCCTGGTTCTGGTGAGGGTGCTCCAGCCAACAATGCCATTGATGACCATAATCTTCCTCCTTTTTGCCAAGATATAGAAAGGAGCCCCACTCCAGAATCTGTGGGATGGTGGCCTCAAAGTCAATATGGCCATAATGGTAGGTTGTACTGGTGCTGGCCAGACTGTGGGTGACCCATCTATTGCCAGTTCTGCACCGGGGCTCAGTACCATGTCTTCAGAGTACCAATCTTATCTCTCAGGTGATGGCTCCCCAGTCAAGGTATGGAGAGGAAGAGTGGCCCAGTAAGGAGCAGGAGAAAGCACTCCACAAACTGCAGTTCCAGTGGGCATGGTTCCGGCACTGATGTTAGTGGAGCTGGTATGGTTGTCAGCACTGTTGTCATTGTTAGGTCCAGCGCCTCTAGAGAGTAGCTGTGAGGAGCTCTCAAAAGGTGTATCTTGCGATCAAGAAGGGTTCCAGTTCCAGGGCTGGAACACTAATTACTTTACATAAAGCTTAAGGCACTCTCATTACATTACATAATTTGAACTTATATTACATCTCAACTGAACTCATTACATTGCATAAAGCTTAAGAAAAATCTCCCCCCCTTACTTCCTGCTATGTCTGCCCCTTCTTAAAATGTCTCTGTAATCAGCATGGCCTTTCCTAGGACAAGAGGGTTAAAACTTTCCCTAACACCCAGGATGAGGTTTGCACATCCTATCACACATCTTCTCCAGGAATGTAGTTATGAATACACATAATAGAAGCCCTGCTCCTTACCAACCCAGGGATAGGGTCTACATACCCCATCACATCCTGTTTAAAAGTTACTGAACTACACATACCAAGAGCAACCTGCTGTATTTAAAAGTTTGCTCACTTCCTATAACATGCTGCAGCCTCTCATGTACTTTTAGAAATTGGACGCGGTCAGATATAGCTACATCAGAAGGGTGTATGCCTGAACTCCAGCAGCACATCTACCTACTCTGCTCTTTCCCCCTCTTGGTCTCCCATCCCTGTATGAAGCATGCCTCAATATTCAACACCTGAAACTCAAATGTGTTACAAATTACAAAGGTGAAACTCCTGTACAGCATAGCTTAGCCAAAATAATTTAGTGATTACCATAGCTTTTACATTAAAAATGTTTAAAAGATTCTTCTCACTGTATGAAAGACATGCAGTTATAACATGCCTCAGAGATCAGCAACAGAATTTGAACCCTGAGATCTCCACTTCACACCTCTACCCGCTTCTGCTACAAAAGTAACTGATAGTGACTGGTCCAAAAATGACTAAAGCAGGGCTTGGCAAACTTTTTGGCCTGAGGGCCACATTGGGGAATTGAAATTGTATGGGGGGGGGTATGGGGGGCAGGTGAGAGCTCTGGTTGGGGGTGCGGGCTCTGGGTTCAGGCAGGGGATGAGGAGTTTGGGGTGTAGGAGGCTGCTCTGGGCTGGGACCGAGGAGTTCAGAGGGCGGGAGAGGGGATCAGGGCTGGGGCAGAGGTGTGGGAAGGGGTGCAGGTTCCACCTGGGGGTTTGGGCTCTGGGGTGGGGCTGGGGATGAGAGGGTTGGGGTGCAGGAGGGTGCTCTGTGCTGGGATCGAGGGGTTTGGAGGGGATCAGGGCTAGGGTAGGGGGTTAGGGTGTGGAGAGACGCTCATGGGTGCAGGCTCCAAGTGGTGCTTACCTCAAGCAGTTCCCGGAAGAAGCGGCATGTCCCTTTTCTGGCTCCTACGCGTGGAGCGGCGCCCAATCCTGCTAGTGCCAGAGCAGGGCCATGCCGCGGCTTCCGGGAGCCGTGTGGTGTGGTCCCCAACCCAGCACCCCGGCTTGAGCGCCAGAGGGGGTCGAGCCGCGCGACCCCTGACCCAGAGCCCCGGCTGGAGTGCCAGAGGGTGGCCGAGCCGAAACGCGCGGCCCCCGAGCCGGCGCCCCAGCTGGAGCGCTGGGCTGAGCCGCGTGGTGAGGCCCCCGACCTGCTGCCCCAGTTGGAGCGCCGGAGCGGGGCAAGCCCCAGACGGAGCTCGGGGGCCAGCTTAAAACAACTCGCGGGCCAGATTTGGCCTGCGGGCCATAGTATGCCCACCCCTTCACTAGAGGAAGGCTTGTCACACACTTTGCCAGTGGGTTACACACAACTACTTTATTTTTTTCTAAAATAATCATAGAACTATAGGGCTAGAAAGGACCGCAGGAGGTTAGACAGATGACTATCCAGCTTCCTTTTGAAAACCTCCAGCGAAGGAGCTTCCATGACTTCCCTAGGCAGTCTGTTCCCTTCTCTTACTGTTCTTACAGTTAGGAAGTTTTTCCTGAGATTTAATCTAAATCTGCTATGCTGTAGTTTGAACCAATTGCCTCTTGTCCTGCCCTCTGTAGCAAAAGAGAACTATTCTCCATCTTTTTTATGGCAGCCTTTCAAGTATCTGAAGACCGCAATCATATCACCCCTTAATCTCTTCTTTTCCAAATAAAAGATACCCAGTTCCTTCAGCCTTTGCTCATGTGGCTTGCATTCCACCCCTTTGATCATCTTTGTCACCTCTGGATCCTTTCCAGTTTCTCTACATCCTTTCTATACATTAGTGACCAAAACTGGACACAGTGCTCCAGCTGAGACCTAACCAGCGCTAAGCAGAGTGGTACTATCACCTCCTGTGATTTGTGTGCTTTGCCTCTGTTAACCCAACCTAAAACTGCTTTTTTTTTTTTTTTTTGCAAAAGCATTGCATTGCTGATCATGTTGAAGTTGTGATCCACCACAAATCCCAGATCCTTCACAGCAGTGCTTCTGTCAAGCCAGTTTCCCCCCATACTATATTTGTGCATTTAGTTTTTCTTCCCTAAGTATAGCACTTAAAATGAAATTCAGCAAAGACAGATGTGATCTATAACTCAGCTCTCCAATTTATCAAGATCCCTCTGAATTTTAGCTCTATCCTCCAAAATACTGGCAACCCCCCACCTTCAGCTTTGTGTCATCTGCAAACTTGATCAGTATACTCTCTATACCTACATCCAGGTCATTAATAAAGATGTTAACCAACATCAGACCCAGAACAGATCCCTGCGGAGCCCCACTTGAGACCTCTCTCCAATTCTACATCATTCGATTAATAGTTACTCTTTGTTCGCAGTTGTTTAATCAATTATGTATCCACTTAATGGTAGTTCTGCCAAGCCCGCATTTCTCCAGCTTACTTATCAGAATGTCATGTGGGACTGTGTCAAAAGCCTTGCTGAAGTCCAGGTATATTATGTCCACTGCATTACCCTTATCCACCAAACCAGTTACCTGTCAAAGAAGGAAATCAAGCTGGTTTGGCATGATTTGTTCTTGGTAAATCCACAGTGGCTGCTAGTCATTACCCCTTAATGCTCTATAAACAAACATTGCCTATGAGTAACTGATATTTTCTAAACAGGCACATGAAGAAGAAACATGTAAAGCAAAGCACAGACCGCAGAGTGTTTCAAATTTCTTGTAAATGGGATCCCTAAAAAGGTAAGACACTCCTGTAAGATGAAAGCTGTAACACAACCTCCTCCTGTTTCAAGAAGCTTTAAATGATGACCATACAAGATAATTCACAGGTTGAGGTTTTCAAAGCAATCTAGGGGATTTAGACATTTCTTCCATTAAAATTAATGGAAGAGATATCTAAATCTCCTAATCCTACTTTGAAAATCTAATTTAAATCAAATTTAAAATCATTCTAAGATATCCTACCAAGATACCTAAAAGAAATTAGCCAATTAATATCCAGACAAACTATAGATAACTGATATTTATTTTAAAAGCTAATTTGTGTTTTCTACCTCTATCCCATACTTTGTCGTAACTGTGAACTCTTAGAGGCAAAGATAGTTTTTATTTAAATTTGTGTGTTCGGACAATACCTCACACAGAGGGAATTACTTTAACTATCAGCTTCTGTATTCTCGTGAAAGAAAAGTCAAACATTTATATTTCAACTTTGGTCTTTAAATGACTAAGCATAAAAAACCAAGTGTAGGCTTTTGGCTTTTTTAAACAGTTTTATTCTCAACTATGGGAATAAAATTACTACTGTATACCTAGTGACTCTGTTTTTATTGATAAAAATCCTGTAGGAAAAGAAAAGAAATTATTTAAAAAAAAACAAGGAGCTTTTAAAAATGTTTAAAGAGATTATAGTCTACTAGAATGTGTGATCACACACTCCAAACTCCTTTTTTAATACCTTCTTTTCATATCTGTAGTTGTACAAACAAGGCTCTAATGGGAAAAATATTCCATGACTTGCAATGATTACAATGCAGACAACCAGCACCACATCCAAGCACAGTTTTCTGCCAATGGTTGCATTTTTCTGCATATTTATATCTGGTCCATTTGCACTGTCATATGAATACATGTCTCCTAAATTGCCCACAATTAACAACGTTTTCACATTGCATTTGTTATTAAAAATATATTAGAAGTATTAGAGTGACAGAAACTTACAGAAAGTTTCCACAAAAGGAGTGTTGACATCATAAATTACTGCACTTGTTCTCTGCCCAACTCTCCAGGACAAATGTGAGCTCTGAATGATCTGTATTTACAGGATGTCAAGTTAGAGGTACAGCATCAACTATCCATGACATAGGGCTATGGGTTGGTTCAGTAATACAGAAAGGAGAAATTGTGCACTATCTTAGCAATCTTTAAATCATAACTGTTGAGGGGAGCAGGACAGGTGCCTACTTCATAGCTGGAACACATGCAAAGCAGATGCACCAGAAAAGATACTACAGCAAATAAGGGATTAAATAAAAATTTAGAAAGCAAAGAGTGCTACATAATAAATACAAACTCTTATAGCACCTTTCAGAGATCTCAAAATGCTGTGGAACCATTAAACTCCAAGCTCCTGTGAGACTGGTGTCAATTGGGTAAACTGAAGGTTCAAAGATTAAATGACTCACTCAAGACATCACATTAAATAATAGCAAGCATCAAAGTGAGGAATGGAATCCATGAGTCTCATATCTTAGTCCCTGCACAAGTCAATACTCCCTCCTCTTCTTAGAGAGAAACATTTGCCATAAGTAGGGCCCTACCAAATTCACGGCCATGAAAAACGTGTAATGGACCATGAAATCTGGTCTCCCCCAGGAAATCTGGCTAGTGCAGGGGAGGGGCAGGACTGGGGGCTCCTACCATGCACCAGGCTCCAGCTGCTAGTTCTGGCTGGGCTGGGGAACAATGGGACTTCCACTCCCCCTGCAGGAGCCGTTCCCAGAGCTGGGTCAGACCCACCTCTGGGAACCTCGCCCTGCTGGTGGAAGCTCAATGGCTGCTGGCTGGAAGCTCAACTGTGAAAGCAGCACTGCCAGCAGAAGTGAGTGTGGCATGCTATGGTATTGTCAATCTTATTTCTGCGCTCCCGCCAGTAGCAATGCAGAAATGAGGGTACCAAAACCATACCATGCCACTCTTACTCCTGTGCTGCTGCTGGTGGCAGCCCTGCCTTTAGAGCTGGGCACCCAGCCAGAAGCTGCTGTTCTCCAGCTGCCCAGTTTGAAGGCAGTGCCACCATCAGCAGCAGCAGCACCAGAAGTAAGGGTGGCAATACCACGACCCCCCTACAATAGCCTTGCAGCCCTCTGCCTCCACCACAACCATCTTTTGGATCGGGACCCCCATGGTTCCAACACTGTGAAATTTATGATTTTTTAAATCCTCTGATCATTAATTTGATCAAAACGGACTGTGAATTTGGTAGGGCTCTAGCCATAAAGAAGGATGACCTATGGTACTCTTCAGTCAAATTCTGCTTTCATGTAGCGATTCAAGCATACACGGCATGAGTTACAACAAACAAAAAAACAGAAGCAGCATAGGAAGAGCTGACCTGGTAAAACAGACAGGCAACATTGCTATGCTATGTCTATGCAATATTATTTTGTAAATATTTAGTAAGCATTATTTGGCTGCACTACAAATTTCAAAATTCACGAGGCTGGTATGTTTCCAATAAAATGCTATATTATGACCTTCAAACAAAAACCATCCAAAGAGCAAATGCAGTTAGCCATTTTGAAATAGGTTCTCTTTGCAAGCTGTGCTATCATTGGGACAAAATGACTTAAAAAAAACCCCATCTGTTCCCAGTAAATTAAGTTTGTTCAATCATTCTGTCACTACTTTGCTCAAACCAACTGAAGAAAGAGGGGCATAAGCAAAATAGTGTCAGGATGACTGATTGACCATAATCACTTGCAGAACACATTCTGGGGTCTGTTTACAAGACCATATTATCTTCACAAGTTTAGCGCAGGAATGATAAATCGCTAGATTTGGTAGTTCATTCATTCTGTGAACTCATGTTACTGTCACCAGAAGAAGAGCCAAAATGTTCATCCTTTATATTTTTAAATAATCTAAAATAAAAAAAATGCTCTTGTAATTACTATAATTTTCTCAGCAAATATGCATCATTAAAGACATTTTGTAAGGCTCTCTTTTTTACCAAAAGAATAAAAGTTATTAAAAAAGAATTCAATGTTACTGGAAACAGTACAGCTATAACTCAGTCAACTAGGCAAGATCTATACAGCAATACTTTGGTTCAGGAAAGTGAGCTCTCTCTGGAAAAAGTGTTTTGAGATAGACGTATAAACATATGTAATTCACAGCGCAATCGTTTAATAATTAAAAACTGCTAAGTGGTCACGAGCTTAAGTAACACTAACATTAAATTAAAGTAGCCTATCCTAACCCACACTAAAATAGATTGTGAGGGATCTGCTATTCAAATCAAAATATGAAATATAGTTTTCAAAGGAAGAATGGATTGAAGGTAAATGGCGAGTAGACTGATGGGAAAGTATGAATCTAAGGGCTCATCTATACTTACGCGCTGGTTCGGCGGCAGGCAATCGAACTTCTGGGTTCGATTTATCGCGTCTTGTCTGGACACGATAAATCGAACCCAGAAGTGCTCGCCGTCGACTCCGGTAATCCTGCTCGGCGCGAGGAGTACGCGGAGTCGACGGGGGAGCCTGCCTGCCGCATCTGGACCGCGGTAAGTTCGAACTAAGGTACGTCGACTTCAGCTACGTTATTCACGTAGCTGAAGTTGCGTACCTTAGTTCGAATTGGGGGGTTAGTGTAGACCAGGCCTTAGAATAGCAATAGTGAATTGTTTAGCTATTTCAAGGAAAGTTCACAATCACATTTTGTGAAATGAAAACCACCTCTCTCACATATTTTCCTCCACTAGAACTAAATTATTTTCAGGGACAGGAAAAAATTTGCCAGTGAAATTAATTTGATTTTGAGCTAACAGAAGGATCTGAGGACCTGTTATTACAAGAACATCAATCTCATTTTCCCCAAACAAACTAGCTGTTCCATCTACCTGATTTTATTTGAACAGAAGAGATTATATCACCAAGAGGATTTAGTAAGGGTGACATACAAATAAAAACAAAGCTTTATGTTCAACACAACAAAATAACTTAATATTGATCATTAAAATTCCTCCTGAAGTAAATATTAGGAGTAGCTCAAAAGCATTTATTAAACAAGGAGCATATGCAAGAGTTTCAAAACCAGAGTAAACATATATCTGTTTCAGTTAAGAGCACATAGCTCCTTCCTAGAAACTAAGTTATTCCTATTAATAAATTACCGTATATACTTGTTCATAAGCCGAATATTTTTAGGAAAAGAATGACGCATCAAAGAGCGGGGGTCGGCTTATAAATGGGTCTACACCAAAATTTGATGATTTTAAACTCTATGGAATAATTGAATTGAATATCTAATACATTGTAATTTTGTTTACCTGGAGCGTCTGCAGGCATGGAGCCCCTCAGCTCCCATTGGCTGGGAACGGCGAACCACGGTCACAGGGAGCTGAGGGCCTCCATGCTTGCAGACGCTCCAGGTAAACAAAACATCCCACCAGCGGCTTACCCTCACAGGCCGGGAGCCAAAGTTTGCTGACCCATTTATTGATGTCAATACTGCAGCCTTTTAAAGTTGCAAAGGCTTTGTTTAGTGGACTACACTGGCTTGAAATGGACCTCATAAGTCTCGAGCCAATATGAAAATATAACGTGCAGAATCGATGGAATCTCTAATAAAATTGAAATAGCCTGTTATCCCTATAGACACGCCAATCTACAGGGCTGCTTTGAAATAAACAAAGAACAATAATAATTTGACAGTGATAAAGCAGGTGACATTCCTATATAAAGTCCTACAAAATCTCTAACTATAATAATAATAATAATAATAATAATCTATTTTCATACTAGTATTTAAAATGAACAATGGTGAAATCAAAAGAAAAAGGTCTTCTTATCATGCAGCGTTCAAACTTAAAGTTATTGAATATGCAGAAGCAAACAATAATTGCGCCGCTGCTCGTGAATTCTGTATCAATGAGAAGCAAGTAAGAGAATGGCGAAAAAATAAAACACTAAAAGACATGCCAAGAAGCAAGAAAACAATTTCCAACGAGGTGTGCTTCATTTCCTGAGCTAGAGAAAGATCTCAATAATTGGGTTGTGAATGTCGACAAAAGCTCACTGTGACCCTCCACATAGCCCTTCTCTCTCTAGAGGCAAGGGTCACAGTCTACTGAGCCATTTTCATCATAAGCCAGCAAGGGAGCTGAGGAGAAACAACCCTCCCTCACACAGTCTCTGTTGTCTCCCAGTATCAGTGATTAATCAGGGAGGGGAGGGGGGGAGCCCGGGCCCGCCCTCTACTCCGGGCTCCAGCCCAGGGACCCTAAACTTAGCAGCTATGAAAGCTGACTTTTTGGAAATAGGGCATGTACAATTCCCTGGGCTACTTCCCCACAGCAGTCCCCACTCAATATCTTCTTCACAATTACCTCAGGGCCTCCTTCCTTGCACCTGATATGGATTCGTACTACTTCGTTCCTCCAACAGCACAGCTCCCTCCTATAGCTCCTGACACCCACCCCGCACTGACAAACTGAGAGGCTTTTAACTAGTTCCAGCCAGTCCTTAATTGGCTTCAGGTGTCCCAATCAATCTAGCTGTCTCTTCTGCCTTCTAGAAGGATCTTAATTGGCCCCAGGTGTCTTGATTAACCTGGAGCAACTGCCATTTGGTTACCATGGTACCAGGGATTTGTTTAGCCTGGGGCTAACATACCTGTTCCTCACTACTTTACTGTAGCCATCTGACCTTGCCCCATCACATATTCCCCCCCCCACACCTCCGCTCAACACCATAGAGTTGGGCAACTTGGGACGCCAGGCAGTGTGCTCGTGACAGACCATCAGCGTTGCCATGGTAGCATCCAGCCCTGTGCCGTATGCGGAACTGGAACGGTTGGAGGGATAAGAACCACCTGGTGACCCTTGCGTTCTTTTCCTTATTCCGCTGCATTTACTGGAGGGGTGCATGGTCCGTCACAAGCGTAAATCGCCGGCCTAAGAGGTAATAGCGCAGTGTCTCCATGGCCCATTTGACAGCAAGGCATTCTCTTTCAACTACTGCGTATTTCTGTTCTCTTGGGAGAAGCTTTCTGCTTAGGTAGAGGATTGGGTGTTCCTCTTCCCCCACCATTTGCGACAGAACTGCCCACAACCCCACCTCGGAAGCATCTGTAAGATAAATTCCTTGTTAAAGTTCGGGGCTATGAGTACGGGGTCATTACAGAGGGCCGTCTGAAGGTCTATGAATGCCCCCTCTGCTGCATTGGTCCACTTCACCATGTCTGAACCTCGGGCCTTCACCAGGTCTGTTAGGGGACTTGCCCTAGTGGCAAAATGGGGAATAAAACGTCAGTAATAGCCTACCACGCCTAGGAACGCGCGGACCTGCTTCTTTCGGGTCGGCCGGGGCCAGTTTTCAATCGCCTCTAGCTTATTCGTTTGGGGCTTCACTATGCCCCTCCCTACAATATATCCCAGGTACCTAGCCTCTGCTAGCCCTATGGAGCATTTAGCGGGATTAGCAGTGAGGCCAGCCCGCCTTAAGGTGCGCAGTACTGCCTCAACTTTCTCCAAGTGGGTTCCCCAGTCTGGCGTATGGATGATGACATCATCTAAGTATGCGGCTGCATAACGAGTATGGGGGCGCAGCAGCTTATCCATGAGGCACCGGAATGTGGCCGGGGCCCCATGTAGCCCAAAAGGGAGGATGGTGTACTGGAATAGCCCATCCGGGGTGGAGAACGCGGTCTTTTCTTTAGCTTCTTTGGTCAGGGGAATCTGCCAATACCCTTTTGTCAGATCCAGAGTAGTCAAGAATCGGGCACTACCCAGTCGGTCAACCAGTTCGTCGATGCGTGGTATGGGATATGCATCGAATTGGGATACTTCATTCAGTCTTCGAAAGTCATTACAGAACCTCATGGTACCGTCAGGTTTAGGCACTAGAACAATTGGACTGCACCACTGACTGTAAGATTCTTCAATAACCTCTAATTCTAACATTTTCTTTACTTCGGCCTTGATTTCTTCTCTTTTAGCTGCTGGGATTCGGTAGGGTCTCAATGTTACCTTGGCTCCGGGGATCGTGCGGATATGGTGATAGGTCTCAGTCGTCCGCCCCGGTTTTGTAGAGAACACATCTCGGTTGCGATTAATCATGTCGGCTGCCTCGATCTTTTGGATCGGCGTCAAGTTGGGTGATATCCTCACTTTCTCATGTAAGTTATCCTCCTGGGGAAGGGTCTCCTGGGTGACTAAGCATGCCTCTCGATCATGCCAAGGTTTTAGAAGATTGATGTGGTAAATTTGCTCCGGTTTCCTTCGGCCTGGCTGCCGCACCTTATAGTTTACCTCTCCCACGGCTTCGATCACTTCATAGGATCCCTGCCATTGGGCCAACAGTTTACTTTCTGCTGTGGGCACCAGGACCATCACTCGATCCCCTGGTTGGAACCGTCGAAGCTTTGGTTGGTGGTTATAATGGGTTCGTTGAGTTCCTGTGCTTTCGCCAAGTGTTCATGTACAATGGGTGTAACTCGGACTATCCGATCCCTCATCTGCAGTACATGCTCAACTATGTTCCTTCCGGGATTTGGCTCCTCTTCCCAGGCTTCTCTGGCTATATCCAATATGCCCCGGGGGTGGTGCCCGTATAGTAGTTCGAACGGAGAGAAACCTGTGGAGGCTTGTGGGATTTCCCGGATGGCGAACATGAGGTAAGGCAATAGGGTATCCCAGTTTCCCATCCCGGCTCACCACTTTCCTGATCATGGCCTTGAGGGTCCTATTGAACCTTTCCACAAGGCCGTCTGTTTGAGGGTGGTATACAGAGGTCCGTAGGGCTTGTACATGGAGCAATGAACAGAGATCTTTCATCAACTTGGACACGAAAGGTGTCCCTTGATCAGTCAGTATCTCCTTGGGTAGCCCAACCCGGGAAAAGATCTGTACTAGCTCCTTAGCTATTGTCTTGGAAGCTGTGTTGCGTAGGGGGACGGCTTCCGGGTATCAGGTTGCATAGTCTAGTACAACAAGCGCATGTTGGTGGCCCCTAGCTGTCTTCTCTAGGGGCCCAATCAGATCCATGGTTATGCGTTCAAATGGTACCTCTATTACTGGAAGAGGTATCAAGGGGCCCGCAAGTGCGGGCGAGGGCTATGTAGCTGACACTCTGGACAAGAGGTGCAGTATCGCCGGACATCTTCATGTACTCCTGGCCAGAAGAACCTCCGCAGGATCCGTGCCTGGGTTTTCTCTACCCCAGGTGTCCTCCAAACAGGTGACTGTGGGCGAGGCTTAATATGGCTTTTTGATGTTTTCGTGGCACCAGAAGTTGATGCATCTCCTGCTCCTGCATTTGCACCACGCGGTACAGGAGATCTTTCTTCACTATAAAGTAAGGTCCTGGACCCCGGACCTTCCCCTCCACTGATATCCCAGCTATCTCAGCCACCTCTTTCCTGACGTTATCATATCTAGGGTCCTCTGCCTGGTCCCGCCCAAAAGTCTCTCTCCTGGGACTAACCTGTCTGAGCTCCCAGGGGCCAGCTTCTGCTTCTTCCAACAGCTCACCGCTGTCATGGCTGGGGCCAGCCTCTGGCTCATCTTCCATGGCGGTAGTTTCTCTGATGGCTGCTCATATCCCTCTGCCTACTGGGGCAGTCTTCTGGCCCTGGGTCAGGATCCGGGGTCCCAAGGCCTTCGCAGCCTTCCTCTCTTTTTTTGTCTTCCGGGCCTTTTCGGGGGCTGAGAATAGATCCTGAGAAATCTCAGCGAACATTGGGGGTTGACATTCCCCCAATGATGAGTCGCTGCCATCAGGGTCCCCACTTCCCTCCAGTCTCTCCGGGGGGAGTAATTTATCAAACCCTGGATAGTCCCTCCCAATGACTACAGGATAAGGGAGTTTAGGAACCATGCCCACTGTCACCTCAATGGGGTTCCCCTGAACTTCTATCTCCACTGGGATGGTGGGGTAATGGCTCACGGCCCCATGCACACACGTCACTGCTACACGTTTGGCTTGTAGCAGCTGGCTACTTTTTACCAGCTTACCCGATATAAGGGTGATGGCACTCCCCAAGTCCACAAGCGCTGTAGTCTCTGCTCCATTTATCTTCACCGGCCTGGTGTAGTTATGCGGGGCTAATGTGACGCCTGCAAGGTGGATAAGGGAGCACAGGATCTCCCAATTCCCCAAGTTGCATTGCATAGGCTCCTCAGTGCTGGGACACTGCTATGTGTCCCCACTCCCCACATGCATAACATCTATAATTGTTTCTAATCACTCCCCTATCACGGAGGTTAGGGGTTTAGTCCCAGGGTTCCCCCCACTCAGGCCAATCCCTTCCTTCTGAGGTCCCCCCTGGTTTTCAGCCTCCCCCCCCCCTTCCTCCACCTAGGACTCCCCAGGGGTTTGGCTGTCCCACCTTCCAGGGTTGGGGTCAGGTGCTTGCTTCGAAAGGGGCCTTCCTTGGGTAGTCGGGTCAATTCCCTGGCTGTCATGCGTCTTTCTACCAGCGTGATCATCTCATCATAGGTGGATGGATCGTTCTGGCCTACCCATTTGTGGAGATCTGGTGGCAGTCCTCGCATGTAATGGTCCATGACCAGGGTTTCCAAAATCTCCTCCGGGCTGCACACCTCGGGCTGTAACCACTTCCGTGCGAGGTGTATGAGGTCAAATAGCTGCGACCTCGGGAGTTTGTTCTCCTGGTACTTACACTCCATGAACCTCTGGGCCCGTACCGCTGCCGTCACCCCTGATCATGCTAGGATCTCTGCCTTCAGTCGGGTATAGTCAGTGGCGTCCGTGGCAGGCAAGTCAAAGTAGGCCTTCTGGGCCTCTCCGCACAAAAAAGGGGCGAGAATGCTGGCCCACTGCTCCTGAGGCCATGTCTCACGCTGAGCAGTCCTTTCGAATGAAGGAGATATGCCTCTACGTCATCTTCTGACGTCATCTTTGGCAGACAACCAGTGGCCCTCAGGGTTCGCGTCCCATCTGACCCCCGGGCCTGGGTGGTGAGGATCTTTAGCTGGTCCACTACCTCTTGCAAGAGGGCATGATCTTGGGTTGCCTGGCCCATTAATAATTGATTGGTTTCTTGCTGTAGCCACATAGACTCCTGTTGCGCCTTTGCCTGAACCCGGGTGGCCTCCTGCTGGGCTGCAGTGGCTTGTACCAGAGCTCTTACCACCTCCTCCATTGTGATACAAAGCAAACCAAAAAAAAAAAAAAAAAAA
>NW_020664757.1:2711136-2786095 GCF_002925995.2 Terrapene triunguis | reverse complement strand
CCAGTGCACTTTTTTTTTTTTTTTAACTTTTCTTCCGTCACGCTGTGAATGATGATCCCACTGCTGACACCAGTTGTGACAAAGTTCTATCCTTGACTCCGTGGGTCCTGCGTTTCCTGACGGATTTTTGCTAGCCTCAGAGGCTCACTGTGACCCTCCACATAGCCCTTCTCTCTCTACAGGCAAGGGTCACAGTCTACTGAGCCATTTTCATCATAAGCCAGCAAGGGAGCTGAGGAGAAACAACCCTCCCTCACACAGTCTCTGTTGTCTCCCAGTATCAGTGATTAATCAGGGAGGGGAGGGGGGGGAGCCCGGGCCCGCCCTCTACTCCGGGCTCCAGCCCAGGGATCCTAAACTTAGCAGCTATGAAAGCTGACTTTTTGGAAATAGGGCATGTACAATTCCCTGGGCTACTTCCCCACAGCAGTCCCCACTCAATATCTTCTTCACAATTACCTCAGGGCCTCCTTCCTTGCACCTGATATGGATTCGTACTACTTCGTTCCTCCAACAGCACAGCTCCCTCCTATAGCTCCTGACACCCACCCCGCACTGACTAACTGAGAGGCTTTTAACTAGTTCCAGCCAGTCCTTAATTGGCTTCGGGTGTCCCAATAAATCTAGCTGTCTCTCCTGCCTTCTAGAAGGATCTTAATTGGCCCCAGGTGTCTTGATTAACCTGGAGCAACTGCCATTTGGTTACCATGGTACCAGGGATTTGTTTAGCCTGGGGCTAACATACCTGTTCCTCACTACTTTACTGTAGCCATCTGGCTTTGCCCCATCACAGTACATTGTCACTAGAACTGGAATTCATCTGCGTGCTCTGCAAATGTCGAAAGATGACAAATACAAGTCAGTAAAGCCGTCAATGTTTGTCGCATCAGTAGGTTGGTGTACTCGCTTCATGAACCGCCCTGGTCTCTGTCTTCGTCACCGAACAAAGCGCAAAAACTGCCTAGAGATCTGGAAGAAACAATCGAATCTTTCCAAAGGTTTATTATAAATATCGAAAGTAATATGCATTTGAACTGTCACAAATAGGAAATATGGACGAAACACCAATGACATTCGATCTCCCGAGCAACAGAACGGTAACCGGTGTTGGTGAAAAATTAGTTTTAATTAAAACCACTGGCCATGAAAAAATCCATTTTACGGTGGTTTTATCATGTTTGGCAAATGGATCAAAGCTCCCTCCTGTTATTTTTAAAAGAAAAACCTTGCCTAAAAACATGAAATTTCCTGCTGGTGTCATTGTACGTGCACACGAAAAGGGATGGATGGATGAAAGTGAAACTACTGAATGGTTGGAAAAAGTGTGGAATAAGAGACCAGGACCACTTTTCAAGAAACCTGCTATGCTCGTTTGGGACATGTTCAGGGCACACAAGACGGATGAGGTGAAAAGTGTGGCCAAAAATATGAAAACTACTTTGGCTGTAATACCTGGAGGCTTAACTTCAGTTCTACAACCGCTTGATGTCTGCCTGAACAAACCCTTTAAAGACAGGCTACGCAAAACGTGGTCTGAACGGATGTGCTCAGGCATGGCAAAGTTGACAAAAGGCGGGAATCTTATGAAGCCCGAAATCAGTCTGGTCGCCCAGTGGATCAAGGACGCGTGGGTGTCCATTCCCTCGGAAATGGTAGAAAAATCATTTAGGAAATGCGGTATCAGCAATGCACTCAACTGGTCAGAAAATGACACAACAGAGGCTGATGATGAGAAGGAATCTGACTTTGAAGATGACACTGCCGACATCTACGATGACAATGCAGGTGCAGCTGTGACTGAAGCCGAGTTTAATGAACTGTTTCGTGAATCAGACTGATTCAGACTTAGAAGGATTTTAAGACTTTTTAAAGTCTCATATTGTTCTAAGTTACTTGTTTTAAATATCCATTTACTGATTTTAAATACTGACTGTAATTTTGAAGGTGAATACATATTTGTTCAGTTATTATAACAACAGGTTTTTCGTTAGATTACATTAAAATAATTCTAGCAAAACTTTTGAGTGTTTCTTGTGATACCAGCTTTTAAAATATAGCAGGGGTCGTCAAACTTTGGCTCCCGGCCTGTCAGGGTAAGCCGCTGGTGGGTTGGGACGTTTTGTTTACTTGGAGCGTCTGCAGGCACGGAGCCCCTCAGCTCCCAGTGTCCGTAGTTTGCTGTTCCCAGCCAATGGGAGCTGCGGGAACTTCATTAAATATATTACTTTTACATTGGGGAAAACATACAATAGTTAAGTGACTTGTCTCACCGCCTAACCAGAAAAAGAGAGGAAAATGGTTGAAACAAACTCAGACCTGTTTGCAACCCTTTGGAGTTTATGAACCCATGCCAAAACTATGCAGCCTCAGAGATAAAGAAGGCATTAACAGGTGACAAAACCACTCAATAATCCATTTATCAACCCCACTCAGAACTGCCAAATCTTCCCTTTATGGCTTCTCCCTGCCAGTCATGTGCAAAGTATTACACTTCAGAAGAGAAAAATAAATTTCAGAATTACAAAATGGGAAATAACTGACTAGCTGGTAGTATGGCTGAAAAGGATCTCGGGGTAATACTGGATCACACAGTGCATAAGAATCAACAATGTGATGTAGGGACAGAAAAGGCAAATATCATACTGGGGTGGGTTAACAGGAGTGTTGTGTCTAAACCACAGGAGGTAATTTCCCCAATCTACTTGGCACTGGTAAGGCCTCAGCTAAAGGACAGTGTCCAATTTTGGGCACCACACTTTAAGACAGATGTGGACAAACTGGAGAGGGTTCTTTAAGGGGGGGGGGGGGGAGAGGATGAAAGGATTAGAACACCAGACCTATGAGGAAAGGTTAAAAAATGGGCATGTTTAGTCTTGAGAAAAGAAGACCAAGGGGGGACCTGCTAACAGTCTTCAAACATGTTAAAGACTGTTACAAAGAGGACAGTGATCAATTGTTTTCCATGTCCACTGAAGATAGGACAAGTAGTAATTGGCTTAATCTGCATCACGGGAGATTTAGGTTAGATATTACAAAACACTTTTTAACTACACCTCTACCCCGATATAACGCGACCCGATATAAAATGAATTCGGATATAACGCGGTAAAGCAGCGCTCCGGGGAGGCGGGGCTGCGCACTCCGGCGGATCAAAGCAAGTTCGATATAACCTATCGAACTTCACCTATAATGCAGTAAGATTTTTTGGCTCCCGAGGACAGCGTTATATCGGGGTAGAGGTGTATAAGTATCGTTGAATATAGGAATAGGCTTCCAAAGAAGGTTGTGGAATTCCTGTCACTAGAGGTTTTTAAGAACAGGTTAGACAAACACCTGTCAGGGATGGTCTACATATATTTGGTCCTGCGCCAGTGAGGGGCTGGACTGATGACCTCTCAAGGTCCCTTTCAGCCATACATGTCTATGCTTTTATAGTCTTCATCCATTTTATCCATACCAGCCAAATCTCTAGTTTTACTTCAGCCATCACTTTGTTCTTTCTATCTATCTTTAGAGACTGACAAGGGTGTTCATCTTTTATACTCACAGCAAACTTGTTCTACAAAAGGGGTGCACAATATCTTATAGCAAATCAAATCTGGGTTTTCAGTTAAGGGTTTGGGAAGATATAGTGTAACAAGAATCCAATAAACACAATTATCCAATAAAGAATAATTGGACCAAACACCCCTAAATTGGAGTATAGATTGATCTATTATAATAATTATCTATACCAGTGGTCCCCAACCTTTTCCGTGGGGCGGGCGCCGGACAACTAGCCGCCGAGGACCGTGGCTGCTGGACAAGCAGCTGCTGAAATGCCGCCGTGAAGTGGCAACGTCAAGAGGCGTCGCTGCCGAAATGCCACCGTGAAGCAGCTTCATCAAGAGGCGGCATTTCAGCAATAGCGCTTCTTGACGTTGCAGCTTCTCGGTGGCTGCTTTTCTGGCGGCCAGTAGGCGGGCGCACATGGATGCCCTGGTGGGCGCCATGGCGCCCGCGGGCACCGCGTTGGGGACCCCTGATCTATACTAACATCAGAAACAAAGCTATGCTTGCGTAGAGGAAAAATCTCTCTTCGTAAGTATCAAAGTTAATTGTATCAATACTATGATAAAATTATTGTATTTTACTTTAATTCTATCAGAGTTTTTAAATATGAACGCTATTATCTGCTTAAAAGACAATTGTCCATCTTTACCTACAGTACTAAGAAATGTGACAGTGTGTTAAAAAAAAATTGCTTTAAGACAGTTGCTACTTGTATTAGCTTTACTAAAGATCAATACCTAGCATCAACAGAATTAAAATTAAGTAGTTTAACAAAGTTTACATACATTAAACTCTTTTATCCTCAAAATGAAAGATACATCCATGGTTTCTAAGTTAGGCCAATTGTAGAGTTTTAAGGAAATTCTTTGAATCTTACTCCCAGACTTTCACTCAATGTTTTTATGCAATACATTATTGGAATTTAGGATGCTAGAGGCAAATAGAACCCTGCTAAACACTTAGTGATCCCCAAAACTGTATTACAAGTAAAGACAAAGGTAATACTTCTTCCAATAATGTTATATGCAATAGGATTATAAAGGAATAGCAATACACCATCAGACAAAGACTAAATTACAAAGTTCCTGTTATTAAAATACATATTTTAGGTTCAATGTTTTGACAGATTGAAAGGGTAATCTTTCCAACTAATCCAAGTTGTTTTGTATTTAATTTGCTTGTGGAAACTCAGTTTCGCTAAAAGAACAACAGCTATTACTATAGAATCTAACATAAAAACTGTAGTCTAATAATCTTATACATTTATCCTCCTTTTCTCCTTTAATCAGTTTTACATTTAAACAAGAGAAAAAAAAACTTACTAGCAAAAATGGAGATATTATCCCATTTCTGACAACACAGATACTGCCACATCCCATTACTATTCTGGCAAGGACAGACGACAATGCCCTCCAGAGAACTGTCAGAATGCAAGTAAACCACCATTATTGCAACTCAGCAGAATCAGCTTTTCCCCCCAATACACATTTTATAGATTCATAATGCAATCTGAAGTTTAGAATTCTTGAAGAGCATTTTTGAAGGGTTTCCCCCCATCTTTAGCAGGATCTTAATTTCATTCTGGTAGCTTACTTTCACATATTCTAATAAGGCTGTTTGAGTTCTTACTGCAGTTTGCACTTCCCGAAGATACTAAATTATTCATTCCACCATATGCACAATGCTAATAGCACTCCCCCTAGCAGCACTGATTCTGTTAACTCTATCTTTGCTGCTTAAAAACTAAAGCACTGCAAATTAACATACATTCTCAGCTTTAAGAGTATTATGTATTTGGTAAGATTTGACTAATAAAAATGAACTATGACTAGTCTGTCTTCAAGCCTTAGTTTAGTAATCAGTAGTAATAACGTAATTTCAGAGAAAGATTTAACCCTCAACCTGATTATTTGTTAGTTTTCAGATGAAACTAGTATAGCTTTTCCCTTTTCCAATGTGTATTTGTTGTCTCCCTCCTCCCCCGTTTGCAATTTAAGTAAGAGATGCCTAGGGTTAACTAAGATTGTTAGGGGAGTTTGGTTCTTTTAAATTGTCCTTATACCCATCTTTATATCCAGAAAACCATACACTCATTAAAAAAAACACAAGAAACAAACTGATGGTTAGAAAAAAAATGATGCCAATCAAACCCAGAGGATTCTTACATAATCACAATTATTGGGAAATGGAAGCAACACATGGAACCACCTATGCAACTACTACAGACACCATCTTATAAGCATCTTCTCTCTCTGCCCTCATCTCCTTTCACTACTAATTCAAAGTCCCCTCTAGATACAAGTCACACATATACATTTATTCTTCTCATGCTCATTCTTAAACCACTCACTTGGGCTAGCATTTCTTGAGACCCTAAAATAGATACTCCACAATAGCATTTGTTGTTCCTTCCCAGTTCAGATAAAATGTTTTTTTGAGGACTATCACAGGTGAATAGATTGTGGTCAATATTGGACACCTCATACTATGTTATTGTTTTTTTTAAAACAGGAATATTATATTGACAACCCTGAAGGGAAAAAAAGCAAAGACATGTATGCATACCATTACACGTGCCTTGCCCTATTTACAGCTATTCTCTTAAAAGATTGAATATTGTAAGTGAAGGCTCTCAAATGATTCTCCTCATAGCTTCGCTCCCTTAGCATTTTCATTTCAGTCACTTTTGGACTGCCAAATTGAACTTTTCAGGAAGCAGACATCAGGAGCTTTCCTTATATGTACTGTGTGAAACAAATTCCCTTCCTTACATCTACAGTATGCAAATCTTCACAAAAAGTACTACTGTCTTTGCTATAGGTGATTTTTCTTGTAATCACCAATACCAATTTAAAAATACAATCCTGGAAGATTAACAACTTAAAATCAGACATTCCTTTCAACTGAACTCTGGATAACAGTGCTAGATATCTTTTAGCTGATTAAGGGTCCTGATGCCTTCTGACCCTCTTAGATGTATGACTACCCACTGTTTCATTAAATCTTTCAAAGCTTCCTAATATTAATAACATTAAATATTAAATTATTAAGTATAAAATGAGTTAAACTTCAAACTGAAGATTTTTGGGGCAAAATCAAATTTTTAACATTTACAGTGATCCAGATGATCTCTGAAGAATACCAACACAATTAAGTAATATCAATTAATCAGGTTATGAATAATTCTACAATTTGTCTGAAGAATATGCCAAGCATAACTGTCATGCCAAAAGAAAATATGTTAGTGTGTTTTCCACAATGCAAGAAGAGGTTCACTAACATATGATCAAACCAATTGCAACTACACTGGCAGTCAAATTTCATTATTTTTCTTCTATATTTTCTTAGCCTGTATAGTACGCAATTCTTGCAGCAGAACTGGACAGGTATAAATAGGATTCTCCTATTCAATTTGAAGAATGTGATGGATTTTAATATTGTTACACACAGATCTAGGTAAAGAAACTTTAGAAAGATCATTGCAGGTAAAATATATCCTCTTGAAAATTAATATTTTTTAATATAGATTTCTCAAATTTGTTTCACCTATCACTATTCCATCTGGGGTTAAATACATTGTAACTATTTTAATATATAGTAGACAACTCAAAAGGACCAAAAAATTAGATCAACCTACCCAATAAGGAAACTGCTCCTAAACACTAAAATTCCCAGTGTAACATATATTCTTAAAAATTTGTACATACTACTTTTTAAAAAAAGGATTGAGATTTGCTTTTATAAAAAGCTATTTAAGTTTGGGGCAGTTTCAGCACATTTCCTAGCAACAGAAGTGCTGATGACATTTGAGCTGCTGAGCCAGTGATTCGTCCAGGTGAAAAAACTTCCATGATGAACGGGTAGTAGAAAAAGGGATAGAGAAAAGCCCTGCACTTTAAAGCTGATGTTATCTAGTTCAGATAAATAGCTTTAACATATGTACATCAAAAGAGGTTTTTGTTTTTTGGTATGGAAAAAGAAGGGAAACTTAACTATGAGCTCCATAAAACAAGCTAGATGATGAGACATCCTGGTTTTCATATTAAGTTAGCAGGCTGGTTAAACATCCTTACCTGATGATAAAATGCCCAGGTCCCTTTCCTTTGCCACTGCTAATGTAAAGTGCATCTTGAACCGAAATGTATTAGAGTTTGGGCACACCAAATAAAGATATTTATTTGGATGAGAGCTAGCTAGCCAAGGCTTAATCCTGACAAGACTGACATGATACTGATTAGCAGAGGCAAGCAGCTAGAGATGCCAAGAATAATATCTGGCCCTTTAATTGAGGTTGTATACCTTTAGTTGGGTCAGGTTTATGATGTAAAAATATGGTTGGGCTCTCAGCTGCTACTAGGAAACCAGGCAGCAGCAACAACAATGTCAGGTTTTTATCATCCACAGACAGCTAGGGGGTTGCAACCATTCCTTTCAGATTAGGACCTTGCAACTACCATCCATGCCCTTGTCGCTTCAAGATTAGACAAATGCAATGACATTTATACAGAGCTGCACCTTAAAAAGCATTCAGAAACAGAAGCAGAGGCAGAATGCAGCACTCTGCTTGGTAAGTAGAGTACCTCACCATGATTATATTCAATCCATGTTTCATGTGCTGCACGGGCTGCCTATGGGTTTGTGTGTGATTTTTAAGGTGGTTTTGACATGTAGAGGTCAAAATGGTTGAGCATCTATGTACCGGAATGCCTTTACCCATGTCATGCCATCACAGTTGAAAGCAGCAGAAATACTAGACGTGAAGTCCCACTGAAGGGACTCCTGGCAGGGCATTCTCTAGGAGAGCTTTATGGCTTTGGAATTTACTCACTTTGTCCAAAGTAGTCCAAATCCAATGACCTACAGGAACACTGCAAAAGCTCATCTTTCCATCCTCTCTTTTCTTCCCCCCACCCTCCCAGCATTTGGGGAAATGGTTAGGGGGCAGCAGGAAGGGGAAGATTAATTGAGTTGTTTGGTTTGTTGGTAGTAGGTTGCGCTGACTGTATGGCTGTGCTTTAGTTATATTTGATTATTTTTTCTTGTTTGTACTTTTAAAGTTCTGCCAGGAGTCCCTTGAGAATACAGATAGGCACTCTTTATTTAGACTTGTATGAACTAAAAAAGAAATCAATTGTTCAGAACAGACTAATGTAGGATGTATGTGTGCAGCAGACTGCTAGAACTTCTGCTACAAAAAAAGTAGCAAGAGTATACTTGTGTGTGTCTGGATATACTTTATACTAAATAGTACAAGTCCCATCAAATTTAAGTAACCTGCACACATGGACCATTATAAATATTTCAGTTAAATGAAAAACTGGATATGTTGGCTGTAATTGTTAAGGCATGAGAGCACTGCTGAATCTCATGCAACCTCATTGCATATGTCATTTCAGTCTTGATGGCAGCTTAGTTCTGATGAAGTGGTGATTATTAAAGTTGGGTAATGTCAGAATAAGGAAAATGACAAATTGTTCAATGACAGCTAAGAAAGAAAAAAGTGCAGAAATACACCGAACCCTCGCTAGAACGTGGGATTTGGGATCCCTACACGGTATCGCGTTAATCCAGGGACCGCGTTATAGCGGAGACTGTGTTAAAATGAATTGCGATTAAAGTAATTAAATTTTGGATCCATGGCCGCGACCTCGTTATATGCGAATTCATGCTACATAGACGTGCGTTCTAGCGAGGGTCCGATGTAGGATTCCATTTTACCTACTGTGGTTCTTATATTATGCCAGGGACTCATACTATGGTGATCGATACCAGTATAAAACTGTAAGATAGAGGGGTCCAGAATAACATGGCTGCCTGAAGCCTGAGCTCTGAGGGGGATATCAAATTTATCTGTCACTGTGCCAGAAACTGGCCTAAGAGAAACAAGTGAGACACAGTCATAAGGCACTGATGGAAGACAGACAGACAGAGATGCATCTTAAACTGGATGATATAGAAAACAGAGAAGGAAAATTAAGGGAATAACTGAAAACACTGTTGACTGAAATACAATCTGGTATATAAAAACTTTAATTGCAGAGTTGTTACATCTGAGCTCTCTAGAACAGGTGAAGTTGGAGAGAGCACACAGAGTGCTGCTTCCCCCACCTGGATCTCATAATAATGGACCCCGAGATCTAATTGTGAAATTTCACTATCTGAATATGAAAAAAGCCAGAGAGCATTCACTGCTCATACTCAGAGGCCGCAAGCTACAATTTTTCCATGACCCCTCTGTCCTAACTTCAAAAAAGAGAAGGGAGCTGGGGGGAATTACAACAGAACTCAGAATGGCAGATATCCACTACAGATGTGAATTCCTATTTAAACTCTAATTCAGCATTATACAGTAAGCAACTTTAAACAAGGAAAAAATACACTCCCAATTACTATCTCAGACATACAGAAGAATATTACAGAAGTAGTAATGTTATGCTCATACAAAGCACACGGGATCTTTATAGAGGAAGGTAAATACACACAGCGTTTATTGAGAATACCACAGTTAGCATATGCTTTTTAGACACACACACACACACACACACACACACACACAGTCCTGCAGTGATGTTTATAGTTACCAGTCTGTCGTAGCTCGAGTCAATCTAATGGCCAGTTAGACTGAGCACGAGTGTGGAGCTGGGTTCTGTCGGTCGCGATCCGATGCTCCGAGGCTGTGCAGGACTGAACCCAGACTTCCATGGCAAAACACCCCAGCTTTATAGTTGTAAATTTCCATTTGAGTCCATGCATTTTGCAATGTCATCCTGTAATCATTAGTCCTTAAGTAGTGTTATCATTTGATGGTTATTGTCGGGCTTCCCATCGTTATCTCTTATTTGTTGTCTCGCCTTCAGGGGTGCCTGCCTCACCTCTGAGGTCGTCAATGCTGCTAACATGTTTAACATCGGATACAATGGATGTTTTCTGATTGTCTCCTGGTCTTTTCAAGTCTCTCACTTCTTCTTGACCATCTGGACATTTGTGATGGCTTTCACACCTTATCTTTTCCTGATGCATGCATGCCTCATTCACTCAAACAATCTCTTACAGAAACCTTCAAAGATATACAGACAGCAGTATTGTATATTCAGCAGAATACATTGTAAATCAAGCCTTGCTAAATCTTATAACTAAAACAATTCACATTGGGGCTTCAGGCCCTCAACATTCCTCTAATCTTCTTAACATAGATACAATAGAGAATCCTTCTCTTACTTCCTAATTTGTAATACATATAGGAAACCATAGTAGCTTTATAACTTATTCTAAAACAAAAGGGTGACCATAATCACTCATAAGGATTGTTCTCGTCTGTCATTCCTTTCTGCTATTCAAAAGGGGTGGCTGGCAGGATGAAATCAAATCATACATTAATTCTCATAGTACATTATAAAATCCAGCTCCTACAGTAACGAAAGATAAATTGCTGAAAAACTCTTGGCAGACAATGAAACACAGGAAAAGGAAGATAGGAGAAGAAAAGACTCTAGAAACCATACTGGCATTGGAAGAAATGAAGCTGAAAAAGAAACCTCTAATACATGAGGAATAACCTAAATATTAACCAGAAGGAACTTCTTGGGGGTCACCAAGGATGAACAGTAAGTATGTTAATGTTATGAAAAAAATTGCATGAAGTTTGTTTTAATTGGGGCGATCATAACTCTGCTGGTAGGTTCTAAAACAGAGGAAAATATATTACAATAAGAGGGGATTTGGAGGGATGTCCCAGGGATAGTGGAGATTGGAGAAAAAAGAGAGGGTATGGGGAGGAGTTTTTAGGGGTTCTTTGTAAATGATCCCCATGTAAATCAGATGATCAGATGGCAATCTATCCCTAAGAACATATGTTAAGGTCCCACAGATGGAGAATGTACCTCCTTTGGATTGCAAGAGAAGCAGTGCAAGTGTTCATAGGACAAGTACAGGGGTTTCAGGTTCCACAAAACACAATCATTTTGGAACTGATTTATATGCTATGTTGGTATTTTACTTATGGATTTAAAGTAAGGGGAGAGGAGAGGGAACCAGGGAGGTCGGGGAGATTATTACAAGAAATAGATAGGGAAGCTTACAAACAGAAACCAAGCCATATTCAGACACACGATCATGAATGCAACATAATAAGAAACGAGAGAGACTAACCATGCAAGGGTTTGTGCCAAACAACTAAAGAACAGTAAGTTTTTCAATAAGCTAAATAGAGACAAGGTGGGTGAGGTAATATCTTTTATTGGACCAGCTTCTGATGGCAAGAGAGACAAGCTTTTGAGCTTACACACAGCTCTTCTTCTTCTTCAGTCATGGGAAAGCTACTC
Organism: Terrapene triunguis; assembly: GCF_002925995.2. Classification (NCBI taxonomy): domain Eukaryota; kingdom Metazoa; phylum Chordata; order Testudines; family Emydidae; genus Terrapene; species Terrapene triunguis. Next base: position 2,774,222 of record NW_020664757.1, on the reverse strand, counting down.
AAAGTGTCACAGCTAAAAACAAGGTAGAACAGATTGTTCAGCATAAGTAGATAACATATTGTAAGAGGTTGTACAAGGTGAAGTTGCCAGTTAACACCTTTGCAGGTGTTAACCCCACCTTGCAGGGTTATAGAAACTGGGCTCCACCCTGAGTATCTACATAATTAAACAGCCCCTTGGCATGAGCCAGCTGGCACAGGCGCACCGCAGGTGTCTCATTGTAGTGTAGACATGCCCTCTGAGTAGCTTTTCCAGATCTTCATAGAATCATAGAATATCAGGGTTGGAAGGGACCTAGTCCAACCCCCTGTTCAAAGCAGGGCAAATTCCCAGTTAGTTTTTTTTTTTTTTTTTTTTTAAACCCCAGTTCCGTAAATGGCCCCTTCAAGGAGTGAACTCACAACCCTGGGTTTAGCAGGCCAATGCTCAAACCACTGAGCTATCCCTCCCCTCTGAAGAAGAGCTCTGTGTAAACTCAAAAGCTTATCTCTTTCACCAACAGAATTTGGTCCAATAAAAGATATTACCTCACCCATTTTGTCTCTAATATCCTGGGAACAACACAGCTACAACCCCACTGCAAACAATATGCTAAATAGTTTTTCTCAATGGCTCTTCCTTATAAAAGTAACCTCTCTGAATGTCAAAGGGCTAAACAATGTCATTAAAAGGAATAGCGCCTGGAAGAACTTAAAAAACCCACTCTCAGATTATTCCACTCATTTTCAGGAAGGTCAAAGAATGGACATGAAAGGTAATTTGTTTCAGCAAACTTTTTTGCTTCAGCTAAAGAAAAAAACAGGAATGGAAATAATATTTGCTAAACATGCACCTTTTCCATTAAAGATCAATTTAAGGATAAGCAGGGATGGTTTATCTTGTTGGAGGGCGCAACTGCAGGGTTATTAATAACAGTGGGCTCAATGTATGCTCCCAATCAAAAGCAAAACCCCCCTTTTTAAGGACCTCTTTAAAATACTGCAGCACTTTGTGGGAAAAATGGTTACTAACCTTTCATAACTGTTTTTCCAAGATGTGTTGCTCATGTCCATTTCGTGCTAGGTGTGTGCATGCCACGTGCAGAGTTGCTAGAGTTTTTTCCCTTCAGTGGTATCTGTAGGGCCAGCTCTAGCACGCTCTGGAGTCACACTCTTGGTGCTGTTGCTAGGCTGAACAGGAGCACCGCAAACTAGTAGTAGGTCTGACCAATCACAAACCACAGGAATCTCCTGTGGCTGGGAAATATCCAAATATGAAAGTACCCATCCTTCAGATCGAGGGCAACATACCAGTCTCCAGGGAGGGAATGATGAAGGCCAGGGAGACCATACGGAACTTCAAACTTTTGAGGTATTTGTTGAGGTCTCGCACATCCACGATGGGGCGTAGGCCCCCTTTGGCCTTCGGAATGAGAAAATACCAGGAGTAAAAACCTTTCCCTCTTTGTTCCACAGGAACTTCCTCTATGGCCCCCAGTAGTAGGAGGGCTTGCACCTCCTGGGCGAGCAGGTGCTCGTGAGAAGGGTCCCTGAAGGAGGACGGGGAAGGGGGGTGGGAAGGAGGGACAGAAAGAAATTGGAGGGTGAACTTTATTGCCACCGTATTGAGAACCCAGTGGTCCGTAGTTATAGCGGTCCAAGCAGGGAGCTAAAGCAACAAATGGTGGGAAAGTAAAGGATGAGACAGATCCTGGTTGCAGGCTGGGAGGTTGCCCTACCACTAAAGTATACCAAACTAGTATGAACTGTTAACTATCCACTAAGTGTAACTATTTACAAAGAAAAAAGTTCAAAGAACCACTGAATGGGAACCACTTGCTAGAGCAAGGGGAGCATTCCAGCACAAACACTGGCAGTAAGAAGGAACTGAAGGAGGAAGGGGGCCGGCAGCATCCTTATACCGTGCATATGGGAACCACTTCAGAGGGCACCAGAGCCAGTTCCCTACGGATACCACTGAGGGTAAAAACTTCTGGCACTGGTGCACGTGGTGAGCACACACACCTACAATAGAACGGACATGAGCAAGCACTTGAAGAAGAATATATGATCAGTTGAAGGACTGCTGGAGCAGGTTAAGTTGGTCACAAACTTATTCAACTTATTTCAACATCTAAACAAAATATCTTTTCAATGTGATATGATATATGAGATGATATATGAGATGATACTTGCCAAATCAGAATGATGATGAAATAATCATTTTCTCTAAACAGGAAGTCTAGTTTTAAATGCATTAGTCTTATAACCTGGAATCATATTTTATTTGCATATCTTTGTTCAATAGCTATGTAACAGCAAGCAGTATTATGCCTAGACAAATAATTTTTATGATTTTCACTATACACCAATATTCTCTAGGTTATCCATTCCTAAAACAATTTTTAAAGCAGTTATAGTCAAAGTAAAATAATATAAAGTTTCATAGCAATTCTCCCAGTGCCTGATCTGAAGCCCATTGATGTTAATGGACTTTGGTTCAGGCCCAGGTTATTTCACATCAAATGTATTCAGTTTGTAAGTTAAAAGATGTTTTTCCTATCTTCTAGCCCAGGAGTCGGCAACCTTCGGCACATGGCCCATCTGGAAGTGGCCACTGCTTCCCGCAGCTCCCATTGACTGGGAATGGCGAACCACAGACACTGGGAGCTGCGGAGGGGGCGTGCCTGCGAACGGTCAACGCAAACAAAATGTCTCGTGGCCCGCCAGTGGATTACCCTGATGGGCCGCATGCCGAAGGTTGCCGACCCCTGTTCTAGCCTGACAAACTCCAAAGAGTTAAGCTGTTTTTTTTCCCTCTTACATCACTAGTATCAACAACTTATCCTTGATAGCAAACTATCTGTAGCTACAGTAGCATGTTCATAAGAAGGCTGTTGTAAGGGATTATGCTGCTACCATTCACATTTTAGTAGCAGTATTTAAGTATGCTAGCTGTGTTCAGAGCTAAGTGCAAACTGACTATTTTTATTTAACTGTTAAAATGTAGTGAAATATTTAGGTCAGAATGAATTTAGACTACTTATTCCCGCTTTATTTTCTTATATTTAAATAGGTCACAATCTGACTTTATATTCAACTAAGCTTAAGGAACAAAAGGTATGAAACTAAAGAATACTATTTACAAAGTAAGGAACATGTATACAGGGAAACAATGTAATAAAAGACGCAATCTTCTCTTTAGCATTATGTTTACTACTCAATTCTTTCATTTTTGTGCTCAAGACAATCTGATTCTTCTAGGCCTTACCCTTTTCACACATCAAAAGTTCTATATAATCAAAGTTTCTCTAACAATTTACTTGATGTATGAAGCAGAACATAGTATTTGAAATGCTAGTAGTAGAAAGAAAATTGTTTTGGTTGGCTAAATAAGTAAGTGGGTTTCACTTGAAGACACTGGTAATATTTTTTGTTGACTAAAACAAAAATCACTTTTCTGAGTAGCCACATCTTACAAAGGGCAAGCATGCCAAAACTATTCTATTTCAAACTGTTCGCACAGTTTACATGTTGCTGTAATTTCCTTGTCCTTTTCACAAACAAAATATTTGGGTTGAAATAAGAGGTCTCTCCTTAATGGCACAAACAAGTTATGACTCACTACAGAATCAAGGGCCGTTTGGTAGTGAGGAACAACAACTTTATACATGCATGAGTATCTGGCAGGGAAAATATAAAAAACCCTGGAAAAATAAATTATTACTGTGACTGAGCCTTGAAGAATTATCATGAAAATGTACCATCACATGCAAAACATCTACTTGCTCATTCTCATAAAGAGGAAGCAATTTTACTTGCTTACCAAAAAAATTGCCCCAGGTAAACAGCTGAGCAAAATTTTGCATACCAGCTATTTTTCTTTCACTTTTCCCTCTTGCATTTTGAACTTTTTCCATTCTCCCTTCCTGCCAGCATACTGCTAATTAAGGTCACATTGTAACTGAAGACATTAAATATCATCTTCATTCCTCATCCAAATTCCCCCCAATGAAGGTTTAAGGCAAGAATTTTATCTTCTTTATTTTGATTAAGAATTCACACAAAATAATTAGATCAACTATGAAATGTGTAAAGACTATACAATAAAGCAATGTATTTTTGATTTATGATTAGGGCGAAAAAAAGCAGTTCGTTTCATTTAAGTGTCCTACAAACTTTCAATATCTTTTACAAGTTTATAAACTGGGAATACAATCCAAGACTTGCATTTCACTGCCATTTGGAATTTACTGCATAATTTCTGTTTATTACATACAATTGTTAATCTAACCAAATGAAATGAAGAATACCCAAGTGTCTGAAACTGACAAGTAGTACAGATACTTTTCAATAGCATTTCCAACTGTTCTAAATTTGAAATCTTCCTTAAAAATTTTAACAATCTGGCAGGAACTGTTCTCTACACTGTTTCAGACAGCACATCTAGGTTAGGCTTAAATTCTAAAGATTCCTTCAGAAAACCTTGCAGATATAGCTCAAGAAGCCAGGATGTTGTTACTCCCTGTTACTAGTGGCTTCTTTAAAAGTGAGAAACTGGAATTAAGACAACAATGTGCCTATTAAGCTTACCAACTTAAAGCACTGGATCCTTGGGGGCTAAACTCCCAGGATTGGGGAAGAGATGTTAGATTTTCTTCATTTGATTTCCCCTTTTCATAATAAATTAAGATCTTATATAACAAAAAAAAAAGAAATCTGTATAAAATTCACAACATTTTCTCTAGAAAGGAAAATCCTCAAAAACATCTTGAGGAAAGAAAAATTAAGATTTAATATTTAATTTATTTTACACATTTCTACAAGTAATAGATGAACTGCTCTCAGGAATGGTATTTGTGTGAATGATAGTCAAAGCTGAGACATTCACCAGCTGGTAGGAGAGTTTAGGCATATAAATACACAGTCAACTGCGGTTTCTGGAGGCCCATCCATACTAAATAAATAGTATCTTCTCTACTAAAAAACCCAGTGTGCATTAAGAATCACAAAACTTGGCACTGAAAGGTCAAGAAATTAAGATTTCAGTTTAAATTTTTCATCTAATCTCTATATTTGAACAATTTGCAGTCAGAGAAAAAGTTTAAAAGCCTTACCAGTTTCCTGTGAATTCAACACTTCTAAGGCATGCATCATGGCACTTGCAAAGACATTGGCATCTTCTTTACTGCCAAAGTTAAGACCATACACCTGTCTAGCATCACGCCACTGGTGGAAGGTCTGTGTAGCTTGATTGTACTTCAATCCTTTTGGAATGGCACAATTTATTACCACCTACAATGACAAAGTAAATACTTGTAAGTAAATTTTAAGTCTCAAATATTTACTGTGATTTTTTTCCTAATACAATTGAGCTTTAATTACTTTCCTGTAGCCATTTTTGATTATTTAAATGTTTCATCCCGTTTTTAAGAGATACAACAACACTTAGCTACTCAACAGAAGGCCAAGTGAACTTCTCCTTTTAAGCCAAGTCCCCACACTGCCCCAAATCTGTGGTGAAAACCTGGGGGCTGTCAATTTCTGCATAATTTTAAGGTTTAATTTTGTACTTCTTTTAACTATATGAACTTTCTGATGTGAGCCAAGACACCGTTTTCTTTTGGACTTTGAGAAGTATGTACTGTCCCCTTTTCTCTCAGTGGGGTGTTACTTTGCTATCATTAAGCTTCAGAGTTCAGTGTCAACTGCTTTTTCTATGACCATTTCATCAGGAATAACCTTGTAAACTGTGAATGTGTGTGTGCTTGGATATCAGAAGTTGTTTACAACCCACAATCCAAAAGGCTGTCTCTGAGCTTTAACATGCTTTCTGGTGGAGTGGCTTTCTGTGCATAGCAGGCAGGGAGAAAATTAGAGAGCTCTTGGGGGTGCTAAGTAGATATAGGTAGTTTAACAAGGAGATAAGCTTATTTAAACTCATTTGGCAGGTAATTGCAAGGTTTAACATGGACTCCACTCTAGACAGCTAACCACTCTTTGCCTGCCAAGCAAAGTTGAAAGTTAGATAAGAGTGGTGCTATTTGTGAAGCCTCTGGAGGTACCACTCAAGAGATTAAGAAAAAACAGTGGCTAAAGAAGTGGTCTTCTAATGAGCAGCACTGTACATGAAGTGATCTGTTTAAAGTGTTCCAAATATACTGAGATGGGGGTTGCCTTATATATGGTTCACTACAATGACGAAAAAAGTCTGCATTAAAACACAGCAATTATTTACCGTAGACCATATCAGTTGGCTTACAAATAAAAGCAGTGACCATTCTTATTGATCCTCATATCCCTGTGACCTTCATAATATGTTTTATAATACTTTAGAGAGTATATAAGGAAAAAATGCAACTGACTCAGACTAAAATCCTACATAAGTGTGTATGCAAATATGGTGCAACCCTTGAATTCCTGGCAAGTTACCACCGTGACCCTTTAAACTATCTTGGTGCCCTCCCGGATCCTGATCTGCTCTGTGGACTGGTGAGGTGTCTGATATAACTTAGATATATCCAGGGGCCAAAGTTATGGCAGTCACCCAGGCTCCTAAGCTGCACAGAATCTCTCCAGCCACGGCTCCAGAAGACCCCTCTAGATCAGGACTTGCAAAGGAGTCTTTAGGCAGCTGTCTTATGGCAATCTTCTGCAGTTCCTGAATAGGGGACAGCCAGATATGGGACTTTTGGGGCAGAGCGGAGACCCCTGGCTGCCCCTATGCGTAGGAGCTGGAGGGGGCACATGCCGCTGCTTCTGGGAGCCACATGGAGCGGCCCCTGACCCTGCTCCCCAGCTGGAGTGCCGGTGCACGGAAGTGGGGCAAGCCCCAGGCCCTGCTCCCCAGGGGGAGCTGGGCGGCCGGATTAAAACGGCTGGCGGGCCAGATCCGGTCCCCGGCCCGTAGTTTGCCCCCCCCCGCTCTACAAGGACGTGTGATGAGACCACATGTCTCTAGACTCCATCTTGGGATGTCAGTAATTTTCCACCGACCGGTCTGGGAACCAAGCTTTGAAACAAAGGGTTCCCGCCATATGCAAAAGCTATATAATGCAGTGAATGACATCATTTGGGGTTCTTCGCTCCCCACAAGACAACCCTGGAAACACCTGAGGAACAAAGATTGAACTGGGGGAAGTGCTGGACACAAGCTACAGAGATTTTTAGCCTGAGAATGAAACACCTGGGGATTCCAAGCTGTAAAGCAAGTGCTAAGTGCAGCTTGCCCCTTAAGAATCTGCAGCTTGCTTATATCATCTCTTAGGCCTGGTCTACACTACGAGTTTAGGTCGAATTTAGCAGTGTTAAATCAAATTAAACCTGGACACGTCCAGGCGATGAAGCCCTTTTTTTCCCGACTTAAAGGGCCCTTTAAACCGGTTTCTTTACTCCACCTCCGACGAGGGGATTAGCGCTAAAATTGGCCTTTGCGGGTCGGCTTTGGGGTAGTGTGGATGGAATTAGACATTATTGGCCTCCGGGAGCTATCCCACAGTGCTTCACTGTGACCGCTCTGGACAGCACTCTCAACTCAGATGTACTGACCAGGTAGACAGGAAAAGCCCCGCGAACTTTTGAATTTCATTTCCTGTTTGCCCAGCGTGGAGAGCACAGGTGACCACGCAGAGCTCATCAGCACAGGTAACCATGATGGAGTCCCAGGATTGCAAAAGAGCTCCAGCATGCACAGAACGGGAGGTACGGGATCTGCTCGCCATATGGGAAGACGAATCAGTGCTAGCTGAACTCTATAGCAGTAAACGAAATGGCAAAATATTAGAAAAGGTCTCAAAGGCCATGAAGGACAGAGGCCATAACAGGGACGCACAGCAGTGCCGCGTGAAAATTAAGGAGCTAAGGCAAGCCTACACAAAGCCAGAGAGGCAAACGGAAGGTCCGGGGCAGAGCCGCAAACATGCCGCTTCTACGCGGAGCTGCATGCCATGCTAGGGGGTGCAGCCACCACTACCCCAACCGTGTGCTTTGACTCCATCAATGGAGAGTCACGCAACAGGGAAAGCAGGTTCGGGGTACGAGGAAGATGATGATGAAGAAGACAATGAAGATAGCTCACAGCAAGGAAGCGGAGAAACTGGTTTCCCCAACAGCCAGGATATGTTTATCACCCTGGACCTGGAACCAGTAACTCCCGAACTCACCCAAGGCGTGCTCCCAGACCCTGAGGGCACACAAGGGACCTCTGGTGAGTGTACCTTTGTAAATATTACACATGGTTTAAAAGCGTGTTTAATGATTAACGATTAATTTGCCCTGGCAATCGCGGCCAGTACAGCTACTGGAAAAGTCTGTTAACGTGTATGGGGATGGAGCGGAAATCCTCCAGGGACATCTCCAGAAAGCTCTCCTTCATGTACTCCCAAAGCCTTTGCAAAAGGTTTCTGGGGAGGGCTGCCTTATCCCATCCGCCATAGTAGGACACTTTACCACGGTAGGCCAGTAGCACGTAGTCTGGAATCATTGCATAACAAAGCATGGCAGCGTATGGTCCCGGTGTTTGCTGGCATGCAGACAACATCCATTCCTTATCTCTCTTTGTTATCCTCAGGAGAGTGATATCATTCACGGTCACCTGGTTGAAATGGGGTGGTTTTATTAAGGGGACATTCAGAGGTGCCTGTTCCTGCTCGGCTGAACAGAAATATTCCCCGCTGTTAGCCACGCGGTGGGGGGGAGGGGTGAAGTGATCATCCCAGAGAATTGGGTGGGGGGGGAGGGGAGTTAGTTGGTTTGTGCTGCATGTTAACCCGGAAACCGCAGCCCCTCCTTTTACATTGCAAACCCATTTTAAATGGCCAACCCAACTGGTGCTTGGTATGGGAAACTACTGTTTGAAACCATTCCCACATGTTAAGAAGGTTAAAAAAGCCAAAAGACTGTGGCTTACCATGGCTGCCTGCAAGCCGAAATCTGTTGCCTGGCACTGCGTGAGTGATCTCTCACACCAAACCGGCAGGCCCTCAATATAAGAGGAAAAATGCGACCTTGTAACGAAAGCACATGTGCTGTGTAATGTGAACAGCAAAATTTAACGTGAAAGAGTGTACCCATTGTTCTCTAAAATGTGTCTTTTTTAACCACCTCTCCCTTCTCCTCCACCAGCTGCAAATGTTTCTCCTTCACAGAGGCTAGTGAAGATTAGAAGGAGAAAACGGCGGACTCGGGATGATATGTTCTCGGAGCTCCAGATGTCCTCCCATGCTGACAGAGCACAGCAGAATGCGTGGAGGCAGTCAATGTCAGAGTGCAAAAAAGCACAATATGAACGAGAGGAGAGGTGGCGGGCTGAATCGCGGGCTGAAGAGAATCGGTGGCGTCAGCTTGCTGACAGAAGGCAAGAGTCGATGCTCCGGCTGCTAGAGCATCAAACTGATATGCTCCAGCGTATGGTTGAGCTGCAGGAAAGGCAGCAGGAGCAGAGACCGCCGCTACAGCTGCAGTGTGTCCTTTTCCTTCCCTCCTCCCCAACCCCTCCCGGGCTACCTTGGCAGTTATCCCCCTAGTTGTGTGATGAATTAATAAAGAATGCATGAATGTGAAGTAACAATGACTTTATTGCCTCTGCAAGCGGTGCTCGAAGGGGGGAGGGGAGGGTGGTTAGTTTACAGAGAAGTAGAGTGAAGGGGGGGCGGAGGGTTCATCAAGGAGAAACAAACAGAAGTTTCACACCGTAGCCTGGCCAGTCACAAAACTCGTTTTCAAAGCTTCTCTGATGCGCACCGCGCCCTGCTGTACTCTTCTAACTGCCCTGGTGTCTGGCTGCGCGTAATCCGCGGCCAGGCGATTTGCCTCAACCTCCCACCCCGCCATAAATGTCTCCCCCTTACTCTCACAGATATTGTGGAGCGCACAGCAAGCAGCAATAACAATTGGAATATTGGCTTCGCTGAGGTCTATCTGAGTCAGTAAACTGCGCCAGCGCGCTTTTAAATGTCCAAATGCACATTCCACCACCATTCGGCACTTGCTCAGCCTATAGTTGAACAGGTCCTGACTACTGTCCAGGCTGCCTGTGTACAGCTTCATGAGCCATGGCATTAAGGGGCAGGCTGGGTCCCCAAGGATAATGATAGGCATTTCAACATCCCCAACGGTTATTTTCTGGTCCGGGAAGAAAGTCCCTTCCTCCAGCTTTTGAAACAGACCAGAGTTCCTGAAGACGCGAGCATCATGTACCTTTTCCGGCCATCCCACGTTGATGTTAGTGAAACGTCCCTTGTGATCCACCAGGGCCTGCAGCAGCACTGAAAAGTACCCCTTGCGGTTTATGTACTCGGTGGCTTGGTGCTCCGGTGACAAGATAGGGATATGGGTTCCGTCTATCGCCCCACCACAGTTTGAGAATCCCATTGCAGCAAAGCCATCCACTATGACTTGCACGTTTCCCAGAGTCACTACCCTTGATATCAGCAGGTCTTTGGATCACAGCAGTCCCCACAGTAGATTTACCCACTCCAAATTGATTCTCGACTGACCGGTAGCTGTCTGGCGTTGCAAGCTTCCACAGGGCTATCGCCACTCGCTTCTCAACTGTGAGGGCTGCTCTCATCCTGGTATTCTGGCGCTTCAGGGCAGGGGAAAGCAAGTCACAAAGTTCCATGAAAGTGCCCTTACGCATGTGAAAGTTTCGCAGCCACTGGGCATCGTCCCACACCTGCAACACGATGCGGTCCCACCAGTCTGTGCTTGTTTCCCGGGCCCAGAATCGGCGTTCCACGCCATGAACCTGCCCCAGTAACACCATGATTTGCACATTGCTGGGGCCTGTACTTTGTGAGAGGTCTATGTCAATTTCCTCATCACTCTCGTCGCCGCGCTGCAATCGCCTCCTTGCCTGGTTTTGCTTTGGCATGTTCTGGCTCTGTATATACTCCAGGACAATGCGCGTGGTGTTCATAGTGCTCATAATTGCCGCGGTGATCTGAGCGGGCTCCATGATCCCAGTGCTATGGCATCTGGGCTGAAAAAAGGCACGAAACTATTGTCTGACGGAGGGGCGAGTGACGACATGGCTTACAGGGAATTAAAATCAACAAAGGTGGCTGTGCATCAGGGAGAAACACAAACAACTGGCACACAGAATGGCCCCCCAAAGATTGAACTCAAAACCCTGGGTTTAGCAGGCCGTTGATTTCACGGAGAGAGGGGGACGCAAATGAATACAGAACAAATCTGGTCCATCTATTTTTTAGATCTTAAGCTGGCAGCAGACGGTGCAGCATGACTGCTAGCCATCGGCATCTTCTGGGTGCTTGGCAGAAAATGCTGTATTATGACTGCTAGCCATCATCGTCAAGACGGTTCAATAGGACTGCCGGCAGGACTGAGTCTCCAGGAGACAAAACATGTCTGCCCAGGTGCCTCTGACCGAACTCAGGATATCAATCGTAATACACCATCCACTGCCAAAAGGCAAGGAGCTGCTGCTGTGTAGCAATGCAGTACCACATCTGCCGGCACCCAGATGACATATGGTGACGGTGAGCTGAGGTGAGCTGAGCGGGCTCCATGCTTGCCGTGGTATGTTGTCTGCACAGGTAACCCAGGTAAAGAGGCGCGAATCGATTGTCTGCCGTTGCTCTGACGGAGGGGGAGGGGCCTGACAACATGTACCCAGAACCCCCCGCGATACTGTTTTTGCATCAGGCATTGGGATCTCAACCCAGAATTCCAATGGGCAGCGGAGACTGCGGGAACTGTGGGATAGCTACCCACAGTGCAACACTCCGGAAGTCGACGCTAGCCTCGGTACTGTGGACGCGGTCCGCCGACTTAATGCACTTAGAGCATTCTATGTGGGGACACACACAATCAACTGTATAAAACCGATTTCTATAAAACCGGCTTCTATAAATTCGACCTAATTTCGTAGTGTAGACATACCCTTAGGGTGAGAATCTGCTATTCATATCCAATCTATTTAGTATATTATGTTTACCTAGCAAATAAACAAAAAATGCAAACTAATCTGCTTTGATCTCTTATAATCACTTAAAATTGATCTTTTGTAGTTAATAAACTTGTTTTTGCTCTGTCCAAACCAGTGAGTTGGAGTAAGGTGTGTGGGAATCATAATTCGGGGCAAAAGGCTGTTGCATATTCCTCTCCAGATTAAGCTCATAAAATTCACCCCCTCCCTCACGCTGTAAAGTTCCCTCTGCAGCGCAAAATGGTAAAATATGGGGTTTATATTCCAGAGGTAATGTGTGCTTGAGAACTGGAAAGTAACCTTCCTACGCCCGGTCTGGCCAGAGAGCCTGCTTGTAACTGCAGCTGGGTGTGTCCCTACCTGTATGTATGCTAGTGAAAGTGCAGGCTGGAGGGCTTTGTAGCTTGTCACAGCAGTACAGTGTGAGAGGGAGACCAGGCTGGTGGGTCACAGTACTCAGTGGTACCCCAGGTCCAGGTGGCACTCAGGGGGAGCCCATCACACCTCCATCCTCACAGGGTCCAGGAGCTCAGGCTCCAGTCCAAGTCTGAACATCTACACAGCGATTTTTCTGCCCTGGAGCCTGAGCCCTGCGAGCCCAAGTCAGCTGACCCAAGACGGCCATGGGTTTTTTAATCCCTGTGTAGACATATCCTCAGATTCCACAGTGAGTTTGTAGGGTTGGCAGTTTGAAACAAAATCTTTACATGTAAACTGATCGGAGTTGATCTTAAAGCCACTAACACCAAAAATATGTACCTGTGTGATACCAAAGTCATTTTACAGAGTAGAACTGCATTATTAGAAGATTTTATGGGCTCAGACCACAAAGTTTTGTATGCAAACATGGTAAGAGATTTCCAGAATAGACAACTTTCTACCTTTATCTATTTGAGAAAACATGGACCTTATTCTGCTTCCATTACATCAGCTTAAAACCACAATAATATCAATAGTTATGTCTACAGTCACACCAGTTTAACTAAAACTGCATTTTGTCCATATTTCTTTAATTGAAATTCCCCAATGTACATCTGCATTAATTTACAGTTAAAGTAGTTATACTCAAATTCTTGCCCTTATTTAGTAAGTTTACTGCTGTTCAAGCTAAACCTTGAGAAGTATGTAAGTGATCAGTTATGGTAACATTTTATTATTGTTGTAGTTTATGCATTTGCTTAATATTGATGTGAAAATTCACCAGAAACATTCCCATAACCACATTAGGTCTAATTCACAAAATGTATAGTACCAGTGAATTTTCAATATACGCATCAATATACACTTTTCATGGGACATGATAACCTACTCATCACTAATCTGTGGCTAACAGTTTTCATACATACCTTGAGAATCAAACAATGTAATTGGAATGTATAATGTAAATGTTGACATTAATACTAAGTAAATCATTAACTGTAAGAGCAACAGAATGTTGCCTTAGTTTATCATGTGCATACATTAAAATTCAGTATTTTTGTTTTTGAAATAGTTCCTAGATATTTTCTATAAAGGTTATACTATTCACTCTAGCAACCTTAGCTAAGTTGATATTTTTATAAATGAAAATTTATTTAAAACCAACACTGCCAAACAAAGAATTTATAATCCAATAGCAGGGGTTTTTTGAAGTTACAGGAGACTGAACAAAATGCACCTGTCAAGATCAGAAACATGACTGACCATACCACCATCAGTAATTGTCATTTTATATTGGAAAGTGGGGATATTGTAAAGTCGAAGTAAATTTGTCAAGTATGCCTTAAGATACATTATTTTACTATATATATTAAAGTTCCCAAACACAGCCATTTATCATGCAGTTTTAGAATGCATACCGAAGACACTATCAATTTTTGCCATAGGTTTATCAGACAATTAATTTGCATGGTCAGCAGTGAAATATCTGAAAAAAGACCCATTAGTTATAAAAAATATTGATATATAAAATTAGAGATGGAACATGAGAAAAATTGACCTCCTTTCTAGTACTATTTTTAATATTTCAGTCAAATGCCTTTAGTGAGGACAAACCATTTTAAGTTACAGAAGTTCACAATTAAACCAGTATTGCCCCCACAATATACACATCCAGATAAGTAATCAGGTAATTATACAAAGATCTTTATAAAATATATCAAGATCAATCTATAACTAAACTTCAACACAATCTGCATAACAAAAACAGAATCCATCAAGCACTGAATTTCATTAGTGTTTTTTCCTATCAAGACTCCACGGCTAACATAGCAACATCTCAGCTATTATACATTAGAAGCAAGAGGAAGACCAAGAACAGGGTAGGCCCATTACTCAATAAGGGAGGGAAATAACAGAAAATGTGGAAATGGCAGAGGTGCTTAATGACTTCGTTTCAGTTTTCACCAAGAAGGTTGGTGGTGTTTGGACATCTAACATAGTGAATGTTAGTGAAAATGAGGTAGGCTCAGAGGCTAAAATAGGAAAAGAACAAGTTAAAAATTACTTAGAGAAGTTAAATGTCTTCAGGTCACCAGGGCCTGATGAAATGTATCCTAGAATACTCAAGTTGCTGACTGAGGCGATATCTGAGCCATTAGCGATTATCTTTGAAAAGTCACGGAAGACAGGAGAGATTCCAGATGACTGGAAAAGGGCAAATATAGTGCCAATCTATAAAAAGGGAAATAAGGACAACCTGGGGAATTACAGACCTGTCCATTTAACTGCTGTACCCGGAAAGATAATGGAGCAAATAATTAAGCAATCAATTTGCAAATATCTAAAAGATAATAAGGTGATAAGTGACAGTCAGCATGGATTTGTCAAGAACAAATAGTGTCAAACCAACCTGATAGCTTTCTTTGACAAGGTAACAAGCCTTGTGGATGGGGGGGGGGGGGGGGGCGCGCGGGGGGAAAGCAGTAGACCTGGTATATCTTGATTTTAATAAAGCTTTCGATACTGTCTCATATGACCTTCTCATAAACAAACTGGGAAAATGCAACCTAGATGGAGCTACTATAAGGTGGGTGCAAAACTGGTTGAAAAACCATTCCCAGAGAGTAGTTATCAGTGGTTCACGGTCATGCTGGAAGGGCATAATGAGTGGGGTCCCGCAGGGATCAGTGATGGGTCTGGTTCTGTTCAATATTGTCATCGATGATTTAGATTAGCAGTTCTCAAACTGTGGGTCATGACCCCAAAGTGGGTCGTGACCCCATTTTAATGGGGTTGCTATTGCTAGGACTGCTGGGGTTCGGAGCTGAAGCCGAAGCCTGAGCCCCACCGCCTGGAGCGGAAGTTGAAGCCCGAGGGATTCAGCCCTGGGTGGCAGGGCTCAGGCTACAGGCCCCAGGCTACAGGCCTTGAGCTTCAGCTTTGTCCTCCCCGTCCAGGGTGATCAGACTCGGGCGAGCGCAGGCATCAGTCTCCCCTCCTGGGGTCGTGTAGTAATTTTTGTTGTCAAAAGGGGCTCGCGGTGCAATGAAGTTTGAGAACCCCTGATTCAGATAATGGCATACAGAGTACACAAAGTTTACAGATGATACCAAGCTGGGAGGGGTTTTAAGTGCTTTGGAGGATAGGATTAAAATTCAAAATGATCTGGACAAACTGGAGAAATGGTCTGAAATAAACAGGATGAAATTCAATAAGGACAAATGCAAAGTACTCCACTTAGGAAGGACCAATCAGTTGCACACATTCAAAATGGGAAATGACTGCCTAGGAAGGAGTACTGTGGATAGGGATCTGGGGGTCATAGTGGACCACAAGCTAAATATGAGTCAACAGTATAACGCTGTTGCACCAAAAAATAAAAATAAAAAAAAAATAAAAGCGCGAACATCATTCTGGGATGTATTAGCAGGAGTGTCGTAAGCAAGATGCTGAAAGTAATCCTTTTGCTCTACTCCGCGCTGATTAGGCCTCAACTGGAGTAGTGTGTCCAGTTCTGGTCACCACATTTCAGGAAAGATGTGGACAAATTGGAGAAAGTCCAGAGAAGAGCAACAAAAAATGATTATAGGTTTAGAAAACATGACCTATGAGGGAAGATTGGAAAAATAGGGTTTGTTTAGTCTGGAAAAGAGAAGATCGAGAAGGGACATAACAGTTTTCAAGTACATAAAAGGTTGTTACAAGGAGGGAGAAAAATAGTTAATTTCTGAGGACAGGACAAGAAGCAATGGGCTTAAATTGCAGCAAGCGAGGTTTCGGTTGGACATTAGGAAAAACCTCCTGTCAGGGTGGTTAAATACTGGGATAAATTGCCTAGGGAGGTTGTGGAATCTCCATCATTGGAGATTTTTAAGAGCAGGTTAGACAAACACCTGTCAGGGATGGTCTAGATAATACTTAGTCCTGCCATGAGAGCAGGGGACTGGACTAGATGACCTCTCGAGGTCCCTTCCAGTCCTATGATTCTATGATTTAAAAAAAGTTTAGACAGTTAACGGCAATCTCAGAGTCATCTGTAATTCTACCAGTTGAGTTAGATCTACACCAAAGTAATTTCACAAATCACAACATGACAGGAACTAGCGTATCAGCATGCACATTTTGCTTCATGGAAGACTGTCAATCCTAAATACTGTATTATTTCACATCTTAAATTCAGCTTCAGAGAAAGATAGTCCAATTAATATTTCTGTATTTTTTTCTTTTAAATGAAGATTTGTCAAACTTTGACATCAGAAGTAAAATGCCTTGCCCTTATAGTGGAATCATTTTAACACTAGAGAGATTAACATCTACTTATTCTTTGTAGAAAGAAACAAAAACGAAGGTATTGTACTCGATTTTGCTTATTTAATGATTTTTGTCCAAAGCACATGGCATAGTTTTAGGGCATCACATACACTACAGAAACTGAGTTGGGGACCTTATTACAACATGGTTGTCCCCTGACTAAAATACAGAAGGATAAATTTTGTAGCATTGACTGTGTTGCAATTAAGTTGCATAACCAGGCTAAAGCTTTAGACATGTCCTCAGGTTCCCGAAAGTGATTTCTGTAAGGCAAATGTGCCCTTCCACAGCACAGTACTGTCTGAACAAAAACCATATTCAGTTTCCATGGATTCACGTGCATAACCAGTGAATTAGAAGCAGCATGTGCATCTAGATCTGAACATACAAGTTTATCCTGATGCATTACCATGAGTCAGTTGTTCTCCGGATGTCAAACACAGTAGTAGCAGAAGACAAAAACTCCAAACTAAATCTGTATATGTCTATTAGATTTAATTTACAAGGACTGAAAAAAGGGAGAGCTGCACCTTTGACAGCTTCCCTTTAACCATCTCAATGACAACTGCCAGAAAATAGATAAACAAATGAATTTTGTCACTTTTGCTTCTCACTACATTCACTTACATGGACAATTGAATGTTGATGAGATACCCAATACAAGAGTACTACTTTCACATCACCCTCAATAGCATTGGTGCCCAAACTTTTCCTCTTGAAACCCCTTCCCCCCCCCCCCCCCCCACATCAGTAATGGAATGTGTCCGAGGCCCCTTGGGACAAAAGACGAGCTGTGGCCGGTAACAGAGCTGCAGCTGTGGCCAGGAGCAGCGCCAGAGTGGAGCTGGGAGCAGAGCAGGGCTGGGTGGTGTTCCCTTCCCACCCCACATGGGGATTGGCCTGGGTCCTCCAGCACCCCCCTTGATGTTCCTGCACAGCCCCTTAAGGGGCACGGCCCACCGTTCTGGGGACCACTGCTCTATGGTGTTGAAAGCGTGGTGGAGCTAAACCATTTCTTGACTCTCAAAGCCAAGGATGCCACCTTCTCCATGCAAGAGATGTAAAACTTAGTTTAAGTTATTCTAAAGACTTGATTACAGGGGAAAGTTATGCTAGTATAAACTAGGATGTGAATTTAAACAAATGTACCAGCATTAACCCCACCCCATGCAGACACTTATTCCAGTATGACTGCCTTTTTTGATTCACTACATGTTGCTTGGAAAGAGGTTTAAGCTAAACCAAAAAAGTTGCTCTTTCACCAGAATAAGAGTAACCGCAATGGGTGTCATACTGGTAAAACATGCCAGTGTAGTCATGGCCTAAGAAATGTTTGTCAGACATACTACACTGGACCAGTACACACCGTAAAGACTTCATAAAAGACCGAGAAGGCAGAGAATAGAAAAAAGCTTAACTAAAAAGATCTAATAGCTCTCGCCTCCCTGTAGGTACTTGTTATGTTACAATAATAAAAACAGAGTCTTCAGTAAATGATGTTTTATGTGGCAGAGAAGAGACTTTCCTTTTGGCTAGAAGATGGTTTGGTAGATCAATCACAGCTCAAGAAAGGTGGTTTCAATTGGACAATGAGGGCCTTAACTCTCCTCACCTTTGTCATGAAGGATAAAGAAATCCTAAGGACTTGCCAAAATGAGAAAGTTTTTGCAAATGTTGTTTTTGTGCACAAACTGTTTTGCAACAACATATTACAATAACTGCATCCACAAAACCAGCTGTGTCACCTGCTTCCCCCTCAGTGAGCGTGTACACAAAGCACTAACTTTTTTTCCAAAATAAGTAATCAGTATTCTGGATGAGTATCCTATGGTGCTTTGTCCCGATGCTGGCCTCTATGCACTCCGGGATGTTTCTTGTGATATAGTGTAGAATACCTGTTAGAAGCCACTGGAATTCTGGGATTTGGGATCATACTTGCAAGTTTCCATGATTCTTCCCCTGATATCCCATCATTTAACTGCCTTTTACAACCTGGCATCATTTTCAAAACCTCTGTTAACCAGCATGGCGGGATCACTTCTGCATGCCATGATCCTGACATTTACTAATACACAGAGGCTGCTGCACATGTATTTGAGATCATGCTTCCAAGTGATGGCTGTTTTGGAGGCTAGCTGTCACACTACCAAGCTGATCTGGCTAAAGGAGAAGGAGGATGTCAAGCAGCTACTTGTGGATGATCTTTTCTTGGAGCAACTTCACTTACTGCAGAGCAGTTGCCGGACTTGTGAAATAAGCAGTAACTGGTAGGAAAGGAAAGTGATGGAATCCTGGGGATGACCAGCAGAATTTCAGATGACAAAGGCCACTTTCCTAGAGATCTGCAGGGAGCTCACCACAAATCTACAGCATCAGAACACCAACATGAATGCTCCTCTAAACAGGGAGAAATATGTGGGCATTCCCATCTGGAAGCTCAACACCCTGACAGCTTTCAGTCAGTGACTAACCAATTTGGTTTGTTAGGTTGACTGTTGGAGCTGTCATATAGGTGTCATACCAAAAAGAAGGTGCTGATTGGGTGGGCCAACAATGCTCAGGATGTTATTGATGGATTTGCATGCTTGGGATTCCCAAATTGTGCTGGGGACATTGACAGGACCCATTTTTGCCCCCTGCATCAAGCCTCAAGATTTATAAATAAAAAGGGTTATTTCTCCATTTATTACTCCAAGGCCTGTTTGATTATTGTGGCACATTCAACAATATTAATGTGGGGTGCTCTGGAAAGGTCCATGATGTGAGGATCTTTTGAAACTCCCATCTGTTTTCCCTAATGAAAAATTGAACTTCTGCTAACAAGATCACTATGGACATTAATGGTGTTGTGATTCCCCCTGTCATTCTGGGAAACCCAGCTTACTCTCTGCTTCTGTGGCTTACCAAGTCTTTTACTGAACATGGATAGGAGAAAGGACTTGTTCTTCTATACCTTGAGAAGCTTCAAGATGACAGCGGAGCGTGCATTTGGAGGGCTGAAAGGGAAGTGGGGATGTCTAATAAGACTCGAGGCTGCTGAGCAATATCTGCCCTGTTACAACTGCTTGCTGTATTTTGCACATCTGTGAGAACAAAGGACAGAGTCCCACTGATATGTGGGAGGTAGAAGTGAATAGACTTTCAGTGGGTTATGAGCAGTGAGACAGCGTTCCTCTGCAAACTGCAGCAAATCACCAGAGGCCACATTGTTAGGGATGCCGTGTGCTCCCTACTTTGAACTAAGGGCTGAAAATGCTGAAATGATATTTTATTTTGCTTTCTTGTTTTGTTTCATTGCATTGTGTGTTAGTTGTAGTGTTTTGTGGCTCAATTGTTTTATAAAGGCTTTGCACAACAGTCTATTGAAAGATAATTTGTTGTATTTAAGGGACGTGTAATTATTTTTCAGAAAAGCTCAAAGTTTACATTAAAAACTTTAATAAATATCAAATAGTGCAAACAATAAAGCCTTAACTGAACAAGTCTGTGCAAACTTTAACCATACTCACACAAACCACAAAAATTAAACAATGTAAATTTTAGAATAATGAAAACATGTGAAACATCCTTAAAAGTACTGAGTGCACACATTTGCAGTTGCACTGTTCACAAACACAATAAGGTGCGGGATTTCTGCCTGTTGTCTTTCCCCGAGGTGTAGAATGACAAGGGAAGATGCCATCATTTGTGGTTGTCCACATGAAGGTGGAGTCCCAGATTTAGCTGTTTTCTCTGTCTGGGGGTGTGGAGTGGGGAGAGAAGTGCCTGTGACTGGAATTTTGGAAAGCATACTGCTGCTCCCAAGTAAGCTCTGTTGCCACGGACTGCAGAACATGGCTGAGATGTGATTATGGTTGTAGGAGGTAACATTGCATTAACATGTTCTCCAGCAAAGCTGCTCTGCTTCTGCAGGTCCCTGTCTTTTTCTATGGCTTCCCCTTTCAGCTCTTTCTCCTTCTCTACAATGAGAACTTCCCTCCAGTCCTATGTCTTCTTGCTCCTCTCATGTGTAGGAGACAAGAGGTCAAACATTTCACCCTTGTCTTCCTTTTCTTGACACAGATTTGCCAGGCTCTCTGTAGTAGACAACATTCCTATCCTTTCGGGGTTTTGGGGCTTCAGTTGCAGAAGCTGGGCAACTGAGAAATAGAACAAGTAGATACTGTACAAATTCCAGTTTCCATGCCAACAATTAAAAAAAATTTCCTCAGTTTTGGAAGGCCATTCCTATAGCCTCTTCCCATACTGGGATGGGCTTGAAAATGGCAAGACGTTTTCCATGTTACTTCCCCTTTGCATAGGGGTCCTGTTCTTATTATAGGTTGCTGGTGTGGTGAGTGGCAGGGTGGGCAGAAAGGGTAAAGGGCTTGTCATTGGGGTGGGCGGTGGGGTGCTTGTTTTGGAGGATATTAACCTGATACAAGTCACCGTGCAATGTTTATGCCAGAACAGAATGGCTTCTTTGCCTTAAATTCTGTTTTGTATCACCTACAGACATTTACAAAGTGCACTGAAAAATAAAAAGAGTTCAGCAGTAATTGTTGAGAATAGAAGGGGTTAGCAATGCTGGCAGTCTGATTACACCTAGCTGAGTGCCTTATAATTTCTATGCCTTTTAGATGCCTCACTTTGGGAAGTATACCTCACCAAATTCTATGTATAGCTAAAGTTCAGGCCACCGTTCAAAGTACTTTTTATATTACCTTATTTTTATTACATCTGGTTCTGTAATTTATGTCTCTTTATTTAAACCCATCACAGTGCCAACAGCTTGAATGGGATGGGAGGTGGATGAGGCCACAGCAGTCAACTGAGAGGAAGTGGGGAAAAGGATGAGAAATGGGGTTTGGGAGTGGGTGCCAGCCCTGCTGGGGCTCATGGACTATTAAAATATAGGGGTCAACAATCAGCTATTGAGTCAGACTCCCCTCCCCAAATTGTAAGGAAATATATCACCTCTTCATGACACTATGAGGATGTGTGAGGCATGGCTGCTGTAGCAGTGCTAAAATAATGAGAAAGGTATGTGGCTCCAGGAGTGTATAATCACAAACAGGGTGATCCTGGTTGCAACATTTAAATAGGGATATAACATTTCATCCATATGACTCCAGAGCATTATAGGGCACACAGGCAAACAGAGAAGTAGATTCTGGTGTGATGCCATGCAGTATGGGATAGCAGTTGGACTGCCAACTTAGTTCAAAATACAGATGCATTCACATGAACTTAACACACTAACTCATTCCAAAATTAACTAAATCCATTTTCAAAGTAGGTTATCCAATTTTCAGTTATTGGCTGGTTAATTTGAAAGAAGAATTGCATCATGTGGACCCAGGATATTTTAATTTGAAAAACAAAAGTTAGTGCAAAAAAGCCTCTTGGTGTAGATAAACCTTAAGTATACGCATGCAAAGTAAGGCACCAAGGCTATTGTAATTAAGTTTTAGTTGTACTTAATACCTATTTTCTCCTCCAAACTTTTAAATCTTTCTTAGCTGAATAACTGGACTGCTGTCTATATAAAAGTAAATTACATAAAAATTAAAAGTGAACCTCATTTCAATTTAAAGTGAAAGCCTCTCTCCCCATTCCCCAACACATATACATGGCAATATTGGTATTTTAGATTGCTACACTACACTATCCACCTCTCAAACACCAATCAAAAGGATGGCAACCCCTCTCAAAGCCCCCCTTTTTGCAATTGAAAAACAGTGCCTAGCAAAGATTGCCCTAGTACACCTTCAGTAAGATATTCCCTTCTATTTTACTTCCACACCTGGATGAATAGCTTCTTTTAAAAAAAAGTCGGAGCTGCAATTTCCAAACTTTATTAGTTCACGTACCATCTTCTTTGAAAAATAATGTTCAAAGTACCACATGTAAACTTGTCCTTTTTGTGCACATTTATTTTAGGCCTTAATAGGCTTAACAGAAGTATTCCCAGACTCTATCGTAACATAATCGCTTAAGGTAGGTTAAAATGTTCAATTGTAACATTTTTAAACATCTCAGGTTTTTAGACAATGCATCAGAAGAAATATGATGAAGCAGCCATTATTTGTCTTTTGTCTTACTCAAATGACAAGAAACAAATGTCATAAATGACATCTTGATATATTTTGATATGTGGCTGAACTACATTCAATGGCTTGACTTTTTTAACTTGTCTAATTTAAGTTCAAAGTTCCTGCTAATTCTCATCTGGACTATTGCTGAACAAGCCAAAATTCACACTAGAAAATTTAAGTTAAGATAAATACAAAATGTTTGTGTATATCTCAAAGAAAACAAAATAAAGTGCCATTAATGAAACAGGTGTGTGCATAAAAGGACAGAGGGTTCAGACAGGAAAGGGTAGAGAGGTAGGGAAGTCTTGGCTGGCAATGGGGTCCTTTATCTGGTCAAAAGGCAGCTTCAGCTCCAGGAGGCCTCTTGGTCCTCAGCAGCTCCGACTCTCACCCAGGCAGGGCCCCTTAATGCCTAAAATGCTGGGCAAACAGCACAGTGGCTCCCCCTGCTAGGAGGCTCAAATTGCAGCCAGCCAGCTACTCTGCTGCTGAAGAACCGACTCCTTAGTCCACAGGCTTTTATCCACCACACTCAATCAACCACCTCTCAACTTCCCTGCAGAAACAGAAAGGAATTGGTCTGCATCCCAGTTCTGCAGGGCAAGGTCTGAAAAGGGAACTCCCTGCATTGCAGCAGCTTCCTGTGTGGATGCCTTTTGACCTTGGCAGTCACAGGTAGTCCCAGTTTTGCAGCCACTCTCACCAGCCCTGTATGCTTGTATTTTTTTCAGGTGAGAGGAGCACTTGCGACGTGATAGGTAACTTCACAAATCTGCCTCAGTAGCTCAAGCTTTGTGGGTTGGCACAAGGCTGAAGACTTCACCTAGCAGAAATCCAGCCTGCTGTGGGCCAGATGAGAGTACAGCACCCATCTGCACAGCCACTGCGCACAACGTACCGTTAAATAAAACTACTATTCCAGCATGGATGGCAAGTGTTATTCCCCATTATGACAAAGCAGCTAGAAGAAGCAAAATGCACTCTCAGGAGTTTTCTTGTGCACTGCAGTGTACATGACAACTTTCAGTTTCAAACACATTTTTAAAAATTGTTTATCGTACCAATTTCAACAAGCTCACATACCATCAACAGTACATGTACCAATGTTTGCAAAACCCTATTCTAGAGCAATTTCTTTACAGCCTCCTAGGCAGTTTTATTCCCATGGCACACTACATTTACATCTGTAACTCCAGGGTGAAACAATCATTTTATGAATGTATTTGAGATTAAAAATTTGTATCTAAATCCAAAGATGTAATTGTTTCCTAGCCCCCTTGCCACTGAAGTCAAATTTAGACACTGACATATCAGTGATAGTTTACATTATCTCACCAAGTTAAGAATTCACCATCCACAAGTGGACAAATACTCTTGGTAGACATCCAAAACTCAGGTGTAAAGTGCTGAGCCTTTTCTGCCATTATTTTAATCATAGTTCTTTTAACCATAGTGATTATTTTAGTTGCCTTCCACTGCCATTCTAACAAACCTTACACAGTATCGCTAAAGGTGTTTAACTTATGGATGAGACTGTCAATAGCTGTAAAATTAAAGCAGTAACATTACAGGAAGGTTATAGTTAGCGAATCAGAAAACACAAATTTTTCTAAAGGGGAGACAAACTGGGAATATAGGGAAGAAACATGTAAATATGTTGTAGCAGCAGCAGGAAGAAAAGGATAACTTATTTGAGTTGACCTAGTTTAACCTTTATCACCTCAAACAGAAATAAATGAAATGAAAAGTGATGTCAGTTCCTGGTTACAACAACTTTCTATACTTAAGACATCTGCACTTGGACACATCCCATGTAATAATTTAGAAGCCCTATTTCAGAGATTAAAATCACTCATATACTACATACAAGAGAATCATCTCTACTAATATAGTAGAAATTCACTCACGTAAGAAGTAGTGCTGTCAATTAATCTCAGTTTAACTCAAAAGATTAACTCCAAAAAATTGTGACTAAAAAAGTTAATCACACTTTTAATCGCGCTGTTAAACAATAGAATACCAACTGAAATTTATTAAATATTTGATTTTTTCTACATTTTCAAATCTATTGATTTCAATTAGAACACAGAATACAAAGTGTACAGTGCTCACTTTATATTATTTTTATTACTAATATTTGTACTGTAAAAATGGTAAACAAAAGAAATTGTATTTTTCAATTCATCTCACAAGTACTGTCGTGCAATCTCTTTATCATGAAAGTGCAACTTACGAATGAAGATTTTTTTGTTACATAACTGCACTCAAAAACAAAAAGTCTACTCAGTCCTACTTCTTGTTCAGCCAACAGTTTGTTTACATTTACAGGAGATAGTGCTGCCCGATTATTTACGTCACCAGAAAGTGAGAACAGGCGTTCGCATGGCACTTCTGTAGCCAGCACTGCAAGGTATTTACGTGCCAGATATGCTAAACATTCGTATGCCCCTTCATGCTTCAGGCATCATTCCAGAGGACATGCTTCCATGCTGATGATGCTCATTAAAAAAAAAAAGTGCTAATTAAATTTGTGACTGAACTCCTTGGGGGAGAATTGCATTTCTCCTGCTCTGTTTTATCTGCATTCTGCCATATATTTCATGTTATAGTCTCGGATGATGACCCAGCACATGTTGTTCATTTTAAGAGCACTTCCACTGCAGAACTGTGGAAACACAAAGAAGGCACAAATGTGAGATTTCTAAAAATAGCTTCAGCACTTGACCCAAGGTTTAAGAATCTGAAGTGCTTTCCAAAATCTGAGAGGGAGGAGATGTGGAATGTGCTTTCAGAAGAGTTAAAAGAGCAACACTCTGATGCGGGAACTACAGAACCTGAACCACCAAAAAGAAAATCAGCCTTCTGCTGGTGGCATCTGACTCAAATAATGAAAATGAATGTGCATCGGTCCGCACCGCTTTGGATCGTTATCGAGCAGAACCCGTCATCAGCATGGGCGCATGTCCTCTGGAACGGTGGTTGAAGCACGAAGGGACACATGAATCTTTGGCGCATCTGGCACGTAAATATCTTGCGATGCTGGCTACAACGGTGCCATGCGAACACCTGTTCTTACTTTCAGGTGATATTTTAAACAAGAAGCTGGCAGCATTATCTCCTGAAATAAAAACAAACTTGTTTGTCCGAGCAATTGGCTGAACAAGAAGTAAGACTGAGTGGACTTGTAGGGTCTAAAGTTTTACATTGTTTTATTTTTGAATGCATTTATTTTTTTGTACATATTATACATTTGTAAATTAAACTTTCATGATATTGCACTAGAGTACTTGTATTAGGTGAACTGAAAAATACTATTTTTTTTTACAGTGCAAATATTTGTAATAAATAATAAAGTGAGCACTGTACACTTTGTATTTTGTTGTAACTGAAATAAATATATTTGAAAATATAGAAAATATCCAAAAATATTTAAATAAATGGTATTTTATTATTAGTGCAATTAATCATGCAATTACTCACGATTAATTTTTTTAATCGTGCGATTAGTCACTTTTTTTTTTTTTAATCGCTTGACAGCCCTGGTAAGAAGTTATTTTCTTATTCTCCTGCTACATTGGACTATGCGGATAAGATTTCACAAGCACAAGAGAATATAACTACTAAGGGAAATCCTGCAGAAAGGTATCATCCTAATATGCAGTCACATCTTAAAGTGAGTTCCACACGTATATCATGTGCTCAGTTTACAAGCAAGAGCACCCCAATTTTGTCACCCTTACTCTCGCTAAGGGTACTTTACTATGTAAGAATTCTCTGCAGGGGTTATCTATTAATATGCTATTGAGTGCAAGGGTGGCAAAGAAATAATCTTTTTGGAGCTAATTCCAATCGCAAGCCTGTAAAAATTTAAAAAAACCTGAATAACTTCATGCTTTATGATGAATCCATATGTTTGCAGAAAGTTGGATGGATACTTGGCACCCTGACCTGGAGCTCAAATGAGGCCATTCAAGAATAGGTAGTTTTAAATATTGGGTACTAAAGCTTCCATCAGGTGCTTGGATGAGCTCCTCAGGGAACTAGAGGCTCATATTAAGTACTAGATTCTTATATGCAAATCTTGTGAGGTGTGGAGGCTGGTCAATACATGCAAATACTTATTTCATGAGATGTTCTCTGAAGATCATTGAAAGTATGAAATGAACCACCTATAAAGCTGAGGGGTATTGTTTTTTTGGCGCATATTTCAATCCCAATAGCACACTACAGCTTCTTTTGGATACTATAAAGTGATGAGTAGATTGGGACTCCTGTCAGAGTTTCTGGTTCTATAGTCTTTGCTCTCAGGAACTGGGCAACTTAATCTTTCATATAGACTCTGTTCTGTCAGTTTTGGAGCTGGACAAGTCTATTTCTGGGGAGACTTTTTCAGACTATCCTACTGTATAACTTTTTGCACACCTATCAGTCACTGACCATTATTTTATAAAAATACTGAAGCTATCCTACAAGGAAGCTTTCATGAATGGTTTGGAGAAGAAAAAGTCATGTAATATTTTAGCAAAGATAGGATTTAGAAAAACAAACCCACTTTTCGTTAATTCGGGTTCAACATCCTTAGCTGTAGCTGGTGTCTATTCTTTATAGGAACTGAAGCCATAAAAGTGAAAACTGTTCACTGTACTGTAGGATGTAGCCAAGGGATATTGTGCTGAGCACCGACCACAGCACCGACCACTCTGTGGTTACTTGAGATCAAGCTGACCAGAAGGGACAAACTGGTTGAGAAATAAAGTGGGGGGGAGAGACACGGAAATCCTGAAATTCGACTGGGGCACAGTTCTCGTACACACCTTCAAAATGCCTGTCTCAAACCTCCCTGATGTCTCACGGGACCACATTGGGCTGGCAAATGAGAGGAAGAGGGACGACGATGTTTAAACCCTTTGTCTCTCTCCTTTCTCTTAACAACATACTGTCGAGGAAGCCCCCGTGACCTGGATGGTGAAGGCAGCCGGAACTGCTTCCTCGCAACTTGCGGCGTGTGAAGGCCAAGCGAACTCAGGATAACCTGAGAATCCTTCAGGCCATGCAGCCTTGCATCTGTCTGCTCCGAAAAGAGCACATTCCCTTCAAAGGGAAGGTCCTGGGTGGACAACTGGATTTCCTGGGAGAGACCTGAGGATTGCAGCCACAAACTGCACCTCATTACCAAGGCAATGACTCTGGCTGCTGAGTCAGCCGCATCCCATGCCATCTGGAGAGAGCCCCTCGCCACCGCTTGCCGTCCTCCAGGATGGCCGCAAATTCCTGCGGCAGGGTCCTGAGGCAGGGAGTCCTTTAATTTATTGAGGGAATCCCATAACTTAAAATTGTATCTCCCCCACAGGGCCTGGTGGTTAGACACCCTGAACTGGAGACTGGCAGTCGGATAAACTTTCCTGCCAAAAAGGCCAAGTCTCTTTGTGTCTTTCTTTTTAGATGTGGCGCTCGCCTGACCCTGCCTATCCCTTTTGTTGGCTGGTGATACTAGCAGCAATTCTGGAGGCAGGTGGGTATGCAGATATTTGAACTCTATGGCAGGGATATAGTACTACTTTTCCACCCATTTGGATGTTGGCAGAACAGATGAAGGGGTTTGCCAGAGTGACTTAGCTATTCTTAATACTCCGTCATGCACCGGTAGTGAGACCCTTGCCAGAGCTGCTGCCGTTAACACATCCAACAGGGTGTCTGATGGCTCCGCCAACTCCTCCGCCTCTTAGCTCAGGTTGGAGGCCACCCTAAGTAAAGCTTGGTGTGCTCTACAGCAGAAGTTCTCAACAGGGGGTCTGTGAACCCTTTCAGGGGGGTCCGCAGGGCCCCACAGCTAAAACCCAGAGCCTGAGCCCCAGCACCTCCCGCAGGGCTGAAGCCAGAAGCCGCGGGGTTGAAGCCCTGATCCCCGGTGCCCCCCACAGGGCTGAAGCCAGGAGCAGCAGGGCTGAATTCTGGAGCCCTGGTGCTCCCCCCGGGGCAGAAGCCCATAGACAATGAGCAGAGTTGGGGGAACACGGGGGTGTTGCCCCTCTCCCCCGAAACTACAGTGCAAGAGCAGGGCAGTCATGGGGCAGCTCCACCACCCCCTCCTCTCCCCGCCCTCTGGGCAGGTCGGAGGCGGGAAGCCAGAGCCGGGCAGTGTGGGACAGCTGCTGCTCTGGCTGGTGCCATGGAGCAGGCAGCCATGGCGTTTCCTCGTCGTCGTCTGCTGCTGCTGGGACTTGAAGCTGCTCCTCAGCTCCCAGCCCCCTTTGTTCACACAGCTGGTAAGAGCCACCTGGGCGGGGCACCTGGCCCCATGGTTGGCAGAGCCCTCAGGGAACAGGGACCGCAGGGGAGCCCTCCCAGCACACAGCCCCTAGCTACCCACTTCCCTGCACCGAGCTAGCCCCCTGCCTGCACACAGCCCCTAGCTATCCCCCTTCCTGCATCCTGAGCTGTTTTCAAACTTTTTGAGCTGTGCCCCCCCACCTTTGAGTTATAATTTTTGGTTGTGCCCTCCTCCCCAACCCAAACAGGCTGGGTGACCTGCTGAAGTGAGTCAGGGCGTGGAGATGGTGCTCCCTCCCTGGACCCCGCTATGCGGAGCTGCCTCAAGCCCTGATGGCCCCTGCCCACCCAAAACAGAAGTCAAACTACACCTAAGCCTGAGCATCTGTTTCCCCCCCCCCCCAGCCCCAAGTTCCCCCCTTCATCCTCCGCTGGGCCTTGGAGTTTTTATAGCATGTTATGGGGGGCCTCAGAAAGAAAAAAGGTTGAGAATCCCTGCTCTAAAGTCAACTGGAGGGGACAAGTGAGAGGGCCCCGCTACCGCCTCTTCTAGTGACAAAGACGATGATGGCACCACCAGTGGAGGGACTGGGGCACTCTCCCGCACTGGGGAAGATTTCCTTGGTGTCGGTAACTGCTCCTCTGCCCCTGCGTCAGAGTCCGTGCCTTGTGCTGAACTCTGTGCCAGTGGTGTGGGGGTAACTTCTCCAAAGCCACCAGAGAGGAGTGATACGAATATGGCACCGGTATCATTGGAAGGTCCCATGGATTCCAATAGGGCCATTGAGCTGGCCAGTGGCCCTGCTGCCACGCAGCCACTGCCAGCGTAGTGCTGGCATCCAGAACCCAAGGGGACTGCTGTTTATGCGGCGAAAGGCTAAACTGTCGGTCCAACTAGGACAAGTCTCCCCTCAGTGACCACAGAGGGCTCTGGAGGCTTGTGTCTGCAGCTGACGTCAGGGACGGAAGACCAATGCCTAACAGGTAGTAACCGATGACTCTCCGGAGAGCAGTGCCGGGTTGACGGGGTCTGGTGATGTGAAGGTGAGGAGCAGTCCCGTACAGGTAGCAACCGGCACGCCGAAGATCATTTGGGGGAAGGAGACTTGCACCAAGGCGTTGGGGGAGGAGGATTGGTCCTGGGAATGCGGAGATCAGTGCCTTGAGGCTGGCGATCCGCACCGCAGACAGTGGGGACTGCAAACGTGGAGCTGACAACCTAGATTGTATGGCCAGGGACCATAGTTGCGGAGCTGGGGATTCAGATCGTGGAGTCAGGGTACAGTGCCTCTGCTCCAGAGACCAGCAATGCTCCACTGCCCTTTGAGGTGGCCCACAGCTAGCCTGCCCTTGGATTGGGGAGCCTTAGCGGTATCTGCCGGCAGACGCAGCGTAGGCAGTGCCGGAAGGGCAAAAAGGTCCCTAGCCGCCTGGAAGGCCTCAGGTGTCGAAGGCACTAACAAGCACCGAGGTCCCCTGTTGCTCCCACGAGTTAGAGGTGGATCCCTGGGTGGGCTGAGTGGTCCAGTCAGAGAGGTACCTCCTTGCAGCTCTGGGGTGGGCGGCCTGATACCTTTCCCCTCTATGCTCGGTGCCAGGGAGCAGCTGCGCTGTTTCTTCTGGCTCTTCCTCCTCACCTCTTCCATTATCTGTGGGGGCACCCGAAGGCTCTGCCCGTGGTCAGTTGCTCTTCTGAATTTACAACTTGTCATCTGGCAATCTCATCAGCTCACAAACTTCCCCTATCATCACTATGCTGAAGACTTTAATGCTCCATTTTGTATGGACAGAAAAACAGTAATACAAAGAAATTGGGGGTGGGGGAGGAGAGAAAGTTCAAAGAAGAGGGTACAGTGGAGTCGCATCATAGGCACATTTAACTTACGCGATTTTAACTATACGCGCACGGCAAAACATCAACAATAATTTAAATACTGTACCTATAGTGCGGGCAATTCCACCTGCCATTCCACTCAATGAGTGTTTGACTATACGCGATTTTCACCTTACGTGCTGACTTCAGAACCTAACCCCCGCATAGGATGCGACTCCACTGTACTGTTGTAGTTGAGTCTGGATACAATAAGGTTCTGAATGACAGATCTGGCTTTTAGGATGGCTAGAAAAGGTTGGAGCTGCCAAGTAGGAAGAAGTGTAGCATTTGAGTATGGCACTGATGTGTAGGGCAAGGGAAAGGGAGTGGCAGTCAAAAATAATCCCCAGGATGATGGCATTGACAGTGAGAGAAGAAGGGAAATGGAGCAGGTCTGGGAAGAAAAATAATGTTTTAGCCATATTAGAACTTAAACAGTTTATTGTGAATTAAGTTGGCTTGCACATAAATTGCTTCATGTTGTTCTCCTTCCCTGAACCTCTGTCCACTTGTCTGTCCTTACAGCAATGACCATACTTTCATCGAATGTTTAGAAAATGCCTAATAAGTCTTGGACAATATCATAAGCTAAATTTGTATTTTATTGTTTTGGATAGTCCCATTACTTTACTGAACAGAGATTTTTTTTAATGGAATAATTATAATAGTTAAAACTAAGTTCCCTTTGAAAATTATTAGAGGTTCACATACCTGATGATCTTGAATCTTCCTGCCCACTACTCTAAATGTATTGTTTCCTGTGTGATGATATATATGAACTCTACTGAATCCAGTTGATCCACCAGCTGGTACCCATTTCTTATTGGTATCATCGTAGACCATAACTGCAGCTCGTGCTTGGCAGATACTCTGTTCACTATTAAGACAAGAAAACAGATATTTAAGGTTAAAAAGTAAAAGCAAAGTTAAGGCAAATGAAAGCGCTACATGTAAACAAACAAAAAAAAATTACTGGGCAAGTTAAGATAACCTGACAGGAAATTTTACCTTTCATGCATGTAGAATTGCTAGCACCATAGCACAACAATTGTTTCACTTACAGCGTGTCATTCTGAAGTAGAGTTCTGCTCACAAAAGGTATGAACGAAGAGAACTGTATTAAGGGTAAAGATGAACCAATATAATTAGACTTCCCCCCCCCACACACACACACACACTACAGGAAAACTTTCCTACTAAATATGAATTTAAGTTATTAGCACTTTAAAACCCTGGGTAAAATTTGCAAAAGAGAATAAGGTACTTAAAAGCCTCAGTGTCATTGACACTATGGCTTTACTTAGGCTTCTATAATTAAACACTTTAATAGAAGAAAAATGTAACTGATGGAATAAGCTAACAGGTAGGAAGTGAGATTAATAAGTATAGGAAGACGCTCTGCAGTGAATTCAATGGGAAAAAAGTAGACATTGAACACACTTATTTGGGATAAATTTTAATATGTAAATAAACTTGTTTTGTTTCCAAGAAAATAAATTAAGATTTTCTTTTTACATATATTTTACATCATATGGTATCTAGAAATTTCAGATACAGCTATGACCTGTGTTCCCCCTAAGCTGCATGGTTGGGCGGCCGCCCAGGAGTGATTCAAGTGCCGTGCATGTGATTAGCAGAGCCACGCACATCCGGCAGCCTGTGTTCAGGTGTCCCTTTCTCCCCCCGGCTGCTTTACTGCCACATTGCTCCTGCAGCTGCTCCCGGGACTCTTCTGATGGCTGTGCAGAGCTGCTGGAGGGTGGGGGGGTGGAGAGAGCTGATGTCAGGGTGTCCCCCTCCCCAACCCCTGTACCTCATCTCCACAGAGCAGGGGAGAGGGGACAGGGCTCAGAGCAGGAGAGCTGCTATTGTCTGAGGTCTGAACAAGCCTCC
Source organism: Terrapene triunguis (assembly GCF_002925995.2). NCBI lineage: Eukaryota > Metazoa > Chordata > Testudines > Emydidae > Terrapene > Terrapene triunguis. Next base: position 2,741,450 of record NW_020664757.1, on the reverse strand, counting down.
TGGGCAGTGAGTGCCTTAAAGAGACAGCGCACCATCTCTCAGACTTCCCCAGCAGCCAGCACACAATCAATCTCTCTCACACACACACACACACAGTCTCTCCGCATCCCCCCTGACCATGTACCCCATCTCTGCAGAGCAGGGGAGGGGGGAACAGGGCTCAGGAGCAAGAGAGCTTTCGGTGAGTGCCTTAAAGCGACAGCATCTCTCAGAAACTTCCCCAGCAGCCAACGTGCAGAATCTGTGTGTGTGTGTCTGTCTGTCTCTCTCTCACACACACACTTTCACAGTCGCCTCCCAACAAATCCTTGTATTATTATTGTTGTTACTCCTTGGTACTTCCTACAATGCACATATATTCTCTGTAATTTTATTCTTTCAAAGTGTGTTATTTTAGTTTTTTGACTGGTCTATGCATTTCATAATTTTTATTTCTCTTACTACTTAAAGAATTTAAGTAGTGAGTTCTAAAATGCCTAACCTGTCCTGTCTGGAGTAATTATCCCTATGGTAACTTTTTCAAAATATATATATCATATCTAGGTTTTTTGTTTCTACTGATGGCGCATGTCCACACATTACCTCGGTGCACATTAATTTTTTCCATCCATGTGTGGAATAAATTTTGAGGGAACATTGGCTATGACTCCTCCCTCAGCAAGAGGGTGCTCCTTTGATCAGTGAAGCTCCCTTCCATGCTTCAGCTTAATACTTTGAGTAGAATAATCATGCTGAGATCAAGGTACAGTCTAAAGCTGAGAGAGAATTGTCTGACTAAGCAAGGAAGTGGGACAGATCAGAGGCATACTATTTATTGAAAGGGAAGGGGAACCCGAGTTGTTTTTACTAGAAGTGTCCAGACACTGTCTGGCAATAAAAATAAAAGTAAATACTTATCAGTAAATCAAATTCTCCAAGATGATGTATTGGCAGATCCAACACTGCAAGCCATGCATTGCACATGCCTTCCAGAAGGAGTGTTACCTGCCTTTTTTGGAGGGGAAGGAGGGCGAGAGGATGAAGGGGGATTCGCAGAAGCAGTCTATGAAGGAGAAATGCAAGAAAATGAACTCTATTTATAAAATATGAAATGTAAAGAAGAGTTTTCCCACATAATTTTAAGCTGGTTTATTTCTTCCTTTTTCCAATTTTCTCACTTCCTTCTGTTAGGAAAATGACAATATGTTTCACCTTTTTTTTTTTTAAACTATGTTAACTTTGAAGTTTTGAATGAACATAGGCACCTCCGCTTAATAGCAAAGGGGAAAACTATGTTCAATAGCCAGTGCAAAGTCTGTGTACAGACAAAAATACATCAGCACACAATACCAGTCATCCAGCTGCAAGAGATAAGAACATGTTTGCATTACTTCATGCATATATTGCACTGCAACTATTTCAAGACGAAGGCTTATATCTGAGTACTCCCATAGCTCTAAAGATGAAAAAAAAATCTACCCCAAATTTTGGACTTTAAGGAATTCTGTTGCATTAAACAAGTAAGGTTTCACCATCTAATACAGTGGCATACAGCCTTTTTATCCTGAAGACTGAACATATTTCAAGAGGCCACAATCAATAGTTGGAGACAGGTACTGTGCTGTTTTGTTACCACTGTGCCAATCAGGCAGTGCAAAGGGGACAGCAACCATCCACAAGTCCCCTACTGGGGATTTCTTCAGTGTGGAGGAAAGCCCAATGGGCAAAGAGTCAGTATAGCTGGGTCCTATGCCTCCCTTTCTGCAGCTTCTTCTGCAGGAGGCAAGCTGGGGTAGGGGAGTGACTGGACTGTGCTACGCTGCACTTCTGGCTATTCCAAGTTGGCATAAGGACCTTAAAAACTGTTGCCTGCTGACTCAAATTAGAGGAGTCTGGGGATTGTCCTAATCTCATCTGAGACAGAGGCCATTCTCCCAGCCTGACCTGGGTGGCTGTGAAATAGAGATGTTCTTTGCTAGGTGCTCCCCTAAGCTCAGGAAGCGCAAGATGAACCTCTCCTGCTCTTCCTGTGACTCCCAGAGCCCAGTAGGTAAGCAGGCAATGGAACAACCAGAGCCCTCAGATCTACTCCCAGGACTGCAAGAGAAACAGCAGAGCCAGGGCCCTCACCTCCTTTCCATAGTAACCAGTGTGATAGATCCAGGCCAGTTGGGTACAACAAAGTAGTAGAAGGCAGATATACTGGCCACTGGATTAGCAGTTTTCTGTTCCCTGACTGACCAGAACAAGGGCTGCTCCAGGCTAATGAGAACACCTGACTCCAATTAACCTGCAAAGAGTCAGGTGAGGCCATTAAGGTAATGTGAACACCTGACTAATTTATAGTATCAAAAGGGCCTTAAAGGGCTCACTCCAGTCAGGCTGAGGAGAGCCAGGGAGCCAGAGGAGAGGAAGTGCGGCTGAAGGGCTGGTTAATGAAGACACCTTCAAGCCATTGGTAAGGGAGCCCTAAGGTAAGGGTAAAGAAGAGAGAAGCAGGAGAGCTGTGGGGAAGTGGCCCAGGGAAATGTAGCAACTCTGGCAGTGAAAAGTCGGCTGCCAACAGCTGCTACCACTAGGGTCCCTGGGCTGGAACCCAGGGTAGAGGGCGGGCCCGGGTTCCCCCCAACCTGCCACTACAGAAACACCTCTTGGGAGGGGAAGACAGGCCCTTGTCAGGACAGGAGGCTAAACTGTTCTCAAATAAGCCCCTAGGGGCAACAGAGACTATGGGAGTTCTCTCACCAACCTTCTTGCTGGCTTATGATGAAAAGGGCTCAGTAGACTGTAACCCTGGCCCTAGAGAGAGAAGGGCTATGTGGAGGGTCGCAGTGAGCCACTGAGGCTAGCATAAACCGCCTAGAAGCGCGGGACCCACGGGGACAAGGTCGGAGCTCTGCCACACAAGGGATTCTAGAATGTCATATGGAGCAGCTCAGGGAACATGTTTTTCCAATTCAAAATCAAATACATTTTCTGAACACAGTCTCAACTTGACAGCCACAATTCAGAGCCTCAAGGACCACAAGTGGCCCCAGGCTAGACACCAATGAGCACAAAGAACAGTGGACTTTATTTTAAAAGATTTTTAATGTGTTTCACAGTTCTATTAACGTATACTGTAACTGGCTAAGAGGTTATCTGATCTGAGAATAGGATTATTTAAACGTGTAACCTACTCCCATACTTAGTGTTTCCTTACATAATTAACTTGTTAAAGTCAAAATCTAAAACCCTCTTACATTGTTTATTTCAAATACCACCAGTTGACAGAACTCCTATGAAGCACAGTATAAGGAATATGTGTAATACTGTTGAATTTCTAGAAAGAGCAAACATGAATACTGGAAGTCTGAAAATATATAAAGTCAAGTACACTAAATATTTGGTTGACTTTACATGTAAAGTTGATGTGTATACTAGATATTGTAAACAACATAGTCAACAAGTACAAGCTGTAATTCTATTGAGAGGCTCCTTTCAATAATTTGTAGGTAGAATATTGTCCCAACACAATCTACAAAAAAGTCTGTAAAAAGATCATGCTTCAGATTTTCAACATCTCCTCAATTTAGCCTTCCCTATTATTCCTTCCATTTCCTAGTACCTGGAAATAGGCATTTCTAGAGGCAAAGACCCAATCCCTCTCAATCCCACTTGCTTCCAAGCTAACAGTCTGGGCAGTAGTTGTGGTTTCTAGTTGTGGTACTCTAGGACACAATCCCAGGCTCAGATCTGCTGTTTGATGCCCCTTCTTGGGAGATTGGATGCCCAACAGCCCCAAACCCTGAAATTAGTGTTAGGCTTCCCAAGTCTTCCAGTCTCTTACACACCCTCTTCCCCCACATAGGCTGCAGGTATACTGGACTTTTAGTTAACACCTTTGGGGACATGAAAGGAAAGCAAGGAATACAGGCTTAAAGGAATTTCTTAACCACAGTGACTTTACTCTTAAAGCACAAGAAAATTACATATCTTTGAAAACAAGAGATCTCAAAACAGCCTGGAAACATACCCTTGCCCTAGTCTTATCTCATCCCTTTTGAAAGTTGGAGGTTTGTCAGAATTTCAGAATGGGAAGAATCCTTCCTGCTCTCCTTCTCCTGGCAAGTCCTTGCAGAGATGATCAGCTCCCTGAACAGAGCAGAACCTCACTTGTTCTTGGATAGGGACCCTGTTTCTGAGCTTGTGCTCCAACTGAGATAACACAGATACCCCCAATCACACTTGCCCCTTCCTCCTGTGGGCCCCTGAGTAGAAAACCCATTGTTCCAGGTGAGTGGGCTAGTAGTTGAGATGATTAAAGTCACTGGCCCCAGACTGGAGTCATGATGGTTCTTACCATTAGTTCTTCAACAAGGTATCAAACACCTTTCCCAGGCAAGACAGCTGTCTGGAATGATGCACAACTGGTTATCTTTGACATGTTCAGGTTTGTGCAGTCAGTGTCCAGCATTTCCATACAGAGAACAAAACAGAGTTCATGATCTAACTCAGAGATATCCCATTCTGTCACACATAGCTCACAGGTAAAAAAAGTAACTGTCCATACTAGTCAAATCATGATAGAAACATACAGTAGAACCTCAGAGTTACGAAACCAGAGTTATGAACTGACCAGTCAACCACACAACTCATTTGGAACCGCAAGTACGCAATCAGCAGCAGCAGAGACAAATTAATAAAGCAAATACAGTACAGTACTGTGTTAAACTAAACTACTAAAAAATAAAGGGAAAGTTTAAAAAAGATTTAACAAGGAAACAGTTTCTGTGCTTATTTCGTTTAAATTAAGATGGTTAAAAGCAGCTTTTCTTCTGCACCGTAAAGTTTCAAAACTGTATTAAAGTCAATATTCAGTTATAAACTTTTGAAAGAACAGCCATAACATTTTGTTCAGAGTTATGAACAACCCATTCCTGAGGTGTGCGTAACTCAGATTCTACTGTAATAGCAATAAGCTTTTTCTTCTTGATTTTAACCTTAATATGGACAGAGTATCACAACAAAATACAATGGAGGGCCCATCGTATGACATGAAGTAATTGACCTCATGCTAGCTGCAGTAATTCTGCATGTAAAGTCACTCTTACAATTCAGTGTCCACACTATTAGTATTAATTCTGTTGTGATTTAAAAGCTAAAAATAGCTCTTAGTAATTACAAAAATAAGTATAGTCTTTCTGCAAGAAGAAAAATGAATGACAGAATCAAGAAAGTGCACTTCCACATTCCATGCATGGCTGCTCAGACAAAGGGCATGAAGTAACACTACCATCTCAGAAAAATCCATGAGTTTATCATGTGAACAGGCCATCCATTGGGCAATGAAAAAAATAAACCTGATGTTTGCAGAAAGAACTGCTACTTACAGTACAGTAACTGTGGTTTTTAGAGGTCTCAGTGTGGATCCCACTATAGGTGTACATACATCTCTGATGTGAGATCAGAGTCTCTTGAATAGCAGTGTCCATCAGGGCCATGCATGTGCTCAGACTCTGTGCTAGGGCACAGAACATGGAGTGGCTATAGTTGGCCCTTACTTCTGTCAGAATTCAAAGCCCATTTTAGCAAAAGACTCCAAAAGCAGGGATGCAGGGTGGGTTGTGGGGTCCACAGAAAACATCTCGAAGTAACAATTTTCTTCTGTAAGTATATGTCAATGTGGATTCCTCTGTAGGTGACTGGCAAGCAGTATCTTCTTCAGGATAGTGGGAATGAGGAACATCAGTTAAAATAGTGATTGCAGTACTACTCTTCAAACTTGGCATCAGCCCTGGCAGACAACTGCAATGCATAAAGTTTAATGATATGGAGATTATAAAAAAAATAAAAAAAAAAACTTTCACCATCTTGCAGATTTCAGTAGTCAGCACATTCCTGATGAAGACAAAGATGTCACTTGAGCTCTGGTGTGAGCCTTGATGTTCAGTGGGAGAGGTACACCAGCCAACCAGTAACATATCACTGTATTATTCATTTTGATGAGATGGCCCAACTTTTAGAATGACTGGCTGTAACCAGATATAAACAGGAAGACAGAACCAAACTATCCAGACTATCATATAATAAAGCAAGGCTCTGGAAAACTCCAGTATGCTGAGTGGGGCTTTGGGAAGAAGACTGGTAGATTATGAAACTCAAGAGACCACCTGGGGGATGAATTTCAAGTGACGTTTCAGCACTACCTTCTCGCTATATAATGTACATAGTGAGGTTCAAATTTACCCTAATTGCAAGCTCAACTGTAAGAAGTGGATAACAGTTTATGCAGCATCACAACAACCTGTAGCAACAAATGTTGATGGGAAAAGGTGTAAAAGGGGAGACAAACACTGAATTAATCTGAACAAAAAATGCTACTGATATAACTCAAGGACAACATTAAGATCATGGTCGGTAAACAAGAAAAGCATGAAACTGGAAGTTCAGTGAGTCAAGATTGGCATGTCGGAAATTAAGCCTGAAAAATCTATGAAAAAAGTGAGAGGATGGAATACTTCATCCATCACTTCTTTTCAGGGGTTTTAAAAAATGACTTTGGAGAGAAATACAGATGGGTAGAGGCAAAGCTAAAGGGGCAACTGCTGACTGAAACAAGAGAAGGAAGGAGCTTCGCCATCATGGCTGCCACCTTCACTATCTTTTGGGATCCCAGGATCGACCGTAACATCCGCCCTTTTTCGTCCTGATTCTGAGATGTCCTGACCATCGGACCAGGCCAGAGAGAGGGAGCCAGATGACACCACCACTTCCATCAGCTAAATCCCGAATCACCACCTGGGACATGAGACTGTCTTTCCACCCCCTCCAAGCCCTTTCCAATGTGTCCTTTTCCTTCCCTATCTTATTTCTTCTCTTTCCTATCTCTCTAGTTTTTCCTTTTGTCTAATGAAAGTCTGGCTTACCTGGCCAAGACTGAATATTTTGCAGCAGTGCTATAAGTCTGTGACCAGAAAAGCAGATAAGAGCATGCCCAAAATAGCCCAATTGTAGTACAAGTTTGCCAGATCTCAGAGTGGCTGGTAAGCCTGTGCGCTGTGCCTGTGTTTTTACAGCAGTGAGGTGGCAAGTGAGAGTCAACACCAAAGACAAAAAACGCATTTTCTATTTTTGCTGTTCTTTTTCTTTTCCCTTTTGTGTATGTTTGTCTTGTTTTGTCTTCTAGGAAACAGGATTGGACTTCAACAGCAGCAGCGACAGCTCCAGCCCATCTCCACTAACTTTTTCTCCTTTCCCCCAAAAGGACAGATATTACCATCTAAAGGACTGTAAAACAAGTTTTTTCCTTCCAAAGACCCTCGCCAGCTAAAGGGAAAGGAAATAAGGGATGGTGTTAAAATGAAGGCCTTATTTCATATTTTGAATCCATTAACGGTTTCTTTTTTCTGTATCCTTAATGAATGGTGTAGAAGATTTTTAATGGTGTGCTTGCCATGGTACTAAACAGGCTAAGGTCTCTGCATACCAAACCCCAAACTTAGTTTAAAGCTGTTTAATATTGGACAGTTGCAGGATCATGTTAACCCCCTTAACTCTTCAGGCCCATATATTCCAATTAAATTAATACAACAGGCTCTTTGATTCATGGATAAGTGTGTAATAGTCTGAGAAACTTTGATACCATTGTGTGAGAAAAGACCACGCACCACTGCGTAAGTGAATGGCAAGCAGAGATTCCTGCAAGGTGGATCTTAGCAAAGGCCACCTTGTTTCAAGTGGAGTAAGTAGTCAAGGATTCCTGATATCAGGCCCTGCACGGAGTCCAGTTGCTGTTGAGCTGCCCAAATCAAGAACCTCTTCCATTTTGAAGAGTAGGATTTCTGGTTGATGTCTTTCTACTCTGTATCAGGATCTCCTAGACTTGCCTAGAGCAGCCCATAGTACTGAGCCAGCCAACTACCATGTCATACAGTTCAGTGATTTTGGATCCAGAGTATCTGGCCATGGTGCTGTGACGTCAGATCTGGGCAGAGCAGGAGCTGGATAGGTGTTTGAATGGACATCCATAGGAGGCCTGTCAACCAAAATTGCCTCCGCCAATGGGAAGACAAGGATGATCGTAATCTTGTCCCATTTGATTTTGAACGTTACACTAGAGATCAGGGAAATAAGTGGAAAGGCATATAGAAGGCCTTGAGACCATGGTAAAAGGAGGGCATCTGGAAATAATCCAGGTTCCCGCCTCTTCTGGAACAAAAGTTCAGACACTTGGCATGGTCATTGATGGCAAACAGATCTATTAGGAGTTCCCAGTGGAGGAACATCAGCTCTATAATGAAATTCCATAGCAACAATTTGTGGCTGGTCACAGATTGTCTGCATAGGAAGTCCACTAGGTTGTTGCAGACTCCCAGAAAATGAATACCTATTGGGGTTATTCTATGTGGATGGCTTCATGTCCAAAACCTGATAGCCTCAAGCAGAGAAAGAGACTAGCATGTGCCTCTTTGCTAACTTACGCAGTGTGTCATGGATGTGTCAATCACGAATAGCACCTTGGAGTTTTGGAGAACAGGACATTTATATGAAAACCAGCATCTCCGAAGAACCAAGTCCCCTGCATTTGTTGATAGTTCAGATGGGCTCCCCAACCTGTCACTGACCTGTGATTAAAGGTGTTTGTAGGGGAAGGAGCTGAAAAACATTGAATCATAGAAATTTAGGGCTGGCAGGATCCTCGAGAACTCATCAGATCAGCCCCCCAGTGAGGCAGAACCAAGTACACCTAGACCATCCCTGACAGGTATTTGTCTAATCTGTTCTTAAAAAATTTAAATGATAGGGATTCCACAACCTCTTTTAGTAACCTATTTCAGAGGTGAACTAGTCTAGCTAGGAAGTTTTTCCTAATATCTAACCTAAATCTCCCTTACTGCAGATTAAGTCAATTACTTCCTGTTCCACCTTCAGCAGATATGGAGAACAACTGATTACCATCCTCTAACAGCCCTTAACATATCTGAAGACTCTTACCAGGTCCCCTTAGTCTCCTCCCCTCCCCCCAGATTAATCACACAGCTTTCCAAACCTTTCCTTATAGGTCAGGTTTCTAAACCTTTTATCCTTTCTGTTTCTCTCTTCTAGACTCGCCAATTTATCCACTTCTTTCTTAAAGCATGGTAACCAAAACTGACCACCATGCTCCAGATGAGACCCCACCAGTACAGAGCAGAGTGGAACAACTACTTCACATATCTTACATATGACATTTCTGTTATTACATGCCAGAATGATATTAGCCTTTTTCCAACTACTCCACTTTGTAGAGACACAATCAATTTGCAATCCATTATAACCCAAAGATCCTTTCAGCAGTATTACTGCCTACCCAGTTATTCCTCATTTTGTATTTGTGCATTTGATTTTTCTCGCACATGTAGTACTTTGCATTTGTCTTTACTGAATTTCATCTTGTTCATTTCAGAGCAGCTCTGCAATTTATCAAGGACATTCTGAATTATAGTTCTGTTCTCCGAAGTGCTTGCAAACCCGCACATCTGTAAATTTTACAAGCACACTCTCCACTCTATTATGCAAGTCAATGAAAATATTGAATACCAAACCCCGAACAGACTCCCCTGCAGCATGCCACTAGATATTTCCTCCCAGTTTGACAATAAACCATTGATAACTTCTCTGAGTGTGATCTTTCAACCAGTTGTGTACCCACCTTATAGTAATTTAATCTGAGGCACATTTTGCTAGCTCGCTTATGTGACGGTCACGTGGGACTGTGTCAAAAACCGTCGCAAAAAAATCAAGATATATGATATCTACTGCTTCCCCTTTATCCAGTAGACCAATAACCCTAATAAAGAAGGGAATTAGGTTGGTCTGGAGTGATTTGTTCTTGGCAAATCCCTGTTGGCTATTATTTATCATTCTATTATTCTGTAAGTGCTTATAAATTGATTAATAATTTATTCCAGTATCTTTCCAAATATCAAAGTTAGGCTGACTGAGCTATAATTCCCTGCTCCATGTTCCCCTTTTTAAAAGAAAGGTACTAGGTTTGCCCTTCTCTAATCCTCTAGGGCCGCACTCATCCTCCATTAGTTCTCAAAAATAATCACTAGTAGTTCCAAGATTGCTTCAGCTAGTTCCTTAAAGTACCCTAAGGTAAATTTCATCAGGCCCTACTGACTTGAATACATCTAACTTCTCTGAACATGGTTCTTTTCCTTATTTTGTCTTGTAAACCTTCCCCTTTGTTGTTAGTATTAATTGTGTTAAGCATATGGTGACAATTAACCTTTTCACTGAAGCAAAATAGGCATGAAGTGCCTCTGCCTTCTTGATGTTGTCCATTATTAGTTCTCCCTCCCTGCTAGTGGACCTACACCTTCCTTTGTCATTCTCTTGCTCCCAATATATTTATAGATCTTATTACAAGCTGCTATATAGACATACATTCTTGGATTCCTGCCACCAGCTCAGATCTCCAATGACATGAGGTGAAACCACATCTTTCTTATTAATTTGGCATCTCGCTGATCTGAGCCAGAGTTGCAGGGACCGCAACTCTGGACCTGTGAGAGGCTCCAGGCCATTGTAGTTTGAACTGATTCTCACTCAAGTAACCTCATTTGCATGGACAAGAATCTGTCCTTAGGGAAGTATGCTCTCCTAGACCTGAAGTCAAAGCTCCTGTGATCTCTATCATCAGTGATGGGATACAAGACAATTTTTTTTTTTTAGTTAATCAGGAGATGAAGCTAGGAGAACAGGTAGACGGCGTACTCAAGGCATGCTGCCATTGCTGCTAGGATCTGCCTTTAATCATCCAGTCATCAAGGAAGGATACATATCAATGTCTTTTCTTCAGAGATAAGCATAGATACACATTTTGTGAAAACCCTCGGTGCCATGGAGTCCAAAGGGAAATAGCAATTGAATCCCATCATTAGCCTCAAGCACTTCCTGTGGGATGGGTGGATAGCTATGCATACTGCAAGTCATGAGTCATGAATCAGTCTCCAGTCTAAAGTGATGTAATGATGGATGAATGCGTTCAATACTCCACCTCTGACTGTATTTTGTTCAAGTCTCCTCAAGCCTAGGATAGGGAAAAGATCATCTTTCTTATTCGGAATAAGGAAATATGAAGCATAGAAGCCTCTTCCCCTGTATTCTGTAGGTGCCTCTCAAGAGTAGCAGATCAGACACCCGCTGCGTTCCATGTTGCTGCTACAAGCAGTAAGAAGGAACTGAAGGAGGGTCACAACTGCTCTGCCTTTTATTCCCTTGCATGGGACCACAAGGTGGCACATGTGCAGCCCCACAGACACTACTACTCAAAATACTCTGCTTGTGTGCATGAGACATGTGCATCTACAGTAGGATCCATCCTGACACATATTTGAAGAACACGGCGGGAGGAATAGCTCAGTGGTTTGAGCATTGGCCTGCTAAATCCAGGGTTGTGAGTTCAATCCTTGAGGGGACCACCTAGGGATCTGGGGCAAAATCAGTACTTGGTCCTGCTAGTGAACGCAGGGGGCTGGACTCGATGACCTTTCAGGGTCCCTTCCAGTTCTATGAGATAGGTATATCTCCACATATTATTTTATATTATAAGCTTTCAATTGATGTGTATCAGATCCAGATCCTTTCAGAGGAAGTGTTTTTCAAAGGACAACCAGGTACTTGAGAACTACACAAAGAAGAGGACTGTGCTCTTGGTACTTACAGTCCAGAGAAAGCTTGAAGTCTTTATAAAGGTAGGTTTTAATTTTAAGCCTTTCCTAGTTAAATGGACTGATGTAGTAACAAGTGTTTCTGTGACAGCATTTTCAAAAGAAGAAACTATTTTCTCCACAGTACAGGAAATGGTTAGTACCCCCCAAAGCAGCAAAGATGCAACAGCAACACTAGTGCCTCCAGGCAAAGATTCTTTAGTTGTCTTGAAGGGAAATAAGTTCAAATTATTGACTGCCTCATATTACTAAAAATTAATTCTTACTGATATTCTATATTCCAAATAATTGTACAAATTGGATATCAGTTAAATGGGGGGGAAGGGGGGAGATAGCTCAGTGGTTTGAGCCCTGGGTTTAGCAGGCCAATGCTCAAACCACTGAGCTATTCTTGAGGGGGCCATTTAGGGATCCGGGGGTGGAGTGGGGGGGGAAGACTGTCAGGGACAATACTTTGTCCTGTTAGTGAAGGCAGGGGACTGGACTCGATGACCTTCAAGGTCCCTTCCAGTTCTATGAGATAGGTATATCTCCATATATATTCTAGTAGTTAACGCCACTGTTTTAATGTTAGGGATCTGCAGTGAAAATTAAACCATCAGTTTCAGCTATTTGAGAAATGTAGATGTAAGCATTTAAAAGTAAGTATGGATAAGCTCTACTAATGCAACCGTGTATTGACAGAAAGAGGTACAAAAATGAAAACCCAGTATTGGCATATCAAGCTATTTAGTTATCAAAAATGGCTGTCACTGGCACTCAACCCAAAAAAGTAATAATTATTTCTCCCACTTCCCAAAAGGTTGAAACTACTCTGTTATACATTCAACTGGAGAGTAGTTACTTATTTTGCTTTACAATTCTGGCTGACACATACAAAAGCAAGAAAAATATAAGCTATGTCAGAATTGTTCTTTGGTGGTCATGGATTGTTAATGGATATGTTACTATCTACAAACATGAATGTTAAAGTAACAATAACTGGCCAACTATTTTTAACAAGCAAGCATGCATCAATTGCTATAGTTTGGCCACTCCTGCAGTTAATTAAGTTGATATAAAATCACCTGAGTCACATTTAGGACATCTGGATAGCACAGCATTTAGAACACTAAGTGGTAGCCAATATTTACTACTTACATTGACCAGGTATTAATTACTTTTTAAAGACAAATTCTAAAGCCTATTTGGGACTGGTCTCAATACATTAAACTCATCAACCAAAGTGAAATAAAAAAGGAGAGTGGGGTACATAGAAGATGAACGCTATTATCAGAGTCACTTCTGGTTTATATGCTTTAGTATTCATTTTACTGTGGGATTCAATATAGTCAGATCTCTCGGTTAAGCTGTTAGAGCTTAACGTTATGGAGTGAAAACCTACAAGATTTTTCTGTTCCAGAAAATGGTGACGGTGGTGAAGTAAATCGTACTCTTCCTTTAAAGAATCAGTAGTGAACCAGTGCCACAGCATGATGGCAAGCATACTCCCAAGGGAATTCTGCACGCAATATTTTAAAATTCTGCATATATTTACCAAAAATTACACAACATAATCCCACCAGTTTCAATTATTTTGGTAATTTATTTAAAAATGCCTGTCAACATGTAGGTCTAACAATACAGACAACAAAAGAGATTCAGGAAATGATTTTTGACAAAGATTCCTTACTAGTCATATTAATACAGAATTTTGAACAACAAAATACAGAAACATATTTCCCTTCAGAAGCAGTGCAAAGGCTTGGGGAAGTCAGGGGTAATGGAGGAGCTGAGGGAGAGGGAAGTAATTGCTGGGAGCAAACCTGAAGTGTTGTTGGGTGTGGGGGATTGTTAGGGAGCCTCCCCCATGAAGGCCCTGGATGACCCCTAGCCTTCCCATTCAGTCAGGCACATCTCTCCCCATGTCCCTCCTCCCCCATCCCCACGTGTCCCTGAAACCCCATTCACCAAGCATCCCTGATCCCCCACTCCCATTCAGACCCTGGCTCAAAGCTGTCACCCCACTAGCTCTTGTGTCTCCGCTCCAGTCTGTTTCCCCGCCCACTAGTGCTTCTGAACCACAGTCTATGAGACTCCCCAGCAGCTCTGTGTGCCCCACTCTGTCTGTCCGCCCCCCCCCCCCCATATCTCAGGCCTCCTCACCTGGCCCCATGGGCAGAGCACTGAGGAATGCAGCCACTGCCCCCCTCCCTATCCATGGCTGACTGTTCCTCAAGTCAACAAAGCTGAAAAGTTTCATCAAGGCTCTACCCTCCATTAGGGTTTCCTATGTGAAGTCAATTAGACTACTTGTTTTAAGTTATTTAGTTGATTTTGAAAATCTCATCTTTAGGAACCTAAACATGGGCTCAGGAACCTAACTCTAGGCTCCTATTTTGAAAACTTTGTCTTGTATGCATAAAAAAAAATGTTCACAAAATTGTTAGACTATTGAAACTAACTTTCTATTGTCAACACTGAAGAAACAGTTTTTAAATGACAAATTTTACATTACTGAAAGAAAAGATTAAAAATACAATTTTAGCTCTTAGTGTTGGAGACACTTATGTACATGCTTAGTTAAGCATGAGTAATCTCACTGAAGTCATTAAGTCATTAGGACTATTCATGTAACATACCTGTTGACGTGTTTACAGTATCAGGGCCTTAATTTCCATTTTTGTGTTTTTGCCGTTAATTTTTACAAAATTCAAATAAAGTACTCTAGCCAACAGTGGAATTTAAAGACAGCATTTATAATTTAGTTCTTTACAAATTTTAATCTTAACTTGTAATAGCACAAATTTCCAAGTTTAAAATAATTATTTAATTTGCTCCTGCTCTGGATCTGGTGTTGGGTGGTTGGGTAAGGGAAGCCCTTGAAGAAACAAAGGTGTAACCTATACCCTAAATTTTAACAAACAATTTCTGGATTTTCTCCTTTTTCCCCGAGAGCATGGAAACCCAAATCTGCTCTAGAATCTGCTTAAATCTAAAGTTGCATCTCATCTATGGACAATTTGTACTGTAAGACCTAAAGCTGAAAGCCTTAAAAGGGAGTTGCATACCAAAGAAATCTCCCTAAAATAAATCCATTCAATTTTTTGTGTTTCATAATTTGTTCTTTTGTCTGTGGATAAAAAAACCAAACCTGATGCAAATAAAATAAGAGCTTGTCCCACTGCAGCCCATCTGTTCTTCCTCTGTGATTTTCCAGTTTTAGTGGCAACCATTTCCACAGCAACAGACAAATATCAAACAGGTGTAAGACTTCATTGCAGGACAAGCAGAAGAAAGTTTTTACTCAGATAAGCATCTTGATGTCAGAGAGAACTGACAATTCCATATAATAAAACATTAACCATCATCCTAAAACTTCAGGACTTGATGAAAGCTGGTCAAAGTATATTTCACACTAAATAAATAAACTGAAATCAAAATGGAATAGTTAATTCACATTTTAGCTTGTGTTCCATTCCCCTTGCTAATATTAACTATGGTAAGGGTCTAGTCACCATTACTTTTTTTTTTTACTGAAGACTGAAGCAAAATAAGCATTAAACCACCTCAGCCTTCTTTGTGTCATCCATTATTAGCTCTCCTTCCCCACTAAGTAGTGGACCTACACTTTACTTTCTTTCTCTTCCTCCTAATGTATTTATAAGATTTCTGATTTTTTTTTATCCCCTACATGCCCAGGTTGTTCTTTTTGTATTCATCCTTAGCAAACTGTCCATGTTTCTGCTTTTTGCAGGATTCCTTTTTTTAACTTTCAGGACATTGAGGAAATCCTGATGGATAGGGCCCTATCAAATTAATGGTCTATTTTCATCAATTTCACAGCCAGAGGGTTTTAAAATTGGTCAATTTCACATTTTCAGCTGTTTACATCTGAAATGTCACGGTGTTATAACCATGGGGGTCCCAACCTAAAATGTACCCAGAAGTGGGTCTGATCTCCCCTCCTCTCCCCCCCCCCCCCCCGAGCTGCCCTGCAAGGGAAGGAGAAGTCCTGTCTCTCTCCAGCCCAGCAGGGACACTCAGCTAGGAGCTCCCTGGCTGGGGCACTTCCAGGAGCAGGGGGATATTGGACCCACCTCCACAAGTCTCCTCCAGCTGCAGGAGCCTCCAGTGCTGGACAGGGAGCTTCCTGCAGGAGGGGGACGCATTCTGAGGTCAGATCTCCCCCTGAGAGCGACCGTACAGGGGTAGGACAAATCCTTTCCCTCTCCAGCCCAGCCAGGACTTGCAGCTAGGAGCCCCCTGACTAGGGCACTCCCAGCAGCAAGGGGGAGATCAGATTTCAGGGGGAAGGGTTTATTTCACAGTCCATGACACATTTTTCATGGCTGTGAAATTGGTAGGGCCCTACTGATGGAGCCATGTTGACCTCTTAATAGTCTTTCTACCTTTCCTTCATAGCAAGGTAGGTTGCTCTTATGCCTTTAATATTGTCTGTTTCAGAAACTGTCTGCTCTCCTGAATCCTCTTTTCCCTTAAATTTTCTTCTTATGGGACCTTACCCATGAGATTTCTGAGTTTGTTAAAGTCTGCTTTTTTGACGTTTACGGGATTGGACTAGACCCAGAAAGCTGTAACCACCTCTGTTGTTCACAATAATTCACTGTCATTATAAAAGACAAAAGCACAAGGTTTGCAATTTACCTTAACGTAAGTAACACTGCCACAGTGACATAAGAATTACATCTTGTATATTTTTGGCTCATTAATAAATCTCTTTTCTGCAGAACCTTTACCTGTAATTTCTCATCTAAGATATTTCTCTAGGTCTTAGGGACAGACTGTATATTACAAATAATCACCAACATGATGACTCGGGGTAAAGGTGAATTCAGAGAGGTGAGGAGTTTCAACAGCAATCTGTGTTGCTCAAAGCATTTCACTAGGTATCACAGTACTGGTCACACACAAAGATTGTTTTCAGTGTACTCAAAGCAGACATCTCTGCACAAACACAGCACTCTCTCCTTTCTGTTTGTAAGCAATATGTTTTGAAATTTCTTACTAAATCACTAAGATGGAATATATTTTTAAATAAAATAATTTTTTTGTAATGCAGAGACTTTTCTCCTGCCCACTCTTTATATACTGGAAAGTTAAAACAGATAGATCACACAGAGAGCTATGAAATAGGATATTTTAGTTTACATTTTCTCTTCATGTTCCTCCAATAGTCTCATGCCACCTGGATCCAGATTCTTTCTGCTCTAATAAAATCCATATTTCCACTCATTCCTCAAACATCTCCCTTATAATAAATATATGGAGATATACCTATCTCATAGAACTTACCTCCCCCCTTCAAAGCATCTTCTCTCTTGCTTGTACCAAAACGTTACCCAGAAACTCTGCATTCACTTCATCTGTTTAATTCCTTCATGGGGGACTAAAATCAGTGGCGCTACAAGCAAAGGTTCTACGCAATAAACACACTCAGGTCCTGTATGAGTGTCTGTGCTTGCTAATTTCATGCAATGGAAAAGAACTTTAGTATTGTCTAGCTCTTTTATCTCATTGAATACAACTTCTCTCAAGAGGAAAGAGTACTTTCTTGATGGTTCTTGCTTCAGCAACAGTTTGTTAAATATCTTCAGCTAGAGATTGGAATTAAACTGATCTGGAGGACCACAAAAAGGTTTGAAATCCTAATTTACAATTAATGCAGTTTACACAGTCTGCAAATGAAGACAAAGTTTTATGCCTCTACAGTTAATTTAAAATGTTTAGTTATAAACATCTGCTTCTAGGGAAGTCTGCTCACCTGTTACTTTCCCTCTTCTGTGCACGATGTTTTTTGGTTAGGTTATATTTGACAAGTTACTACCAATTTAGCACTCACAGAAGAAAAAAGAAACTTAGACCTACTACATGTAAATTGGTGGAATTACTTATTTTATTCTTTAATGAAAGCTAGTATTTTACCTCATACAAGTACTGTAGTGCAATCTCTTTATTGTGAAAGTGCAACTTACAAATGTAGATTGTTTGTTACATAACTGCACTCAAAAACAAAACAACGCAAAAAACTTTAGAGCCTACAAGTCCACTCAGTCCTATCTCTCGTTCAGCCAATCCCGAAGACAAACAAGTTTGTTTATATTTACAGGAGATAATGCTGCCCACTTCTTATTTACAATGTCACCAGAAAGTGAGAAGAGGCGTTCGCATGGCACTTTTGTAGCCAGCATTGCAAGGTATTTATGTGGCAGACATGCTAAACTTTCATATGCCCCTTCATGCTTTCGCCACAATTCCAGAGACCATGCTTCCATGCTGATGATGCTCATTAAAAAAAATGTGTTAATTAAATTTGTGACTGAATTCCTTGGGGGAGAATTGTATGTCTCCAGCTCTATTTTACCTGCATTCTGACATATATTTCAGGTTATAGTGGTCTCAGATGATGACTCTGCACATATTGCTTATTTTAAGAACACTTTCGCTGCAAATTTGACAAAATGCAAAGAAAGTCCCAATGTGAGATTTCTAAAGATAGCTAAAGCACTCGACCCAAAGTTTAATAATCTGAAGTGCCTTCCAAAATCTGAGAGGGACAAGGTGTGGAACATGTGTTCAGAAGTCTTAAAAGAGCAACACTCTGATGCAGAAACTACAGAACCCAAACCACCAAAAAAGAAAATCAACCTTCTGCTGGTGGCATCTGACTCAGATGATGAAAATGAACATGCGTTGGTCCACACTGCTTTGAATCATTATCAAGCAGAACATGAGCATGGACTCATCCTCTGGAATGGTGGTTGAAGCATGAAGGGGCATATGAATCTTTAGCACATCTGACATGTAAATATCATATGATGCGGGCTACAACAGTGCCATGCAAACACCTGTTCTCACTTTCAGGTGACATTGTAAACAAGAAGGTAGCATTATCTCCTGCAAATGTAAACAAACTTGTTTGTCCGAGCAATTGGCTGAACAAGAAATAGGACTGAGTGGACTTGTAAAGTTTTACATTGTTTGATTTTTGAATGCAATTATTTTTGTACATAATTCTACATTTGTAAGTTCAACTTTCATGATAGAGATTGCACTATAGTACTTGTATTAGGTTAATTGAAAAATACTGTTTCTTTTGTTTTTTACAGTGCAAATATTTATAATAAAAAAGTATAAAATGAGCTCTGTACATTTTGTATTCTGTGTTGTAATTGAAATCAATATATTTGAAAATGTGCAAGACATCCAAAAATATTTAATAGAATACCATTTATTTATTCAATGCTACGATTAATCGTGATTAATTTATTTTATCGCTTGACGGCCATAAATTTTTCCACTGTTAGTTTCAGGTTTCTCAGAGGAAGGCACATTGAAGACTGATCTCTCAGAAATGCGTATTACTATTACAAGAGAAGGCATTTACTTGCCAATAATCCATTTCACAGGAACTGGTTCAATTAGGACGGGTCTTCATGCAATAAACTCATGCATCTCTGACTTCAAATTTAAATCAGTCTTTACTTGTGGGGCCTGTAAATAGTAATTTTAAGAATGTGAAGGCTTTGAAACTGTACAAGGCAAAGAATAGGTTTTATTTTAGTCATCAAAAACATAGCTTTAAAGTCTTTATATTGTAATAGACAATATTAGACTTGTATTGTACAATAAATGCCACAACATTTAAATAAAAAAATTGAAAGTCCTTTAGGCTTCAAATAGGAGTATTTTTAATTGACCAAATTATGTAAACAAGGTAAATACTAAAAACTGACAACCAAATAATATTTTGCCCTTTGGAAAGGGTTGAGTATGAAGACTCATTCCTCAATTTCCTGGAAATTGAGGTAGAAAGTCAAGCGATTTCCCCATGGTCACACAAGAAATCCATGACAAAGCTATGACTAGAACCCACATTGTCTTACTGCCAGCTCTGTACATTGGCAACTTCTCCCTGGAACACATTTTATCATAAGTTTAGATATCTGAGAGAAACGTCAGCATATCTTTTTACTCCAATGAAACACATGGAAGTATGACAGTTACACAGAAACAACTATTCTATTACAGAAGTTATAAACTATTTCTCCTCAATAAGGTAGGGTTGCCAGGCATCTAGTTTTCAATCAGAATGCCCAGTCGAAAACGGATCCTGGCAGCTCTGGTCAGCACTGCTGACCAGGCTGTTAGAAGTCCAGTCGGCGGCACCGCAGGGCTAAGACAGACTCCCGGCGTGCCCTGGCTCCGCATAGCTCCCGGAAGTGGCCAGCATTTCCCTCCAGCTCCTAGGCAGAGGTGCGGTCATGGGGGCTCTGTGTGCTGCCCCCACCCTGAGTGCCGGCTCCGCAGTTCCCATTGGCTGAGACCCACAGCCAGTGGGAGCTGCGGGGGCAGTACCTGCAGGCAGGGGTGGCACACAGAGCCGCCTGGCTGCGCCTCCACCTAGGAGCTAGAGGGAAATGCTGTCTGCTTCCAGAAGCCGCCTGAGGTAAGTGCTGCCTGGAGCCTGCACCCCTCATCCCCTCCTACACCCCAACTACCTACCCCAACCCTGAACCCCGTCCCATACCCAAACTCCCAGAGCCCACATCGCCTCCCGCACTCCGAACCCCTCGGGTCACACCCAGAGCCCCCAGGTGCACCCCAAACCCCTTATCCCTGGCCCCACACCAGAGCCTCACCCCAACCCCATGCCCCAGCCGTCACCCCCTCCCACACCCCAACCCCCTGCCCAGCCTAGTAAAAATGAGTGAGTGAGCAACGGCTGGGGAGAGTGAGGGGGGGGTTGGAGTGAATGGGGGGCAGGTCCTCTGAAAAGGGGCAGGTCCTCGGCAAAGGGGTGTTCAGTTTTCTCAATCAGAAACTTGGCAACCCTACAATAAGGACAGCTGGCTTCTATTAAACCTGTTACTATAATATTAGCAAGACTCTTCTATAGCATACACAAATATCCAACACACCAAACATACGTCCATGTAACTACTGTTTGTTTACAGATCATCCTCTGATGAACAACTTCTCTAAAAATTGTCAGGTGGTACTGCTATGCCTACAAATGTTGAGGAGTGAGATGAACATCCTTTCTTATGCTTATTATTAGGACATTAGGTTCTTCCAAATGGCTGTCAAAATTTTCTAAAGCTATTTAAAAAAAAACAAGTCCTTTAAAGTCCTATATTTTATACAATGTAAAGAAATCCTATTCTTCTAAATTATCAGAAAAACACAGCTACCATCATCTACTTACTTTTATATAGGCAACTGCATCAAAGCCAAAGGAACATCCAACATTTTAACGCTCAATTGCTCTTGTATGCCAGACATTCTTAAAACCCTCATGATAAATATCCAACACGACAGTGCACGTTTCACAAATTTCGCACAGAACCCCTAAATGAGAGACAAGACTAGAAGCTTGAAAGCAATGCCCCAATTTCTAATTAAGTCAGAATCACCTGACATGAACATCTGTTCCCTAAAATAAACATACTTCAGAAATCTTAGCCTTGTATTATAATTTTCTTTCCCACCTCAATCTTCTTTAAAAGCAGTACATGAATTTTAGTGCATGCAAGATGCAGTCACTCATTTAACTAAATATCAATAAAACTTATGAAGTCCAGAATTAAATAGGAGCACTGTATGCAATTACAAACTTCATTCTTCAATCTGTTCCTTTCTGATTAAAGATCTATTCCCTAGAGCTGTACAATTACCTTTACTACTTGGTATGTTATTTTCTCCACTGAGACCAGTTAGGCTTGGGGAATTTCCAAATTTGGAACTGCAGAATGGCAACACAATAATCTGTTTCTAAACTATTATGCCAGTTCATGTTTTTTTATACATAAGTTTAAATTGCCTATGAATTAGAAAGCTATTCATTATTTTTTTATATATATTTTTGCTGAAAAACAGATTTTTTAAGAGGGAGATTCGTTTACAAAGCTAATAGGTTGAAGAAATCTTTCCAATCTAAAAGTAAAAGCTGAGTAAACATGTTAATGTTAACAGCCTTACCTCGTTTCAGCACGTATTTCCATACAGCTTAAAAGTGAAAATGCCACAAGTGGCCAATGGCAGTACAGCCAACTTGACAAATTGCATATCTTAAGATCCCTAAAAAGGTACCCAACCGGGGAGATAAGCAAGAAGCTGCCTTCTCCTGAGAACCTTCATTTTGAGAAGATTATAGAGAACATTATAGTTAGGCAGTTCTGGCAATAACTGGACTCCTAAGATTTCTTGGATCCCATCAATCAATTTTAAGCATACATAACATTCAGAAACTGCAATGGCTATGAAGAAATAGATAGAGGTAAGTGTGTGCATGTTCATTCTTTAGATCAAGAACTTTTGATAGAGTTGACCACAAGGTGTTTGTTATCTACTATTGGGATCCTACCATCCTAGTACACAGAATTGCTCTAGATTGGCTGCATTCCTTTCTTTCTACAGTCCTATATCGTAGTATAGAGTAACTACGCATCTGCCCCGAGGAAGATGCACTAGTAATACATACCTATGTTCATAAACTGATGATCATATGTTGGTTCCTTTGTGCTCTTTAACATCAAGGTAGCAGCAACTTGTCCTTTGTTCATCAATATTTGGTAAAGAAGATAGCGACTTCCTTTAGAAGCAGATCTTGACACATTTTCCAGTGCTTTTGTCACCTTGAGTTTGGACTATTTCAGCATGCTCTGCATCTGAATGCGATTCCAACAGGGGCAAAACATTTTTTAGTAAACACTCTTCCTATTCTTCGTACTAATATCCACATAGGCAATAAAATGGGATTTTCATAGCTGCATGCTTCCAGAGTGGGTAGCAGGATCATCCTTTACATGTTGACATCCAAAACAAGGTGCATTATATATAAATATCTCTTCATCTTCCTCTGAGCACTAAGCATGAAGACGAGTTCTGCCAAAAGAAAGGAAATGGTATGGGCTAAGAGTGGATGACCAATATGCAGAACTTGGTGAACTTATGTATCGCTCAATGTGGCCCTCTAACATATCTCAAATACAGTAGACAAATACATGAAGATATAATTGTTGGTACTCCTCAGGAATGAACTTTGATGCTTAACTGAAAGAAATATTGCTTGAATTTACTTATGGAATGAATGCTATGACAGCTGAGAGGACTACCTGTCTGAATTAAGAGTACAATGCTGTATCTCATTACAGAAACTCCCAATGTCAAATAAAAAACCTCATCTGAGTGGAGATAGTAGCCATTGGGATGTCTTATCTCATGGACAGGAAACATAATACCACCTCCTGCAGATGTTCCATCTAGGTAGTGCTGTAAGAAGCAGAATGAGGTTCCAAGGTCATGCTCTGTGACCTAGAAGTTTGGAATAAGGTTGATGTCCTAAGGAAGCATTTAATGTTTGGATTTGTACAAAATTACTTTTTCTGGAACATGTGAGAACATCATACTAGAGAGAGGCAAAAGAGGTCCATCTCTGGAAGTCCCCAATTTTGGAATACACTGTGGAGAGTTTGAGAATCCAATTCCTACTTGTAGTCCTGGGAGAAACACCTGCTGAGAGCATCGGCTATGGCGTTTTGAATGCCAGGGAGGCAGACAGCTGAAATATGAATATGATTGGTTATGCAACAGTACCACAACTTCACTGCTTAGTCACACAAAAAGGGGCTCTTGTCCCTCCTTGCTTGTTGATATAAATCATGCAGGCCATGTGCTTTCCGTCATGATCCTGGTTGATATGCCTCTGATGAGGGACAAAAAGGTAGGCATTCCTGGCTGCCCTGAGCTCTAACAGGCTGATGTGGACAGTGGTTTCCTAGGCAACCATTTCCTGGACTTTGTGAGTATTGAGATGGGCTCCCCCATCCCAAAAGGGATGCATCCGTCATCACAATGATCACTGGAGTTGGACGAAGGAATGAATGCCTGAATTGACATTGTGCTGATCTTCCCCCAGACTAGAGAATCTTTAATATGACGGGGAACCAAGACATATTTGTCTAAAATGTGCTTGTTCAGTGTCTTTCTAAGCCAGCCCTGGAAGTAATGAAGGCATAACCTTGCATGACTGATAACAAAAGTACAAGCTGCCATATGACCCAGGAGTTGTAGACAGTTTCTTACTGAGGTTTGAGGACACTCTTGAATGGTCCTGACTAGATATGATGTTATGAATTTGTCCATAGGAAGATAGGCCCTGGCTGTCAATGAATCCAAGGATGCCCCAATGAACTCTATTTTCTGTACAGAAATTAACATGCATTTTTTAAGACTGAGTTAAAGACCCAATTCCAGGAATAGAGAAAGGGCCATCTGAGTGGATGACACCATTGCTTTGTAAGAAAGACCCTTGAGCAGCTAGTCATCGAGGTACAGGAATACTAAAATTGCTCTTGAAGATAAGTGGCCACCACCTCCAGGTCCTTTTAAAACACTCCTGGGGCCCAGGAGAGTCTGAAGGGAAGTACCCAGTATTAAAAATGATCCTGGCATATAATAAAGCACAGGTATTTTCTGTGAGATGGGTATATCCCTATCTGGAAATAGGCATCTTTTAGGTAGAGGGCTGAAAACTAAGGGAATTATAACTGCAGATTCACCATCTTGAACTTCTGAGACTTTACAAATTTGCTTAGTAGTCTTAGATCCAAAAATAGGTCTCCACCCTCCATCGTTCTTTGGTATGAGGAAATACCTCAAATAGAACTCCTTCTCCTTGTGTAGAGCTGGGACTGGCTCTATCACTCCTATTAGAAATCATAGAAATCATAGAATATCGGGGTTGGAAGGGACCTCAGGAGGTCATCTAGTCCAACCCCCTGCTCAGAGCAGGACCAATCCCCAGATAGATTTTTGCCCCAGATCCCTAAATAGCCCCCTCAAGGATTGAACTCACAACCCTGGGTTTAGCAGGCCAATGCTCAAATCACTGAGCTATCTATTCAAAGAAGGGAGTTTATTTCTTGTCTTAGTAAAAGTTCACGAGAGGGGCTCCTGAAGTGGGACAGGGAAGGAGGGTAGAAGGGAGGGAGGAATGTAAAATGGACCGATTAGCCCAATTATTACCTCTATGACCCATTCATCTATAGTGATCCGTTTCCATGTATGTTGAAATTGGGAAAAATCGGTCTCAAAATGGGGGAAAGTGGGCTAAATGTTGTAGCTGGCAATCTAAAGATCTGAGAAGATTTGGTCCTCGACCAATCTGTCAAAACAGATGTTGATTGAGTAATCACAAGAGAAGGATGAGCATCTCTCTTCCTCTGAACTTTACATCTCTTCTGGGAGGGGGGGTCAGTGGGTCTTTGAGACCCTGAGAATTGGACCAGAAGAGATTTCTGGTATGAATAAAAGAAAATTCAGCCAAGTACAGACAGCAAGAGATTGAAACATGGCTCTGGAGTCTTTCAAAGTGTCAAGAGACTCACCTGTGGTTTCTGAAAACAACTTCAAACCATTAAAGTGGAGGTACTACACAGTGCTTTGGACCTCTCTGGGAAACCTCAACAGATGGCGCCATGATGCCCTGTACATAACTACTGCTGTAGAGATGGACCAGACAGCAGTGTCAACAGCATCTAAAGATGCTTGAAGAGACTGTTCTGGCTAATAATTGTCCCTCAGCCACGATGGCCTGAAATTGTTCTTTTTTGTTCCTTTTGTGGAAGATGATCAATAAAGATCCATGAATTTACTGTAATTTGTTGAATTGTATTTTGCCATAATTGCTTGATAGTTAGCAATCAGAAATTGGAGAGTCACAGATAAGTAGGACTTGAACCCAGCGTTGTCTGTGGCCTGCTGAGTGATGGCATAATGAGAGGAAAACGTGTGAACAGAGGACCATGTTGCAGCTCTACAGATGTCCTGGATAGGGATGTGTGCCAGGAAGGCCACCAAAGACACCTGCGCGCTCATCAAGTGGGCTCTGACAATCGGCGGCAGCAGAACCCCAGCCAGGTCATAACAGGTCCTTATGCACGAGGTAATCCAACTGGAAATCCTCTGTGAGGACACCAGGTGATCCTTCATCCTATCCACTGTAGCAATGAAGGGTTGAGCTGATTTTTGGAAAGGCTTGATACATTCTAAGTAGTAAGCCAAAGCCCCCTCCTCACTGGTCTTGTGTGGTTTGGGACAGAACACCGGGAGGATGATGTCCTGGTTCTTTTGAAAGGTGGAGACCACCTTTGCAGGAAGGCCAGGTGGGGTCGCAACTGAACCTTATCTTTGTAGAAGACAGTGTATGGAGGTCCTGAGGTCAAGGCTTTAATTTCAGAGACCCGTCCTGCCGATGTCATCGC
This sequence comes from Terrapene triunguis, assembly GCF_002925995.2. Taxonomy (NCBI): domain Eukaryota; kingdom Metazoa; phylum Chordata; order Testudines; family Emydidae; genus Terrapene; species Terrapene triunguis. The sequence goes on along the minus strand of NW_020664757.1, from coordinate 2,715,505 downwards.
CACCAGGAACGCAACACCTTCCATGACATGAGAAAAGGGAGCAGGAACCCAGCGGCTCAAAGGGTGGGCTGGTGAGCCTAGAGAGGACCAAGTTAAGATCCCACTGTGGGACAGGAGTCCGTACTTGTAGGAAGAGTCTCTCAAGGCCTCTCAAGAATCTGTCATGTCATGAGAAAACACCGTCTGGCCCTGGATCAGTGGGTGAAAAGCGGAGATGGCCGCGAGATGCACTCTAATGGAAGAGTGTGCCAGGCCCTGGTTCCTCAGATGAAGCAGGTAGTCTAAGACTGTATGGAAAAGTGTGAGGGAGAGATGCCACACTCGGACGCCCAGCGGGAAAACCTTGTGCACTTGGCAAGGTAAGTCAGTCTGGTTGAGGGCTTCCTGTTCCTAGGAGGACCTGTTGGACCTCATCCGAGCAGGTCCGCTCCTCCGGGTTCAGCCACGCAGCATCCACACCAAGAGGTGGAGGAACATGAGGTTGGGGTTCAGGAGCCGACCATGGTCCTGTGACAGCAGGTCCGGTCACTTGGGCAGGGGCCAGAGAGGGGCTGCTGCCAGGTTCATGAGCGTGCCAAACCAGTGCTAGCGAGGCCACGCCGGGGCGATCATGATAACCTGGTGGCTTGTCTCTCGATCTTTGCCAGGACCCTGCTGATGAGAGGAATCAGAGGAAATGCGTATATCAGGTTCCCCGACAACAACACAAGGAAGGCATCGGAGAAGGAATCCTTGCCCAGGCCTTTCCGTGAACAAAACCAGTGGCATTTCCTGTTTAGCTGGTGGCGAACAGGTCCACTTAGGGAGTTCCCCACCTCTGGAAGATCATGCAGGCTACCTGCGGATGGAGTGACCACTTGTGGTGAGAGGAGAAGTCCCTGCTGAGGTGATCCGCTAGCGTGTTCTTGACACCAGGGAGATGACAAGCTTTGAGATGGATTTCGTGGCTGATGCAGAAGTCCCAAAGACAGAGTTCCTCTTGGCAGAGTGTCGACAAACATGCTCCCACTCGCCTGTTGATGTAGAACATTGAGGCCGTGTTGTCCGTCAGGACTCTCATCACCTTGCCTGACAGGTGAGGTAGGAAGACTCCACATGCCAAGCGGACCACCCTCAGTTCTTTGACATGTGTGTGTAACGTCATCTCCTCCAGGGACCACATACCCTGGGTCTGGAGGTCGCCACGGTGCATGCCCCAGCCAAAGTCCGAGGTGGCCGGTACCAACTCGATGGAGTGATGGGGGGGTGTCAATCAGAACCCCCTCTAAGACAGTCGTGAGATCAGTCCACCATCGCAGTGAGGCGAGTACCATCAGGGGAATGGTAAAGACCTTGTCAAGGTGATCTCTGGACTGGGAATAGATAGTCACCAGCCATTGCTGCAGGGGCCGCATCCGAAGCCTGGCATGGCAGACAACGTATGTGCACACTGCCATGTGACCCAGAAGACGCAGGCAAACCCTGACCGTAGTCAGGGGGAACGAGGCGACCTCCGCGATGAGGTCCGTCAACATTTGGAACCTTTCTAGCGGCAGGAACGCTCTGGTGCAGGTCGAATCGAGCACCGCTCCGATGAACTCTATCCTTTGCAACGTAGACTTTTTGTTGTTCACCAATAGGCCCAAGGAGCGGGAGGTGGCTTACAGCACCGCAACATCCTCTTGGACCTGAGACCTGGAATGGCTCGACTGGCCAGTCATCAAGATACGGGTAGATCTGGATACCCCGACGCCTGAGGTAAGCAGCCACCACTGACATGCAGTTGGTAAACACTCTGGGTGCTGTCGCCAGGTCGAACGGGAGGACCACAAACTGGTAGTGGTGGGGGCCCATTGTAAACCTGAGGAAGCGTCTGAGACTTTGAAAGATCGGTATGTGGAAGTATGCATCCTTCAAGTCGAGGGAGGCATACCAGTCTCCCAGATCCAGGGATGGGATGCAGGCGCTCCTGGTGGGGTTGACTCCTTTGGCCCTGAGATTGCTGTGGTCTGAACTGCTTACGGGCTGGACCTGGAACATACAGCCCCAGAGTTTTCAGGGTAGTGCGGGAGTCCTTAAGGCCATGCAGTTTACTGTCCGTTTGTTCTGCAAACAGGACCTGACTATTGAAGGGGACGTCCTGCATCAATTGCTGAGCCTCCGTTGACAGACCCGAGAGGAGCAGCCAGGACGCCCTTTGCATGGAGATGGCCGAGGCCATGGGGCAAGCCGCAGAGTCTGCTGCGTCCGAGGCTGCTTGGAGGGTCGCGCTCGCTGCAGCCGTGTCCTATTTGAGGATTGCCCGGAATTCCTTACTGGACCCTTTGGGCAGTAAGACCTCGAATTTGGCCATAGACTGCCACATATTGTAGTCATAGCGGCCAAGGAGGAGGGTTTGGTGGTTGGCTACTCTCAACTGAAGGCTGGAAAAAGAATACATTTTTTGCCCAAACAGATCCAGTCTCTTCAAGTCTTTATACTTGGGCATACCCCCGGGTTGACCCTGCCTCTCTCTCTGGTCAACTATGAGGGAGTTTGGGGCCGGGTAAGTATAAAGATACTCATGGCCTTTAGCTGGCACAAAATATTTGCACTCAGCCCTTTTTGAGATGGGTGGCAGGGAGAAGGGGGTTTGTCATAGGGCATTAATTATTTTCGATACCCCTTGTGTAGGGGTAAAGCCACTCTAGTGGGTGCCGCGGTGGCTCCTTAAGTTCCTCTGCCTGGAGCCCCAGGTTAGAGGCGACCCTCTTCAAAAGCTCCTGATGAGCCCTGGCATCATCTTGTGGAACTGGGTGAAGGGGACCCATAATCGCTTCATCCAGCAATGATGAGGACGAAGCCAACGCTGAGGGATCCACCACATCCCCGGTTGGTCCAACTGGCTGCACCCCTAGGTCCTCATGAGCCTGGGAGGGTCTTCCCCTGTGGGGCCTCCACCTCCGGAGGAGGGCGGGTTGCTGTGGCCAATGGCCTGAGGCCCCTACCATCGATCGGGCGGCCGGAGAAGGCTGGGTGAACCCCCATTGATTCCAGGGGTACCACGCTGCCAACCATTGGCCCGGAGGCCACAGGGTCGGTTGCAGTGCCGATGAGGTCGACAGTACCACTGGTGTCGGGGCCTGTCCTGCTACCAGAGACTCCTGATCAGCACTGGAGTCATAAGCAGAACGGATGCTGTGGAGTGACCATGACCAGCTGCCCCTCCTCACCACGGTGCCGACTGCTGTGCTTCGACGCCGACCGGTCCGATTGGGACGAGTTCCTCCCATGGGACCCCGGCGATCTTCGGTGTATCTGCGTCGGTAGACCGGCAATCTACGCCTCAGGCTGCTGACCTGTACTGGAATCTCGAGCGGGACTGGGAGTCAGAGTGGGCCGGTCATTGATAGAATCTCCCCTATCGTGGGGATTCACGTCTCGGTGATGGGTGCGGGCAGGTGACTGGTGACCCCATTCCGCCCATCGGTCGCAGGACAGTGCCAAGACGTTGGAGACCCACTGGGTCTGTCTCAACGCTCATGCCAGGGGCTGCGTGCCTCCGCAGGTCTGCACCAGGTTACCCGTGAGCTGCGTCTCCAATCCCACTGTTGGTGCCCAGGGTCTGGACACTGAAGAGTGCTTCTCTGAGCCTACCTCCCAAAGTCCGAGGCATGACAGCTCCATGCGGGCGAGTGCTGGTGAGATGTCCCCCGTGATGGGGAATGGCGCTGCTGAGGTGGGGACACTTGGAACGGTCCCAAGGCGGGTTTACCCCAGACTTCAGAACCGCCGGAGCCGGTGTGCGTGGCACTGGTAGCGTCACGATCTCCTGCGCTGCTTGCAGGGCCTCGATGGGATTTCGAGTTGACAGAGGCCCTCGTCACTATCCAGTGTGGCAGGCATGGTACAGGAGGGTCTCGACCACTCGACGTGAGCTTGGGCCTTACTCCCTGACGGAGGTGTCGAGCTGCCCAGCACGGGTCTTGGCTCTCCTCCGGCCCTCTCCTTTCCCTACGGGAAGTGGGAGATCTTCCCCTCGCGGACCTCTTGGGCTTCTTGGCTGAGAAATCAGTGCCGGCTTGTCCAGTTCCAACGTCCAGCACCCAGGCTGACCAGTATTTCTGGAGCTAGGAACCGAACTCCCCTTCTGATTCCAAGGAAGACTCCTCCCTTGGGGACCGCAGTGGAGCTGTTGGTGCCTCCCTCTGTCAGCTATGACGGGCAGGTCCGGGAATTGTGCCACAGGAAAGGTGACCAGTGGTGTTGCCGAGATCGGTACCGCTTGGGTGGGGTCTGATGCCGAGATGGTGGAGAGTAGCGCCAAACCGGAGATCGGGGCGTCAGAGACCTTCGAAGGATCAGTGATCTGTGCTGTGGAGTCGGTGACCGTTGCAGAGATGAAGGCGGC